>NC_041381.1:391087857-391187484 GCF_002162155.2 Triticum dicoccoides
TTTGGCAGAGTGAATGGAGTGGAGGGGGCGAGGTGGGGGTGGGGTGGGGTTTGGGGAATATTATTGGCTAGTTGGCCGAAGGGCGGTTGAATCTAGAATTTGGGGGGAATTTTTGGGTGGGGAGGGGAGGATTTTCGCATGGTGGGCGGGGGGAGTTTGGCGCATGGTCGGTTTCTTCAAGTGCAGTCCCACGTGTCAGTGAAGAGGCAAGCCAAAGCGTGTTCCGTTTGCATGAGCCGTGTGCAGGACCGAACGTGCGTGGGGTGCAATGCGACCGTGACAGGGGTGCTGTGAGTGTACTGCCTTTTTTCCTTTTAAACTAGGTGCTTCGCCCCCTCAAAAAAACTTGTTCCTTCGCGCGATCCATCGATACTACTACTAGTTATCCGGTAATCCCGACTAAAACGGCGCGGCCGGGTCTTTTCCCACGCGATATGCTGGGAGGTTGGCTTAGTTGGTTTTTTTAGGACGAGTAATGCTACACCTACGTAATCCCAGTTACGTAATTAATGTAATGTGAAACCTGTGAGCTGTTGATTGTAGATTGGGGGGAGGGAGGGGCCCACCACCATGTAAATCAGGGGAGGAGAGAGAGGCAATTTACATTAACCCTTTCGTAGGTTCCCGTAGATGTAGAAAGATGTGAAATGCGTGAATGTGTAGTGGACGTACTATTGGAGTGCCTAAGATAAATTGTGTATGTATATACCCTATGTGTTTATTTTACTTCGCATGTTAGCTTTGTCTCGGTTCAATAAAAAGCAGAGTCGGTGATGATGGTGTGCTTGTCATCCTGCAATATAGTCCGTCCGATCTATATCTAACACATAGGATGGAAACTATGACAATTTACCCGCACTCCTCTCCACATTTGCAGATAAGGCCTTCCCTCGTTCATCCTTTTCTCCCACAAGATCTTGATCTTCCGTGCAACGCATGGGCATCTTGCTAGTACTCCTACAATATACTATATTATTGTGAAAGTTCATATACACCTGCCGAGATTAATGCAAACACGACAGGTTTTCATTACATACTGAACTTTTATAGGACAGAAAAATAAAACAAACCCGACCCTAAACCTATTCTATGGTGGCGACCAACGTTCTCCATCTGCAATCTCTATGTACGGGGGCAGGGTTCAAGACCCGTGAAGTGAAGGTGCAGTCTCCGACAAGGAAGAGTAGAACACGGGATACGGAGTGGCCAGTTGGCACACCATGCCTAGCCGCCTCCCATGCCCTACTCATCCCCGAAGGAGTCCCCGACATCGGCGGTGCCAGACGTTGGACGACGACAAGTAGCACGCGTGGCTGACGGTGCTCCCGTCGTCGGTCGCCAGCGTGGCCACCGCTTGTGTGGTCGCGTCCGCGTCTGGCTACGCCGCTATTGCATCCCGATAGGTGAATTGAGCGAGGGCGGCAACCTCGAGCTTCATCCCCGAAGACAAGCTCTCCCACAGAGCGTTCGCGCTTGCGGTCATGGCGGGTGTGGTGCCAGGTAGGAGGACGATGCACTATGGTGTGGAGGTTAACTGGGCGTTGCCGCTTTAAGTGGCGCATTCCGGTGAGGCCAAGCGTCCGGGTGCGTTATTAAGTCGCCGGAGTTGGTTCCTCGGGCATCGAGCCTCTTAACGACGACATATGGACGGACAACGTGAATGCGGGCAGCTGGCGCCTGCTGGGAACACACCGTGCAACGGCATGAGGGACGAGGGTTTTTGGTGTGCCAGGGTAGTCAGCTGCGGTCGTGGCAACGTTGGAGATGCCCTTTGCTCACATGCGATCCCCGCATGTCATTGAAAAAGCAAGACAACCCAACATCATCTCAGGTCCTGAGGATGCAGTTGTCCACACTACACCACTCCGCGGATGCGTCGCGGCACCCCATGCATCCTCGATGAGCCAGGTGTTGGGGTGTGTTTGGATTGTGGCCAAAGTGCACCTTACCAAAATTTTGGTCATGACCCAAAGGTTGGTCTTTGTTTGGACGGTTGCCATTTTTTGGCATGCCAATGAACTCTAGCCAACTCTAGTTCATTTTTCTTGCCAATGTCGGCCAAATCATGGGCAACCAAAACCTCAACCAAACTTTTGGCAACCCAATGCTTTGATGGGGCAACCTTGGGCACAAACCAAACATACTGTTGGTGGTGCCACAGCACTAACGCCACCCTCGGCACACAGAAACCGACCGTATCTAGCAACGATGAGCATGTCGCTCACCGCGGTCACCGTGTCCAGAGGCGATACTGGAGCTGTGCCACATTGTTGGCCCCCACGACCCACATGAATGGTTGCCGGTGGCGAGGAGGTCATGGGATAGCTCCTCCATTGGACTAGTCTACGCTACATCGTCCCGACAGGTGTGCGCCTCTTGAGAATGCATTGGTTTTCTCTTGAAGAGGAAAGGGTGATGCAGCAAAGTAGCATAAGTATTTCCCTTAGTTTTTGGGAACCAAGGTATCAATCCAGTAGGAGGCTCCTCAAAATTCCCACGCACCTACACAAACAAACAAGAACCTCGCAACCAACACGACAAAGGGGTTGTAAATCCCTTCGCGGTAACTTGCAAAAGTGAGATCTGATAGAGATAATAAGCTAAGACAAATATTTTTGGTATTTTTATGATATGGATTGGAAAATAAAAGATGCAAATAAAAGTATATGGAAAACTTATATGATAAAAGATAGACCCGGGGGCTATAGGTTTCACTAGTGGCTTCTCTCAAGATAGCATAAGTATTACGGTGGGTGAACAAATTACTGTCAAGCAATTGATAGAAAAATGCATAGTTATGGGATTATCTAGGCATGATCTCGTATATAGGCATCATGTCTGTGACAAGTAGATCGAAACGATTCTGCATCTACTACTATTACTCCACACATCGACCGACTCCTGCCTACATCTAGAGTATTAAGTTCATGAAGAACAGAGTAACGCATTAAGAAAGATGACATGATGTAGAGGGATAAACTCATGCAATATGATATAAACCCCATCTTTTTATCCTCGATGATGACAATACAATATGTGCCTTGTTGCCCCGACTGTCACTGGGAAAGGACACCGCAAGATTGAACCTAAAGCTAAGCACTTCTCCCATTGCAAGAAAGATCAATCTAGTAGGCCAAACCAAATCGATAATTTGAAGAGACTTGCAAAGATAACTATCACACATAAAAGAATTTAGAGGAGATTCAAATATTTCTCATAGATAAACTTGATCATAAACCCACTATTCATCGGATCTCGACAAACACACCGCAAAAAGAGTTACATCAAATAGATCTCCAAGAAGATCGAGGAGAACATAGTATTGAGATTCAAAGAGAGAGAAGAAGCCATCTAGCTAATAACTATGGACCCGAAGGTTTGTGGTAAACTACTCACAACTCATCGGAGAGGCCTTGGAGATGATGTAGAGACCCTCCATGGTCGATTCCCCCTCCGGCTGAGCGCCGGCGAAGGCTCCAAGATGGGATCTCGCGGATACAGAAGGTTGCGGCGGTGGAAATAGTTTTTCGTGGTGCTCCTGGATGTTTTCTGGGTACGTGGATATATATAGCAGGTAGAAGTAGGTCGATTGACGCTCGAGGGGCCCACGAGGGTGGGGGATACGTCCACCCTCTTAGGGCGCGCCAGGCACCCTCGTGGCTGCCTCGTTTGCTGCTTGACGTCCACTCCAAGTCTCCTAGATTGCGTTTGTTCCAAAAAGATCGCTCCCGAAGGTTTCATTCCATTTGGACTCCGTTTGATATTCCTTTCCTTCGAAACACAGAAATAGGCAAAAAAATAGCAATTCGGGTTGGGCCTCCGGTTAGTAGGTTAGTCCCAAAAATGATATAAAAGTGTAGAGTAAAGCCCATAAACATCCAAAACGGGTAATATAATAGCATGGAACAATCAAAAATTATAGATCCGTTGGAGATGTATCAAGCATCCCCAAGCTTAATTCCTGCTCGTCCTTGAGTTGGTAAATGATAAAAACAGAATTTTTGATGTGGAATGCTACCTAGCATATTTCTCAATGTCATTTTATTTATTGTGGCAGGAAGGTTAAGATCCAAATGATTCAAGATAAAAGCTTATAAAACATAAAAATAGTAATACTTGAAGCATACTAACAAATAATCATGTCTAATCAAAATAGCATAGCCAAAGAAATCTCGTCCCTACAAAATCATATAGCTAGGCCATGCTTCATTTTCATCACACAAAATACTCCCATCATGCACAACACCGGTTTCAGCCAAGCAATTGGTTCATACTTTTTAATGCGCTTCAGCTTTTTCAACTCTTACGCAATACATGAGCGGAAGCCATGGACATAGCACTATATGTGGTATATGGTGGTTGTTGTGAAGACAAAAAGGGAGAAGATAGTCTCACATCAACTAGGCGTATCAACGGGCTATGGAGATGCCCATTAATAGATATCAATGTGAGTGAGTAGGGATTGCCGTGCAATGGATGCACTAGAGCTATAAATATATAAAAGCTCAACAAAAGAAACTAAGTGGGTGTGCATCCAACTTGCTTGCTCACGAAGACCTAGGGAATTTTGAGGAAGCCCATCATTGGAATATACAAGCCAAGTTCTATAATGAAAAATTCCCACTAGTATATGAAATTGACGACATAGGAGACTCTCTATCATGAAGATCATGGTGCTATTTTGAAGCACAAATGTGGAAAAGAGATAGTAGCATTTTCCCTTCTCTCTTTTCTCTAATTTTTTTATTTGGTGGGCTTCTTTGGCCTCTTTTTTAATTTTTTTATATGGGCTTCTTTGACCTCTTTTATTTTTATAAAGTCCGAAGTCTCATCCCGACTTGTGGGGGAATCATAGTCTTCATCATCCTGTCCTCACTTGGGACAATGCTCTAATAATGAAGATCATCACACTTTTATTGATTTACAACTCAAGAATTACAAATCAGTACTTAGAACAAAATATGACTCTACGTGAATGCCTCCGGCGGCGTGCCGGGATATGCAATGAATCAAGAGTGACATGTATGAAAAATTATTAAGGTGGCCTTGCCACAAATACGATGTCAACTACATGATCATGCAAATAGCAATATGACAATGATGGAGCGTGTCATAATAAACGAAACAGTGGAGAGTTGCATGGAAATATATCTCGGAATGGCTATGGAAATGCCATAATAGGTAGGTATGGTGGCTGTTTTGAGGTAGGTAAATAATGGGTGCATGATACCGGCGAAGGTTGCACAGCATAATAAATGCTAGCAAAGTGGAAGGGTGAGTGTGCGCATATCCATGGACTCACATTAGTCATAAAGAACTCATATACTTATTGCAAAAGTCTACTTTCCATCGAAGCAAAGTACTACTACGCATGCTCCTAGGGGAAGGGTTGGTAGGAATTAACCATCGCGCGATCCCGACCTCCACTCATAAGGAAGACAATTAAAAGAGCACCCCATGCAAAAAAATTGTCACACAACTTTTACTATACGTGCATGCTACGGGACTTTCTAACTTCAGCGCAAGTATTTCTCAATTTCGTAATTACCCAACTAGCATGACTCTAACATTACCACCTTTATATGTCAAAACAATTATCAAGCATCAAATTGATCATAGTGTTTAATGCACTCTCTATGATAGTTTTTATTATACCCAACTTGGATGCTCATCATTCTAGGACCAAATTTATAACCATAGCAAATACCATGCTGTTCTAAAAGACTCTCAAAATAATATAAGTTAAGCATGATAGATCAACAGTTCTTCAAAATAAAGCCACCGCCGTGCTCTAGAAAATATAAGTGAAGCACATAGAGCAAAACTATCTAGCTCAAAAGATATAAGTGAAGCACATAGAGTATTCTAATAAATTCTAAATCATGTGGGTCTCTCCCAAAATGTGTGTACAACAAGTATGATTGTGGTAAACTAGAAAGCAAAGACTGATATCATACAAGACGCTCCAAGCAAAATGCATATCATGTGGCGAATAAAAATATAGCTCCAAGTAAAGTTACCGATAAACAAAGACGAAAGAGGGGATGCCTTCTGGGGCATCCCCAAGCTTAGGCTTTTGGTTATACTTGAATATCTTGGGGTGCCATGGGCATCCCCAAGCTTAGGCTCTCGCCAGTCCCTATTCCATAGTCCATCAAATCTTTACCCAAAACTTGAAAACTTCACAACACAAAACTCAACAGGAAATCTCATAAGCTCCGTTAGTGCAAGAAAGAAAAACCACCACATAAGGTACTGTAATGAACTCATTATTTATTTATATTTTTGTTAAACCTACTGTATTCCAACTTCTCTATGGTTCATACCCCCCGATACTAGCCATAGATGCATCAAAATAAGCAAACAACACACGAAAAACAGAATCTGTCAAAAACAAATCAGTCTGTAGCAATCTATAACTTTCGAATACTTCTGAAACTCTAAAACTCCTACCAAAATAGGAAGTCCTGGGAAATTTGTCTATTGATCTACAGCGAAAATAATCAACGCAAAAGCACGTTTCTGTGAATTACTAAAATTATTTTCATGCGTGCAAAGTTTCTGTTTTTCAGCAGAATCAAATTTACTATCACCGTAGGTTATCCTATAGGTTCTACTTGGCACAAACACTAATTAAAACATAAAAACACATCTAAACAAAAGCTAGATGAAAAATTTATTACTAAACAAAATTAAAAAGCAAGAAACAAAAATAAAATTGGGTTGCCTCCCAACTAGCAGTATTATTTAATGCCCCTAGCTAGGCATAAAAGCGAGAATAGATCTACGTGGTGCCATATTTGGCATTCAATTCATAAGTGGCTCGCATAATAGATTCATAAGGTAATTTGAATTACTTTCTAGGGAAGTGTTCCGTGTCTTTCCTTAATGGAAATTGGAATATAATATTTCCGTCCTTCATATCAATAATTGCACCAATCGTTCTAAGGAAATGTCTACCAAGAATAATAGGACATGTAAGATTGCAATCTATATCAAGAACGATAAAATCTACGGGCACATAATTCCTATTTGAAATAATAAGAACATCATTGATCCTCCCCATAGGTTTCCTAATGGTCGAATCCGCAAGGTGCAAATTTAAAGAGCAATCATCAAAATCATGGAAACCTAGCACATCACATAAAGTTTTCGGAATCGTGGAAACACTAGCACCCAAATCACATAAAGCATAGCACTCATGATATTTAATTTTAATCTTTATAGTAGGTTCCAGCTCATCATAAAGTTTTCTATTTATAGAAACTTCCAAATCAAGTTTTTCTGCATACGATTGCATCAAGGCATCAACAATATGTTTGGTAAAAGCTTTATTTTGACTATAAGCATGAGGAGAATTCAACACGGATTGCAACAAGGAAATACAATCTATTAAAGAACAATTATCATAATTAAATTCCTTGAAATCCATAATAGTGGGTTCAATGCTATTTAAAGTCTTGACCTCTCCAATCCCACTTTTGCCAAATTTAGCATCAAAATCTAAAAACTATGAATTATTGGAACGCCTTTTAACTAAAGTTGACTCATCTCTAGTCCCATCAGTATCAATATTCATATTGCAAAACAAGGATTTAATAGGGGATACATCAATAACTTTTAGATCTTCATCATTATTTTCATGGGAACTAGAAGAACACGCTTTTACAAAGCAATCTTTCTTAGCACGTAACCAAGCAGTTCTTTCTTTGCACTCATCAATGGAAATTATCATGGCTTTGAGAGACTCATTGATATCATGCTTAGGTGGAATAGATCTAAGTTTCAAAGAATCAACATCAAGCGAAAGCCTATCAAGGTTCCTAGCCAAATCATCAACTTTAAGCATTTTTTCTTCAAGCAAAGTATTAAAATTCTTTTGAGAGATCATAAATTCTCTAACGCTACTCAAAATCAGAGGGCATCTTATTAAAATTTCCATAAGAGTTGTTGTAGGAATTACCATCATTATTAGAGGAATTACTAGGGAACGGTCTAGGATTAAAGTTTCCTCTATAAGCATTGTTACCAAAATTATTCCTACCAACAAAATACACATCCATAGATTCATTATTATTCTCAATAAAGTAGACAAAGGCATATCATTAGGATCAATAGGAGCACTGTTAGTAGCAAAAAATTTCATAAGTTCATCCATCTTTCCACTCAAAACATTAATTTCTTCTATAGCATGCACTTTTTTACTAGTAGATCTTTCGGTGTGCCATTGGGAATAATTAGCCATAATGTTATCAAGGAGTTTAGTAGCTTCTCCTAAGGTGATTTCCATAAAAGTGCCTCCCGCGGCCGAATCTAAAAGATTTCTAGAAGCAAAATTCAATCCGGCATAAAAATATTGTATGATCATCCATAAGTTCAAACCATGAGTAGGGCAATTGCGAATCATTAATTTCATTCTTTCCCAAGATTGGGCAACATGCTCATGATCAAGTTGTTTAAAATTCATAATATCATTCCTAAGAGAGATGATCTTAGCGGGAGGAAAATACTTAGAGATAAAAGCATCTTTGCACTTATTCCATTAATCAATATTATTCTTAGGCAAAGACGAAAACCAAGTTTTAGCACGATCTCTAAGTGAAAACGGAAATAACTTCAATTTAACAATATCATTATCCGTATCTTTCTTCTTTTGCATATCACACAAATCAACAAAGTTGTTTAGATGAGTAGCGGCATCTTCACTAGGAAGGCCAGAGAATTGATCTTTCATAACAAGATTCAACAAAGCAGCATTGATTTCACAAGATTCAACATCATTAAGAGGAGCAATCGGAGTGCTAAGGAAATTATTATTATTGGTATTGGAAAAGTCACACAATTTGGTATTATCTTGAGCCATCGTGACAAGCAATCCAACACACAAGCACACAAAAGGCAAGCGAAAGAGAGAGGCGAACTGGAAAGAGAGGGCGAATAAAATGGCAAGGGTGAAGTGGGGAGAGGAAAACAAGAGGCAAATGGAGAATAATGTAATTGGAGGGAGATGAGTTTGTGATGGGTACTTGGTATGTCTTGACTTGAGCGAAGACCTCCCCGGCAATGGCGCCAGAAATCCTTTTTTCTACCTCTTGAGCATGCGTTGGTTTTTCCCTTGAAGAGGAAAGGGTGATGCAGCAAAGTAGCGTAAGTATTTCCCTCAATTTTTGAGAACCAAGGTATCAATCCAGTAGGAGGCTCCTCAAAAGTCCCACGCACCTACACGAACAAACAAGAACCTCGCAACCAACGCGATAAAGGGGTTGTCAATCCCTTCACAGTAACTTGCGAAAGTGAGATCTGATTGAGATAATAAGATAAGATAATATTTTTGGTATTTTTATGATATAGATTGGAAAATAAAAGATGCAAATAAAAGTAGATGGAAAACTTATATGATAAAAGATAGACCCAGGGGGGCATAGGTTTCACTAGTGGCTTCTCTCAAGATAGCATAAGTATTACGGTGGGTGAACAAATTATTGTCGAGCAATTGATAGAAAAGTGCATAGTTATGATATTATCTAGGCATGATCATGTATATAGGCATCACGTCCGTGACAAGTAGATCGAAAGATTCTGCATCTACTACTATTACTCCACACATCGACCGACTCCTACCTGCATCTAGAGTACTAAGTTCATGAAGAACAGAGTAATGCATTAAGAAAGATGACATGATGTAGAGGGATAAATTCATGCAATATGATATAAACCCCATATTTTTATCCTCGATGGCAACAATACAATATGTTCCTTGATGCCCCTACTGTCACTGGGAAAGGACACCGCAAGATTGAACCCAAAGCTAAGCACTTCTCGCATTGCAAGAAAGATCAATCTAGTAGGCCAAACCAAACTGATAATTCGAAGAGACTTGCAAAGATAACTAATCACACATAAAATAATTCAGAGAAGATTCAAATATTTCTCATAGATAAACTTGATCATAAACCCACAATTAATCGGATCTCGACAAACACACCGCAAAAAGAGTTACATCAAATAGATCTCCAAGAAGACCGAGGAGAACATTGTATTGAGATTCAAAGAGAGAGAAGAAGCCATCTAGCTAATAACTATGGACCCGAAGGTCTGTGGTAAACTACTCACAACTCATCAGAGAGGCCTTGGAGATGATGTAGAGGCCCTCCATGGTCGATTCCCCCTCCGGTGGAGCGCCGTCGAAGGCTCCAAGATAGGATCTCGCGGATACAGAAGGTTGCGGCGGTGGAAATAGTTTTTCGTGGTGCTCCTAGATCTTTTTGGGGTACGTGGATATATATATAGGAGGAAGAAGTAGGTCGGTTTATGCTCGAGGGGCCCACAACAGAGGGGGGCGCACCCACCCCCTTAGGGCACGCCGGGCACCCTCGTGGCCGCATTGTTCACTGCTTGACATCCACTCCAAGTCTCCTGGATTGCGTTTGTTCCAAAAAGATCGCTCCCGAAGGTTACATCCCTTTTTGACTCCGTTTGATATTCCTTTCCTTCGAAACACTGAAATAGGCAAAAAACAACAATTCGGGCTGGGCCTCCGGTTAGTAGGTTAGTCCCAAAAATGATATAAAAGTGTAGAGTAAAGCCCATAAACATCCAAAGCGGGTAATATAATAGCATGGAACAATCAAAAATTATAGATACGTTGGAGACGTATCAGCCCCACATGTCGGTTTTCTTGTTTTCCCGACCATATTCGAGCGTCAGTGCTCCGCGTTGCGCATTAGTTCTTTCACTATGTAGGCCAAGCGAGAAAACTTATTGTTTATTTGAGCTGTTCAAGTATAATCATGTAGCATTTGCTTATTTCTCCTTCCTCTCCAACCCTCTTCTCCATCGATCATGTCACCCTCCGGTCGAGTCCATCCTCTCGCATGCCTCATTTCAACATTCCGCCCAATATCATTCGCATGTGGGCCTAGACCATGCTTGTATGTCCAATGTTGTAATTTGTCCGATATGCATACAAACAAATGGTTCGTTTAAAGTTTAAATTTGCCTCCACTACGTGTCACTTCGCGTCTTAGTTTTGACATCACATTCGGTTCATGCCCCGACACATGTTGACGAGATTGATTGATGTTCAAAGATCAATTGTGTGTCGTGCAAGGAGATAAAGGTTTGGTCTGTTTCTATGATAGAAATGACCCACGGGGGGGGGGGGTCCGTGGGGATTAGAGGTAGTATATTGTATGTTCATAAGCGAAACAAACGTATTGTACCCACCCTAGTCCTCTTTCAATCGATCTCCGGACCCCAAGATGAAATCGAGAGAGAATGAGTGGGGGCTCATGATACATAAGGCGGATTCAAAATTTTGAATCGGTGATCATAGCATTCGCAAATCATATATAAAGGGTATTTAATGTTCATTTTGTTTTTGAACGTACAATATACTCCCTCCTATCCTTTCTAGTTTACATATAAGTTTTATGTGTAGTCAAAGTATCTCTACTTTGATCGAAAAAAGTATCAACATTCAACAACGCCCAATAAATATTGTTAGATTCGTACGTACTCCTAGATTTGTACTTGAGATGGTTTCCAATTTGTTTTCAACCACGTGAATGTGCTTGTTATCGCGCATGCTCTTCCTACTAGGATTTCTCCACATATAGCCAGTCCAATAGTAACTTTTTTAAGCTCCCTGTCCAATAGTACTAGTGGAGTAGTGACAACATATGTACTAGAGTATGCAGTGATCATAGTAGTACTCCCTCCTTCCATTTATATAGGGCCTATGTGGAGGAGAGAGATGTGAAAAAGTAAGGGGAGTGAGCTCTCATGCAAGAGCCTAGCTATATACTCATTCCTAGTTAAATACAATAAATATGAAGAAAGAGATAGAGAGGAGATGGAAAAAAGTACTAATACAATAGCAAACCTTATATTATTTTTTTGCGGGAAATAGCCAACCTTATAGCCCACACTACTGTATGAGTGCATATAATAGATGATGGCTATAGATGACATGGCAATCCCTCATAGCCATCGACTGGCTATATTATTAACCATGCTCTAATGCGTTTTTCAAAACCGCATTTGACTATTGACAAGATTAATAGTACGTGTGATGTATAATGTGAAAATTATATCATTGGAAGCTCCTTTCACATACGAATTTGACCGTATGCTATGTGTAAGTTACATGTCATATATTATTACTCTAACATTTGGTCAAAGTTAGCCTCGAAAAATGCATTAGGCCATATATAGTAAATGGAAGGAGGGAGTAGTAGTGGAAGTGGATCCTCTGACGTAGGTATCCCTGCCTTACCCTCCCTTTCGGTCACTTACTGGCGGACCCCATGCTTCCTAGGCCCCTCATGTCAGTTACTCAATGGGTTCGGCCACGTCAGGGGATCCTCATCCGTAGTATACTCCCCCTGTTTTTATTTACTCCGCATAAAACGGAGGGAGTGGTAGTATAAATGACGCGGGCGGGGAAGGGGGAGGGACCATGGTTTGCTCTCAACTATGGTCCCACAAGCAAGCGAAAACACAAGACGAAGTGCATTCCATTTGGTGAGCGACGTGGAGGGTCCAGCGTGCCGGGCTGCAATGCGAACACGACAAGAGCGATGTACAATCAAAACCGATTGACCGATCGTCACCGGAACCACTATTCACACCAAAACCTTCGCTCCTTGGCCTACGCCAGCCACTGCCCTAAAACCACACCTAATATCCAGCCCATTACCCCATCTTTCGATCCCCTAGCCCACATCAAGCGTCCCCTAGTTCGCCGGAAAGCCATGGTGCACCGCAAGATCACGTACTACAAGATGCTGACGCCAGAGCGCCGTGCATAAATCGTGGCGGCGGTCGGTGCCACAGACCTCCGTTCCCAAGCTCACTCGACGCGGAGCGCATGCATGCCGCTGCCATCGAGGCTCTCCTGCAGGCGGAACCAGATGTCATGGATGTGAACCGGGCGGCGGAGGCTCAACTTGAGGCGGAGCGCGTGGATGCCGCTGCCATCGAGGCCCTCCTGCAGGCGGAACCAGACGTCCTGGACTTGAACCAGGCGACAGAGGCTCAACTCGATGCGGAGCATGCGGATGCCGCTCTCATCGACGCCCTCCTGCAGGCAGAACCGGACGTCCTAGACTTGAATCGGGCGGCGGAGGCTTGACTCAACGCGGAGCGCGCGGATGCCGCTGCCATCGAGGCCCTCCTGTAGGCGGAACCGGACGTCCTCGACTTGAACCGGTTTGTGCTCTCATCCGTGCAGAGCACCCGCACGCTCCGCGTGAATGAGTAGCTGGAGGCCTAGGACAACCACAGTGCGGAGACACATGTCGGCAGCTACGGCTGGTTCGCGCCGGCAGCCAAAGACGACGAGGCCGTCTTGTTCCGCGAGCAGTGGTAGTTTTTCTTTATGTTGTTGTTTTTATGGATCTTTTGCTGTGTAAAAACATATATTGTTATGCAAGTCGCCTGACTTGGGTCAGTCTACCATTTCAGGCAGTTGGATGAATATCCTACGTCTCCTAACCCTTCTTCCTTACCTCTTCTTCTTCCCCAACAGACCACTGCACGGGCCGTACAGATACTCCCCAACATGCGGTTGGATAAACATACTCCATGAACGAAAATTATGTGTTAGCGGTAGGATGGCTGAGTTTGGTTTGTTCACATGCGACATCACGTGTTAGTGAGGGTGCGTTCCCTTGGTTGGGTTTGCAGCGTGCAGGAGCGACTGTGTGAGGGTGCGGTGCGACCGCGGCGTGCAGGAGCGACCGTGTGAGGGTGCGGTGTGACTGTGACACCCATGCGCAAGTGTACCTCCTTTTCATTTTGAAAACTTTAGGCAAGCTTCGCAAAAATGTGTGGCGAAGTATGGCAATGCAAGGCCTAGACCCAAACAGGATAAGTACGTACGTACTAGGAGTACTAGTGTTAAAAAAGAAAGGCGGGGTTTTCCTTCGCGGGATTAATCGATACAAATCCTCGTTTCACGTGTCAATTAATGTGTATTTTTTCTCCAAAGCCCAAAGAGCTAACCATCTCACTCCTCATTGCTTGATCAATGCAGTGCCATGCAATCCAACCTTCTCACTTCCGCATGCATGCATGGGATATTAATGTCCTTGGCTGCTAGTATGAGGCAAACCCCATTAATTTTGCAAATTGTAATTTTGATATACTGGCCTTGTGTACAAAAAAATGGAGGTAGTAACTACATTTGACTTCCTTCCCCATTGTGGTGACGTCGATGATATCTCGAACATTGTGGTTTGGTGAAGTGTGTTCGACGGAGAACACCATTGAGGGAGACCATGGTAAGTCGTTCGCAAGTGCCCCTGCAAGCCGAGACAACTGCCTTATTTGCATCCAGGAAGTCCGTTGAACCAAAGGACGCGTAAATGTACTAGTACTACTAGTACACAATAGCATCGTCCATCCAGCTTAGTGCGGTGAGATGGTTTCTCGAAGAAGACGATGGAGAAGTGGAGTCAACGAAGAGTGAAATGATGGTTGCTTCATCCGTGCTTTGTGATTTGACGCCTCACTACTCTGTGATTTGTGATAGAAGGGACAGGGGAGTAGACTCTGTGCTCTATACTGTACATGCGTCCAAGCACGGGAGAAAGAGGAGATACGTTGCATTTTTCTATTTATTCAATCAATCAACCAGGGAGCTTCAGTTCCATATTTTTGGCTTTGGCAACACCATCCACAATGGTTCCCACGATGCCAAAAGCTATTTTCACATTTGGCTACACATTGTGGATGCCCTTAGCCGTACCACTTGGTTTTGCTCCTGTGTGCTATCTATACAAATCTCAATTATATTGATCTAAAAAGTTACAGAATCAAGATTAGTAAAAAGGAGGTGATTTTGCCGCGCGGATGGCGGGGGAGGTTTCTTATTTTTAGAGGACATTGTCCTGGCAGTTTGCTAACATGCAGTCCCACGTGTCAGTGCTTTACCAATCCGATCCGCGTCCCACATGAGGCAGTACAACGGCAGAAGCAACACGTGGTTAACTTGAAGAAGATGAGGGAGAAGCGGATTCATCAACGAGTGGAATGATGGTTGCTTCGTCCCTCCAACTTTTTTTAGCATTATTACTTCGTCCCCAAACTTAACTGCGGGAAAGGTGCAGCTTTGTGATTTGACGCCTCATTGCTCATTACTACGCCGGCGCCATGACCGGGGTGCTTCACCCCGGCTGCTCTGCATTGTATTCCAGTATGGCACGTGGACTCGGTAGCTTGATGTCCCACATGTCGGCGAAAGGGACTAGAAGATTTATGAAAGCAAGCGCTCCACTCTTATGACGGAGGAGTACACGACATGATGGTCCAGTGAACTGTCACTTGTACTGTATAGTACTATAGTTTTGTTGTTTCGCACGATCCATTGATACAAACCCGATTAAATAGGAAAGGGTGGGATTTTCCCGCGCGGTAGATGATACTGGCCATACATTTCAAAGGCAATTTTAATGTATGCAAACTGAATAATTAAGTAACAATATGATATCTAGTAAAACTAAAAACACATATGATTTATTGTGTTCGAGTGTAGTAGTAGTGATGTATTGCATAGTTGTTAGATGTAACATGCGAGAACATGTAGAGATGTAGTTTTGGAGGGCCTACAGAGAGAAAAGCGTAATACAGTCACCGAACTTCAGAATAAGCTGATTACGGTCACTATATACGTTTTGCGGTGATTATACGGTCACTTGCTCATGGTTTAGCATCGGATTGCACTCTGTTGACTGGCCAAATAGTCTGCGTGGCACCAAGTTGACTAGTTAAATTGACCATGTTCCTTGTGGGTCCCACCTGTCAGTTCGCATAGGGAAAAGGTCAGATAAACACAAATTTACGCAGGCGTGACAAGACTCCAACCTGTGCGCGGGAATCACCTGGTTGTGTATGTGTCCGTCAGGGCCTGATATGTGTGCATGCACGTGTAGGTTGAGCACTTGAGCGTGAGAGTGTGTGTTGGTCGTGTGCGGTACTGGTGCATGCATGCATGTGTGCATGTGTGCATGTGAGTGTTGCACGCGTGCGTGGCTGCGTGTGTACGTGTGAGTGTTGCGTGCGTGCGTGGGTGCATGTGTTCGTGTGAGTGTTGCGTGCATGTAGTTCGTGTGCATGCGTGCGTGTGTGTATAATCACCACACCAGCTCCTGTGTGTTAAAACAGACGGCTCAGCATACCAATACAAGGCCACCTTGTCCGCTGTGCTCGTGGTCATGACTTCGAACCACCGTCCAATATTTTTTTGTCGTTTGTTTTCATTCTTACTAGCAAGATGCCCGTGCGTTGCACGTAACATCAAGATGCACTTGTATGACTTGTTTATCTTGTGAGAGAAAAGGATGAACGAGGGAAGGCCTTATTTGCAAATGTGGAGAGGTGTGTGGGTACCTTTTTACAAAATTGCCATAGTTTCTTTCCTATCCATCAGATATAAATCGGACGGCCTATATTTCAGGATGGCAGGCACACCATCATCACCAACTCTGTTTTTTATAAGAGTGTATTTTATAAGAGTGTAGTTGTAGAGTAGATACAAGCCGACAGGTGAGCCCGATGGTAGTGAGATAATGTGATGCAACACTAGAGGTGCCACGTGGAGCGTTTAACTGGTCAACTAGTCGTGTCTTGAGCAAATACAGAGTTGTATGGTGAGCCCCTGACTGTATAATAACCACAAAACATAAATGGTGACCATAATGAGTGGATTCTGAAGTCCAATGTATGTATCATGCTTTCTCTTCAAATACAATGATCGTCATTGTATATATCGTGAGAGAAAGATGAAACATGCGTGAATGTGTTGGGGGCTTACTTTTAGAGGACCTGGAGATAGTTTGTGTGCGTACGTGAATGTGGCGTAGAGGGGGGTATGCGATGGAGAGAGAGATGCTCTTTGTTTCTCTTTATTATGACTAACTTTGTATATAGTATAAAAATATAAAAATTCACAGTGCGGAATAAATATCATTGTGGGCACCATGCATGCAAATTAGCGTTCATACTCCTCCATATAACTTTGTAATGTTTTATATATGTAGAAATTCTAAAATAATTTTTTGGCCACACTTTATTCAAAAGGAATGTTGTATGCGAAATAAACGTGAAGAGAGGGCTTTTTAGATCAATGGGGTACGTGATGTAACATGTGTGAATGTGTAGTTGACGCATTTGGCAGGGCCTAGAGAGGTATTTGTGTGTATTACGTATTTGAGAGAGGCATGGATAGAGGGGCCAGCGGGGGGGGCATTGGAGAGATAGCACGAGAAATGAGAGTGGTCTAGAGAGAGAGAGACGAATATGACGTCATGGCGAGAGATTCCCTTAAGTGTGTATATGCAAGGGGGGAGGGGATAGAGGCACCAGGAGAATATTTTTTTGTGTGTGGTGTCTGTGTTGGTATGTGTGGGTGTGAGAAGATAATGAGACGTGGGGGCAGAGGGCGTGTCACCGCGTGAGGTCCGGTGGGTCGAGGTGAGGCCCTTCATTCGGTTCCGTCCTGTGCCACGTTGATCGGCCCGTGACGCATTTAGGGAGACTCATGGATGACTAATCGTACAAGAAAAAGATAGCAGAATTGTGAAGGACTCTGTGTCCACTGACAAAGCCGGCTAGGATTTGTAACCCTAGGTTCTCGGACTAAGGTAACCCCTTTTATCTCTGATATTACTATTCATCCAACCTAACTTTAAGGGGCATCCTACAGAATGCTCTCCTAGAATCATACTCGTCCATTAGGAAGAGAGGTGTGAGACAATGCGTGAGAGACATGCCTAAAGATAATGTGCGTACAAGAGACACGTAGGCATGTATATGTATATAGAAAGGGTCGATGGGGATTGTGCGTGTGTATGCTTGCGAGAGGAAGAGTGCTTGTGATAAAGGTTAGTGAAAACAGTCGTAAATGGTTACGAGAGGGAGGGAGGGTTATATTGAGAGCATGTGTGCGAGAAAGACACCTCAGAGAGTGTGTGTGAGCATGTGTGAGAGACCACCGATGGAGAGTGAAACTACACGTAAAAGACTACTGTACACATTGATTAAAGATATAAATTGTATCCAAATATTAGGATGGGATCATGATATTTACAATTCACGTAAGGAACGGTCATTGATCCATCAGACATCTAGATTCTATCGAATTTGAGCATGTCTATGTTATTATTCGACACAATTGATCCACATAGTTAGTATTTTGAACTCCATACAATGCATCGTTTTAGCAATCGAATATAAACATGAGTATAGTTCATGTTGTGTGTTTAAAGCACATTATATATACGAAAGTTACACAATGAACATTATAAATAGCTACCTATGAACTAGCATACATTTGAATTCAACTTAAGGTGGTTTTAAAAAAATCGAATTCAACATGAAGTCCATTCAATTATTTGAATTTGATATCATGGCATTTGTAAATCACACCTAAATTATGGGGGCACCAATCTTTGCTCTGATTTTGTACATAATAGCATATGTAGTCGTGTACAAAATATATTCAAATTTAGCTCCTCCATTCCAAAATAATCGTAGTTATAGGATTTTCAAGTGGCAAAATTTCAAAAAGAAGTGGATAATTTAATGAGGTTTTCAAATATACAAGGTCAACTTTAACGTTATCTATTTAGGTCAATCCTCATAGTTCAAGAGTACTCTAAACATGAATGCTTGTGTTTCAAAATTTCGAACGAAGCGCTAAAAGAGCCTCTACTCGCCCGAAACCGCGTGAGAGAAATGTTTGGTAGTACAAGGAAATTACTTTTCTAATAACTCCGACCCGTGAAACCTACCGACCCGACGTCCAAAGTTCTAAACCAGGGTAGGTTTGTAGCTTCATCTAGACGACACACAACCGCCTCCGAAAAACATTCATACACAATGGTTGCCTAAGCACACATGCGTGCGGCCAAAATCGCTCCCGCCCACTATTTGGGACACCTGGGATTACCATCCTACCCCCGACCCGTAGTAGGTCCGAAATTTAAGAGGGGGGCAAAGTTTGTACTTTCCCCAAATTTCAAACAAGCGTGTCCCATCTTCTGTTCAAAAAAGCCAAAAACAAGCACGTCCGAGACTGAAACATGGTTCTCCACCCTCCTCCCTGCCCACCCGTCCGATTCCCCATTCGTACTCTGTGGACGCAAAAACTACCTGTCCACCGGCCGCGAAACCCCGACGTCCTCCGTCCGCCACCCCATCCCACCCATCAACCGCTGCCCTCCTCCATCACACCGGAGCCGATACCCCAATGTCGTCGTCCACCGCAACCTCAATCACAACGCCCTCCACGGCTAGTAGTTGAAGCCGAGGCTGAGCCGTCCGTACTCGAGCCAGTTCAACCATGCCGTCCTATGCCTCACCGTTGCCTCTCCAACTTTGCCACCGTCCACCGCACCAGAGCTATTCCTGCTATGCCGTCCTTCTCCGCTCGGATCTACTTCCCCTCTGCCGATATACGGCCACGGCAACACTGTCAACAATTTGGCTCTCCAAAACATCGGTTCCCCCGGGAGAAAAAAGAAGATCACCATGACATATGGAAGAGACCACACTGGCAACCGATAAGGGTACTCATCTTCCCTTATTCGTGCAAATCTTACGTGTCTATTTGCACGATATTCATCCCACAGAAGACACTAGTTGACCGCTTCTTCTTGATACTAGATGTTCCTAGTAACTCGCGATGCACAAGGTTTCTCCTCATATACTATTTCACCTTAGCTAGAGGTCTGTCGCCCCCCTGAATTTCAATTCCTGGCCAGTTGATTCCCAATTAACAGAAGCATTCCCCGACGTAACAGGCGCTAGTACACCTATTACGCCGGGGAAGCAGCGCCTCGGTGTTTATCTTAGGGGCGTGTGGGGCCTAGAGCTACTAGCGCCCGATCTGGAGGTCGACCGGGATTAAAGGGATGGCTTGGGGGTGCTGCCAAGCACGGCGGTGGTGTGAGGCCGAGGGGAGGGCGGGGCGGCGGAGGCAGGGGTCTGGGCCGGTGGTCGTTGGCGGTTCGAGAAAGATCGTCAACAGTGACTGGTGGGAGGTAGACGAAGGCCATCTGCCCGTTCCTTATAGATCGGACGGTTCATTAAAAAAAATCGATTGACCTATTTATTTTTTAGTCGACTGTTATCTTGATGTGACCACATGTGGTGGTGTGCTGGAGGAGTACCTGCATTTCCTGTGCTCATATATTACAAAATCATACGGAGTAGAATCTAATTTTGTTTGCCATGCAATGTTGTAGAGCTATCATATGTCTCCTGTCATTTATTTTTCAGCCACCTGCTATCCGCTACTTTTACAGTGCACTAGTTCTGCACACATTTCACCCATACTCTCACTATTGTGTTTTTATGCAAGGGTATTTCAGAGTTTGCCTCGAGAGAAGCAGCAAAGAAAAGAGAGAAGTCACGCCAACTTTCTTCGCGGGTAGGCACGACACTTTACAGCGCTATAAAGGGTGCAGTGTCAGTAGATAGAGACGGTAAACGTAGCTCTGGAGTTGATGACCTCGCTCGCAATGAACCACCATCCCAGGTGCTTGCTTTAACTTCGCGGTGTCATATGTGGTTGCATGTTCCATATTGTGTCTAGCTTGTATTCGAAAGGCCGAAGTCGGTCTTTATTAAGATAAGGAAAGATATTTTTGATATGAATCACCATCCCGTGAGCACCAGAAGACAAATAGCTAGTTAGGGCACTAGCCAAGCCAGTGACAAGCCCAACAAAGACAGGCATCACCTAGAAGCCAACTAAAAAGCCGCGATGGTGGCGAAGCAGCCCACCTCCCACCGGGCTCTTAGGTCCTAGATGATCATGCTCACCACTCCAGCTGGATGTCTAGCTTGTATTGCTTCCAATTTGGTTAAATTACATCTTCTTAGCTTACACATTATACCTTTGAATATGACATGCCTTTCTGTTTTTGGTACATACTAGTACATCTGTGTATTAACCATGTTCTTACATCAAACTAATGTTCTTGTGTATCCCTCATCAATCTCTTATGATGAGGCAGTCAGGCAAGTGGACTACTCCTCATTTAAAGAATGCAGCGTCAGCCTCCCGACATGATTCTCAAGAAACGACAAGGCTATATGAAGATAGTGAATGTAGCTCTGTAGTTGATTACCGCACTTCCCCTACACTAGCATCGCAGGTGCTTGCTCTAACTTGGCAGCGTGATATGTGGTTGCATGTTGCATATGGTGTCTAGATTGTAATTCTTCCAATCTGGTTAAACTGCATGTGCTATTCTGCTTAGCTTATACATTATACCTGTTAATGTGACATACCTTCTTGTATTTAGTACATAGTACATCTGTCTATTAAGCATGTCCTTACATAAAACTATTGTGTTTTTGTATCCAGCATCAATCAATTTGACGAGACACCTTTAGTATATGCAGTGCAATATTAGTTGCATCTTTCATATGATTTATAGCATGCGCTGCTTCTAATTTGTTGAAATTCCATTTATGATGGGACGCTTTTAACTTGGCAGAGTCATATTGGTTGCATCTTTCATGTGGTGTCTAGCTTGCATTGCTTCTTATTTGTTGGAATGGTTTCTGCTTAGTTTACACAAACAGTTGTGAACATGCCATGCCGTCCTATTTTTCGTACATATTCCATCTTGGTATCATGTGTTTGCCTTACAGCAAAGTAGTGATTGTCAGTATTATGCATGAGTTCTGAAGAGAGAATTTTATTGCTTTTTCTTGTCGGTTTTACTTGGCAATTCAAAATCAATAAAGCGGAAGGAAGTTAGCAAGACAGCGGATAAAGGTGCTCCTTCCAAATGGAGGGCCTCTACAGTTTCTACTCCTCCATCCCCCCAAGATGATTTCCAAGAAAACACATGCATAGACACTCAGCGTAGCTGTGTTTATGATGATCACGTCTCCCCTAGTGCACCATCACCGGTGCTCCCTCTAACTTGGCACTGTTATATGTGGTTGCATGTTATGTGTGATGTCTAGCTTGTATTGCTTATAATTTTGTTGAATTCCATCTGCTTACTTTACACATCATACTTGAAGAAGACACGTGTTCCTGTTTCTAGAACATACAATATCTGTCTATCACACCATGTTCTTACATCAAATTACTACTGTTTTGTAACCTACAACAATCACTTACAATAAGACACGTTTGACTTCGGAGTGTGATATAGGTTACGTCTCACATTCTTTTCTAGCTTGTACTACTAATTTGTTGAAATGACACTTATGACGAGACAATTTTAACTTGGTAGAGTGATATTCGTTGCATCTTTCATATGGTGTCTAGCTTTCATTACTTCTAATTTGTTCAAATGCCTTCTCCTTAGTTTACACATCATAAGCTGTGAATATGCAATGTTGTGAATATTCAATGGCACTAATGACGAGAGACCTCTAACTTGGTACTGTGATGTTGTTTGCATCTTGCATATGATTTATTTCTTGTACTACTTCACATTTGTTTAAACGCCATTTATGATGAGACACTGTTAACTTGGCAGAGCGATATTTGTAGCATATTTCATATGGTGTCTACCTTCCATTGCATTGCTTCTAATTTAGTGAAATGTCTTCTGCTTAGTTTACACATCATAGTTCTGGTTATCTCTTCCGTCCTGTTTTTTGTACATATTACATCCTCCTATCATGTGGTTGTCTAACATCAAAGTTCAGTTCGTCTGCATCACACATCAATTTGTTCTAAAGAACAAAATTGTTATTCGTTTTTCTTGTCGGCTTGACTTAACATGGCATAGAGAAAGAGGAAGAAACATTGAATGGCAGGGAATGGGAAGTGGATGAATCCTGCAGATTCTATTGGTACTGGTGGTGCAATAGAAGGTCAAAGTCCAGTGGAAAATTCTACAAACAAGGTATCCCATGCTACACGACCTGCATAAAAAGCCAAACGGAAACAAATAGCCGCCACCAAACAAGCAGAGACAACCCTAGTTCTTGCAACACCTTCCACAGTACTACCAGCTGCACGAGTTACTCGTGCGTCAACTGAGCTAGCAGCATGTTCCCAAGCTCGCTTGCCACCTGACACTACTTCCCAAGCACTCTTGACACAAGACAAGTTGGCATGATCAGATGAACCTTGTGAGCTTCAACAGCAAGAAGGTAGTTGCTGGAGTCAAGTTATAGTTGCATGCTTCTTTATATGTAGTCTCACAGTTTGATGTACACTAACACTTCCTATGTTCGTTGTTGGACTAGCACCTACGCGCAAGAGGAAACAAACATCAGGTATAATGCTCGATAGGTTAACTAAATCTAGAGGAGGAAGAATGGAGATCTGTCTTGAGGCAGGTTTAAAAAGGCCACGTGATGCTACAGAGTCAGCCAAGTTAGTATCAGAGGCATCGGTTGCCGTTAGGTGTCATGCATGTATCCTCCCAACATGGATTTAGTACAGGAATGACAAAGACGAAACCCAGTTCAACACCTTCCTCGACCATTTATCTGTAAGTATGGTTATGTATGGAAACTAGTAATATCGTCTTGCTCTGTCCCATACTTTCTAGGTTGCTGATAATGAGACTCCCATAATTTTCAATAGATGAGGTTCATGTTGGATAGCCAAGATGATGCAACCACACAAGCTTGCACCCATCTTTTCAAGTCTACTCTGCGGCAGTATCGGTATAACATGAGGAAATCTCACTTTGAAGGCAAGGCTAACAGTGAACTTTTCCAAACATCTCCAGTGGAAAATATATCGGATGAAGACTAGAGGGGCCTTGTTAAACACTGGTTTGATCCGAAGTATCAGGTACATTATATATGTGTGATCAGATCACATGTTGAAGTCCTATTTACACATGTCCCACACAAATCTATCTTCTTGTAGGTGAACTGTTCAAAGAACAAGGCCAACCGTAGAAAGTGAAATTCCAACAAATGATAGGATCTCGTAGCTATATTGCACACTGCGAGGCTCTTGTAATTAGCTGTTGTTTCACTCTTTTCGCTGTACCATATTATCAGATCTATATTGACTTGTTCCAAATGCAGAGGAAAGCCCGCAAGGACCAAAAAGTACCTGAACCAAATGTTGTGGAAATCTTCAAGGACTATCACACCAGCAAGAAGAAGGGCATGACTACACCAGTCAAAGCCACTGTTGTAAGTCCTTAATCCTCATGCCATTTAACTACTACTTACTCTGATTTGTACTGCCTTGAATTGCATGGTTTGCAGCCAATGTCTATTACTCTTTTCAATTTTATACACAATTGTCTTAGCGTATCATTGCACCTTACAAGGTTTAAAAGAGAGGAGTGATGTTCCTTTGATCTTGACCTGTAATCTAGTTCCATGCTGGACTTGCCCACACAATGTTACAATTGCCTGTTTGTCTGTTCTCAGTTGTTTTGTGATATGAATGATGTCATATATGCTAACCGTATTTTAAATTTCGTCTCTTTATCCTTAGCCCTCAATACAATGTGAAGAAATAGACAATACATTAGCGATGGTACATGGTCATATGTTTGGAACCTGGTTTTATTATGTACTTTGCAATAAAATACAACTAATATTTTACATGGGTTCACCAAAATAAGTTCTGTATATAGACCAAAGCTAATATGTTTGGTTTTGCTGCCTCCTTAATATCTTCTGTTCTGGTACTACTAATGTAAAATCTCAACTTTTCAGTGAGCTATGGAAAAAATGGTGGAACCGCCACCTTCTGAAGGTGGCGAGGCAACTATACCACAATGTCAGCTCTTGCTGCAGTGGGTCAGTACGTGTCCACTAACAGTGCCAAAAGCACATTCCTGCATAATACTGGGTTGGTTGTTAAGGCAATCTCGTCCAAACTGCCTCATGATCAAGATATGCAAGCTCAAAGCAATGTTGTATCTGCGCTCCAGACACAAGTACATTCCCTAACAAAGACCCTTTGTGAAACAAGGAGAGACATTGTTCGATGTTGTCAAGATATGCATGGTTTTGAAACAAGACTATCAGACATTTGCTATGTTGTTCAGGAGCCTAGGAGAAATGAGGGCGAAGGTTATGGTGCTCCATCGGACAATACAACATGAAAATGTAACGGTCAGGTCAAATGAACTAAGCTTCTAAACTACCGGTGGTGCATTTATCTGCTAGACTGTTAAGTTTTATGCCAACCTACCTTTTGTTTTATAGTTGTAATTTGTTTTGGTGCGATACAAAATTTGTTCTTAACATGCAGCCACCGGCTGAAGAAAACAACTAGTCATTTTTGTATAGTGTAGGGTGTTCCCTATATTTGCACTGGTGGCGATCTTTGATGCCAAGTGGATGTAATCTGTGCAATCACCTTAATAGCCTAGCGTTAGTTTCAGCCTTATTTATTTCCTAGTCTTCTTTTTCCCTGGTTTGCTAGTGGCCGCAACAACCATGGGCCATATACAGGCCGTAGGATCCATGGGTCTCCTACGGGCCGTTGATAAATGGGCCTCCAACAGGGCCGTAGAATCGGTGGGCCTCGGGTCGTTAGATAAATGGGTCTACATGGGTCATAAACGGGCATAATTGGTATCGGCCTAGCACTGTAACGAGCGGTTAACAGGACGGAGGATAGCAAAGGCTTAATTCTGTCACATGCATAACGAGTCGTTAATGGGCCAGAATATAGGACGGGCTAGAAACGACGCAACGGGTTAACAGGCCAGAAACGGGCTGACTCTTGCCATGGGCCGAATTTGGCCCATTAGGGGAACATGCCAGTAACGGGCCGGAAGTAATCGAGGGCCAGAAAGGAGCCCAAAAACATATGGGCCGTCAATAGGCCAAAAGCTAACACGGGCTGGAAATGGCCCATGTGAATCACGGGCTGTTAACGGGTACAAAGAAATTTATTGTTCATTATGGGCTAGAGTCACCATGGGCCTCTAAAGGGCCTAAAGATACAAAGGCCTCATATGGGCCGAAAGACGCCGTGGGCCATACATGGGCCGAAAGTGAAACCGGATGGTGTTATATTCGACGGCCCACATTACGTTGTTGGGGCGATTTCCGTTAGGGCCTAACGGGCCGTGAGTTATCGGGCCGTAAAATGGGCTATTTGCGAAGAGACCGTTAACAGGCTTTTCATGGGCCAGCCCGTTAACTTTTGACCAAGTCAAATGGGCCGGCTTTGTAAGCTAAATGGGCTAGTGGTGGGCCGTCGCACGTGTCGACACATCATAGGCGCCTATCTGACCCATTGACGAGCTGACACGCGTTTTGTCCGGCCAATAAGAATTTTACACATGGAAATTTCCCATTGGTCTGGGCTGTTAACGGTTTATCGGATCCAAAACCCGACTCGATAGCTTAACGGCATTCCGTTACGGTGGATGCCACGTGTCGGTCACCCTTGACGAAAGCACTTCTGTGACGTGTTAAATTGTGGTCCAAATTCTACCGTATTGTACTAGACATAGTACATACGGTGTGGGCCATTGCGTTGGTACCGACGCGTACGAGTACAACTCGTTTACTTGTCCTACAAGGACTCCTACGTGTTGCCCCTCATATATACCCCATGTAGTCGCACCTAAGATGGTCCATTGTCTCGTCCTTGTAATACTCCTCCTCATAGTGATTGCGCCTTCGTGCGTTCGTGGTTTTCTCCTGCAAGGGTTTCCACGTATAAATTCATGTCTCTCATGTCTCATTTTTGTCGTTATTATCTAACAAGTGGTATAGAAAGCTGAGGTTCCGATACGAGATTCATCCAAGATGAGAGAAATTAGGGTTGCGGTCTGGTCTGCCGCCGCCATCCTATGATTCGTCAAATCACAGGTTTCGCCGAGATCGCCGCTAGGAGTTCCTACGTGAGCAGTCGACCCGGTCCAGATCAAGTTTGGATATTTCTCTATGTGTCCGAGATCGATCGCCACTGGGTGTTTTTATATCATCACTGGATCTGCCAAGGTGTGGCTGCTGCCTACGTATAGGCTATAAGTCCCGAGGACACGCTGCCGCTGCTGCTACTTTTTTTTGGCGTGAAGACCGAAGTCCAAAGAATTATCAAGTACTACTTGCACTAGTAAGTGACGAAGGCCAGTACTAATTGAGTACTAGTAATCAGATTTTTTTTCTTCGTCAACGGCTATGTCGACTGGCCGTACTACCAGGTTCTATTGTTCCTTGCTCTGTTTGCTCCGCATATTAATTCTGTTGAAAATTTTCTACTGGCTTGTACTACTTTGTGTACACGAATGTAATCTACTCATGGCATCCGTGAAGTACGATCTTCCGCTACTGGACTGTGACACAAGGTTTACACTATGGCAAGTCAAGATGCAGGCATTGTTGGCACAGTCCGATTATGGTGAAGCACTGGATAGTTTTGGGAAGAATAGAATTCAGGATTGGACTGATGAGGAGAAAAGAATTGATTGTAAGGCTTTGTCAAAAATTCAACTCCATTTGCATAATAATATTTTGCAGGAAATTTTGAGCGAGAAAACTATGGCCGCTCTATGGTTAAAGCTGGAAGGGATTTGCATGACTAAAGATCTCACCAGCAAGATGCATCTAAAGCAAAAATTATTCTTGCATAGGTTACCCGAGGGAGGTAATGTTTTGAATCATATTTCAGAATTTAAAGAGATCATATCTGATCTAGCTGCAATGGAGGTTAAGTATGAAGAGGAAGATACTGCTTTAATGTTACTTTGTTCACTGCCATGTTCTTATACCAATTTTAGAGACACCATATTATACAATCATGCTACTCTCACGCTTAATGAAGTTTATGAAGCTTTGAACTCTAAAGAGAAGATGAAATTAATGGTGCCTCATGATGGTTCGAGTTCATCCCAAGCTAATGGATTATCTGTTCGTGGCAGGATAAAGGAGAAGAACTCCAATAATGGAAACAGAGGCAAAAGTAAAAATGGCTACAGGGGATGGTCCCAATCCAGAGACAAGAAGTATTGCAGATATTGCAAGAGAGACGGGCATGACATCTCAGAGTGTTTCAAGTTGCAGAATAAAGAAAAGAGGAAAGGTAACAAACAAGGTGACAATTCTGCTAATGTTGCTCGTGATGATAGTTTCGATGATGCTCTTGTCGTTATTGCTGGATGTGCTGAGACCAATGATGAGTGGGTACTTGACACTACATGCACTTTTCATATGTGTCCACATGGAGATTGGTTTACTACTTTTTATTCCACTACTTCTGCTGGTTCTATTTTGGGTTTTGACAATTCACTATGCAAGATTGAAGGCATAGGTTCTGTTCGAATCAAGATGTTTGATGGTACAATCAGAACTTTGACAGATGTTCAGTATATTCCGAAAATGAAGAGAAATCTTATCTCTGTTAGTGCCCTTGATGCAAAGGGGTACAAGCATTCAGGTGGAGATAGTGTTTTGAAGGTCACCAAAGGCTCCCTTCTTGTGATGAAAGGCGACTTAAGTTCAACCAATGGTCTTTATTACCTTCAAGGTTCTACTGTTTCAGGTAATGCTACTCTAGCTATTTCATAGAATTCTGATTGTGATGCTGCTAACCTTTGGCATATGCGTCTTGGACATATGAGTGAACTTGGTTTAGCAGAGTTAAATAAGAGAGGTCTTCTTGATGGGTATGAACCTGGTAAATTGAAATTTTGTGAGCATTGCATCTTCGGCAAGCACAAGAGGGTAAAGTTCAATACTTCGACTCATACAACTGAAGGTATTCTTGATTATGTGCATTCTAATTTATGGGGACCATCTCGAAGTCACTAGGTGGTGCTAGTTACATGCTGACTATTATTCGAGAAAAGTTTGGCCTTATTTCTTGAAGCATAATTATGAAGCATTCTCAGTATTTAAGGAGTGGAAGATTATGATTGAAAGACAAACTAAAAAGAAGGTAAAGATACTTCGCACTGATAATGGTATGGAATTCTATTCTAAGAAATTTAAGAGTTATTGCAAGTCTGAAGGCATTATCAGACATTACACCGTTCTTTATACTCCTCAACAAAACGGTGTTGCTGAGCGTATGAACAGGACCATTATTTCTAGAGCCCGTTGCATGTTGTCCAATGCAGGTTTGCATAGGCGTTTTTGGGCTGAAGCCGCTTCCACTGCTTGTTATCTCATTAATCATTCACCATCTATTGCTCTTAATAAGAAAATTCCAATTGAGGTATGGTCTGGTTCACCTGCTGATTATTCATAGTTGAGAGTTTTTGGTTGCACTGCTTATGCTCATGTTGATAATGGAAAGTTGGAGCCTAGGGCTATTAAGTGCATCTTTCTTGGTTATAAGTCTGGTGTTAAAGGTTATAAATTGTGGAATCTTGAAACCCAGAAGGTTGTTATTAGCAGAAATGTTATATTTAATGAAACTACTATGTTACATGATGTTTCATCTACTAATGTTCCTGTTGAGAGTGAACATCAGCCTACTGTTTAGGTGGAGCATGTTATTGAAACAGGTGATACATCTGGTAATGAAATTGTTGATGCACATGATGAACACGTCGTTGATGATGAACATGTCACTCCCACTCCAAATCAGGCTATTGTTCCACCCAGTTGGAATCTTGCATGTGACAGAGTTAGGCGGGGTATTAATAAACCCGACAGGTTAATTGAAGAGTGCAATATTGTTTCTCTTGCTTTATCTGTTGAAGAAGAAATTGAAGGTAATGATGAGCCTTCTTCATATTGCGAGGCTATTATTTCTAGTGATAGTAATAAGTGGATAACCGCTATGCATGATGAGATGGAATCACTTGAAAAGAATGGCACTTGGGATTTAGTAAATTGCCTAGAGAGAAGAAACCTATTCGTTTCAAGTGGGTTTTCAAGAGGAAAGAAGGTGTTTCTCCTAATGATGAGACAAGATATAAAGCAAGGTTAGTTGCTAAAGGTTACAGTCAGATTCCAGGTATTGACTATAACAAAGTCTTTTCTCCTGTTGTGAAGCGTAGCTCTGTTTGCACTTTAGTCAGTATTGTTGCCATGCATGATTTTGAGCTTGAACAATTGGATGTTAAAACTGCATTTTTACATGGAGAATTAGAAGAGGATATTTATATGGAACAACCTGAAGGTTTTGTTATTCCTGGAAAAGAAAAGCTTGTCTATAAGTTAAAGAAATCTCTTTATGGATTGAAGCAATCCCCGAGACAGTGGTACAAGAGATTTGACACCTTTATGCCCTCTCAAGGTTTCAAAAGCTCTAATTATGATAGTTGTGTTTATTTGAAAACTGTCAATGGTTCAACTATTTATTTGCTCCTTTATGTTGACGATATGCTTATTGCTGCAAAGAGTATGTCAGAGATTAATTAATTAAAGAAGCAATTGAGTAATGAATTTGAGATGAAGGATTTGGGTGCAGCAAAGAAAATTCTTGGCATGGAAATATCCAGAGATAGACCGTCTGAAAAATTATATCTATGTCAGAAGGGGTATATTGATAAAGTTATTCGTCATTTTAATATGCATAATGCCAAGCTGGTGAGTACACCGTTAGCTGCACACTTCAAATTATCATCAGCCTTATGTCCTAAGTCAGATGTAGATATTGAGTACATGTCTAGAGTTCCCTATTCAAGTGCAGTTGGTTCACTTATGTATGCCATGGTTTGTTCTCGTCTGGATTTATCTTATGCATTGAGTGTTGTCAGTAGATACATGGCTAATCCTGGAAAAGAGCATTAGAAAGCATTTTAGTGGATTTTGAGATACCTGCGAGGTACTTTTAATGCTTATTTACAATTTGGGAAAACTCGAGATGGACTTGTTGGTTTTGTTGATTCTGATTTTGCTGGTGATTTGGACAAGAGAAGATCACTCACAGGTTTTGTTTTCACCATTGGTGGTTGTGATGTGAGTTGGAGAGCAACTTTGCAGTCTATTATGGCTTGTTCCACTACTGATGCCGAGTATATGGCTATTTCTGAGGCATGCAAAGAAGCTATCTGTTTGAAAGGTTTGTACACTGAGCTTTTTGGAGATTCATCTTGCCCTGCCATATTTAGTGACAGTCAAAGTGCTATATATCTTACCAAGAATCCAATGTACCATGAGAGAACAAAGCACATTGATGTCAGATATCACTATATTCGAGATGTTGTTGCTGAAGGTGATTTGAAGGTATGCAAGATAAGTACTCATGATAATCCCGCTGACATGATGACAAAGCCAGTTCCAACTAATAAGTTTGAGCTTTGCTCAGGCTTCGTTGGTATTTCTCATTAGTCCTCTGGACTTTGACGCACAACGTGTTTATGCTGATTTGGATGGATTTATTCCCTTTCTTCGACTACTGGAGGGAATTTGGCTCAAGGTGGAGATTGTAAAATTGTGATCCAAATTCTAACGTATTGGACTAGACGTAGTACATATGGTGTGGGCATTTGCGTTGGTACTGACGCGTACGAGTACAACTCGTTTACTTGTCCTAGAAGGACTCCTATGTGTTGCCCCTCGTATATACCCCATGTAGTCGCACCTAAGACGGTCTGTCGTCTCGTGCTTGTAATACTCCTCCTCATAGTTATTGCGCCTTCGTGCGTCTGTGGTTTTCTCCTGCAAGGGTTTCCACGTAAAAATATGTGTCTCTCGTGTCTCGTTTTTCTCGTTATTATCTAACATGACGCGCAATTTATCATCATGGAAGTGGACACTTCCGTGATGATAATTTTGGTAATGTCATGGAACACTTCTACGACAACACGGGTATGACTATCTTGATTCTGTCATAAAATCATCATGGATGTACCACTACTAGAAAAAGGGCTATAGATGAGATTGACACTAATGGCGCACCAGACAAGTGGTGCGCCATTAGTATATACTAATGGCGCACCACCTTCTTATACGCCATTAGAGTTGAAACTACTAATGGCGCACCTGGCCCAGGGTGCGCCATTAGTATCAATTTTTTTTGAACTAGTGCGCCTGTCCAAACATACTAATGGCGCATCCACACACAGTGCGCCATTACTAGTTATAACTAGTAATGGCGCACCTGTCGGAAAGTGCACCACTAATGTTGTTTTTTTAATTATATTTTTTATTCCTTTTTTTGCAAAACTACTAATGGCGCACTGTTCCATCGTGCGCCATTACTAGTTTTAACTAGTTTTAACTAGTAATGGCGCACCAGTAAGAGATGCGCCCTTGCTATCTATACGTATGGCGCACCCCTACCAGTGCGCCATTGCTATCACCCCTTATCCCCTCCCTCTTGTCACGTTCTCTCCCCCTCACCTTCCTCCTGACACACCCACCCACCTCCCTCGACTTTGATTTAGATCGGGAAGCCCCGGCCGCCCGCCTCTTCCTCTCCCTCCTGATCACGGCGAGCTCCCTTCCCCCTCCCTCACACCAGATCCAGGGCATGGAGCCGTGGTGAGCTCCTTCCCCAACCCTCCTCACCGGATCCAGAGGAGAGCAGGTGACCACGTCCTCTGGCGACGGTGTTGCTCCGGGGTGTGGAGGCCGCCGAGCTACAGGAGGAGGAGCTCCCTGCCACCCTAAGGCCCCAGATCCAGCCGCCACGGACAAGGAGCCCGCGGCCATGGCGACCTAGCAGGCACCACAGGAGGAGGCCGGCCATGGCGACACCGGATCTGGCAGCCACGGTCGCCAGAGTCGTCGACCTGGCTGGGCCGTGACGGAGGTCGCCTCGGTCCTCACCACCGGGAGAGGAAGGCCTCTGTTTCTGCTGCTCCGCTTTTCCCCTGCTCCTCCTCAAGGTCATCTTCTCATCTTCGATTTTGATTCCCTCCTCTCCCCTTGCCATCCTCTACTTGCTCTTCTTCCCTTCCCTTCTCTTCTCTAATGGTCCTCCCGTTCCTCACGCAGGCAGGCAGGCAGGAGCACGCCTCACACACACCCAACATCCATCGAGCAAGAGAAGCGCTTCTCTGCTGCTGGCCACGAGTTTGGCCAACACAAGGCACCTCTGCCTGCTCCGGTGCGCCGCACCTTCATCCCTCGGTTCCGCCGCCATGTGAGGTGAGCCGCACCTTCTCGTCTGCTCCCTTAGCCCACGGCCATCGAGCTGTGAAAATGTCAGTGCTTTATGTGTGCCCATGCCAAACTTAATTTGTTACACAAGAGTTGGAGCTGCTGTTAAACAAAGGATGGATTGGATACACGAACTCTACTGCTGGCACCAGGGCTATTTAATTTGTTACCTATTCTGTAGATGCAACTCTGCACTTGTTTGCATCAGCCACCGTACTATTGTATTCTTTATACCCACCCAATATTTCTTAGTCTGCTTCATTCAACACATGTATGTACAGTGGTCTCCTCTACTATGCTGTACAATTATCGTGTGGGTCAGAAATGTTACAAAATGAAGCTCTGTTTGTTTGACAGGAAATCTTTCATTTTCTGTCAACACTTATTTTTCTATAATATATTGCATACATGAAACCTTGTCCGTTTCACCCAGCCGCATGTAGCCTCTTTCGGTCGTGACGCTATAAAAACTTTCCTTTATGTATGTTTACCTTTCTTTTTACTATGGATGCTAGTCCTTCTCTTACTTACGCAAGGAACAAAAATACCATCCAGACCCTAATCAACAGCCCTAGGGTGTAAATAAGCTTGCATCTTTTCAAACGAATAAGTATACATCAAACTTTTATTGTGTTATTATGCTGCCCATCCAGCCCTGCCATGGGCTATGCCGGCCATCGACCCCATGGTGATGTTTCGAACCTGTGATGGTGCTCTTCTAGTTCCAGCCGCCACAGTGTTTTTTTCTCTTATTATACTTCTTTGTTGCTTAAGCCCCTTTTCCTACTCCATGATACTGCAGTAGAAGTGCTTTGTAATGAGCGGTCCATGTTCTTTTTGTCTGATAGGACCGCCTCTGCTTGTGAGAATTTTTAACTTGTGCCAAATGCAATAAATAAATAAATTCTTGTGTAATGTCTGTTGCTGCTGTGTATGGTAGAATTTTAAGCATGCTATTGTTTTCTACTCCCTCCATTCCATAGTTCTCTTCATGGTTTTAGTTACAAAACCACAACTGGAATTATGGAACGGGGGGAGTAGAACTTTGATAGAATAGGTTCTATCATTTCCTCGGAATCAATCTTGTTTATGCTACTATTTCGGTTTCCTCAAATAGCCACGAGCTCGTGTGAGATGCCCAACATCACCAGCGACTCCCTAGCCACCGGCCAAGCAGCTCTGCCTGCCTGTTCCGAAACGGTTGGCCATGAGGGGCTAGCGAGAAGAACCCTAGCAGATCTCCTTCAATTAGGACTTAGGACTTGATAATAACTCCAGCCAATCTGCTTCATTAGTTAAGAATGGTTTCATTAGATAATAATGAGTAAGTGAAGAAGTTGAATGGAAATAGTCGATATTTGCATTGTGGCTGTTGGATTAATCAGCCTATGTAGTATGTACAGATGCTTAGAAGGTGATCCGAAGTTTAGTTGGTTGTCGAAGAAGAATAAATTCATAAATCAAATGTGCAAAATTAGTCCAGTCATCTCAGTTTCAGGTTCATAGAGAAGATACTGATTTCTATATATGATTTAGCCAATTGAAATTCACACTGCACTGTGCCTGTCTCACTGAAGTTGTTAGTTACTTGGTCTGAAAAAATGACAGTATTGACATGTTATAAATAGTTTGTTTGTGTTTCTGTTTATTTTGTTACATTTTGCAGGGATAAAGTGAAGAAAAAGAAGAAAAGATTACTAGAAGATTAGCTTTAGGTTTTTTTTATTTCCTTGCAATTTTCCTTTTATTGGAAACTTGTAAAGACATTGTAATATTCTTACTATAATAAAAATTGGATACTAATATGATGAATTGTATTCGGAGACTAATATGATGAATTGTATTCAAAGACTAATCTTCTATTGTATTCGATGAATCTGTTGTTGATGTGTGCTGTCTATATTTTGTCAAATTATACATTTTGTAATCTGTGCAAAAAACAGAAAATAAAAAATAAAAAAACCTAATATTCATACTAATGGCGCATCACATGACAGTGCGCCATTAGTATGACAAAGCATACTAATGGCGCATCACTGGACAGTGCGCCATTAGTATGCCGCTGTTACTAATGGCGCATCTCGTGGTCGTGCGCCATTAGTATGCCAAAGCACCTGGGTATACATGGCCCCTGGGAGGCATACTAATGGCGCACCGTGGCGTATACTAATGGCGCACCAGTGGTGCACCATTAGTATACCAGATACTAATGGCGCACCACTGGTGCGCCATTAGTAAAAATTACTAATGGCGTGCTAGTAATGGCGCACCAGTGATGCGCCATTAATGGCCAAATTAGGTGCGCCATTAGTAGCGGTTTTTCTAGTAGTGTACATGCAAGACAAAAAACGTGACCTACTGTGACAAACACGTATCATCATGGAAGTGTATTTTTTTGTAGTGCATATGGTTGTCGCTTTGTTGTATGAAATACAAACGCTATGTAATTGCTTTACTTTATCACTAAGCGGTAGCGATAGTCGTAGAAGCAATGGTTGGCGAGACGACCACGATGCTATGATGGAGATCAAGGTGTCAAGCCGGTGACAATGGAGATCATGACGTTGCTTCGATGATGGAGATCAAAATCATAAGACGATGATGGCCATATCATGTCACATATTTTGATTGCATGTGATGTTTATCTTTTATGCATCTTATTTTGCTTACTACGGCGGTATCATTATGAGATGATCCCTTACTAAAATTTCAAGGTATATTTGTTCTCCCCGAGTATGCACTGTTGCGAAAGTTCTTCGTGCTGAGACACCACATGATGATCGGTGTGATAGGCTCTACGTTCAAATACAACGGGTGCAAGCCAGTTTTGCACACACGGAATACTCGGGTTAAACTTGACGATCCTAGCATATACAAATATGGCCTCGGAACACTAGAGACCGAAAGGTTGAACGTGAATCATATAGTAGATATGATCAACATAGTGATGTTCACCATTGAAGACTACTCCATCTCACGTGATGATCAGACATGGTTTAGTTGATTTGGATCACGTATCATTTAGATGACTAGAGGGATGTCTATCTAAGTGGGAGTTCTTAAGTAATATGATTAATTGAACCTAATTTATCATGAACTTAGTCCTGATAGTTTTTGCATATCTATGTTGTAGATCAACGGCACGTGCTACCGTTCCTTTGAATTTTAATGCATTCCTAGTGAAAGCTAAGTTGAAAGATGATGGTAGCAACTACACGAACTGGGTCCATTACTTGAGGATTATCCTCATTGCTTCACAGAAGAATTATGTCCTTGATGCACCGCTAGGTGCAATGCCTGTTGTAGGAGCAGAAGCTGACATTGTGAACGCCTGGCAAGATCGATCTGATGACTACTTGTTAGTTCAGTGTGCCATGCTTTACGGCTTAGAATTGGGACTTCAAAGATGTTTTGAACGTCCTAGATCATATGAGATGTTCCAGGAGTTGAAGTTTGTATTTCAAGCAAATGCCCGAGTTGAGAGATATGAAGTCTCCAACAAGTTCTATAGCTGCAAGATTGAGGAGAACAGTTCTGTTAGTGAGCACATACTCAGAATGTCTAGGTACCATAATCACTTGACTCAGCTCGGAGTTAATCTTCTAGATGATTGTGTCATTGATAGAGTTCTTCAATCACTGCCACCAAGCTACAAAGGCTTCGTGATGAACTACAATATGCAAGGGATGGAAAAGACTATTCCCGAGCTCTTCGTGATGCTAAAGGCCATGGAGGTACAAATCAAGAAGGAGCATCAAGTGTTGATGGTTATCAAAACCACTAGTTTCAAGAAAAAGGGCAAGGGTAAAAAGAAGGGGAACTTCAAGAGGAATGACAAGCAAGTTGTCACTCCCGGGAAGAAACCTAAAAATGGACCCAAGCCTGAAACTGAGTGCTTCTACTTCAAAGCGACTGGTCGCTGGAAGCGGAACTACCCAAAGTATTTGGCGGATAAGAAGGATGGCAAAGTGAGCAAAGGTATATTTGATATACATGTAACTGATGTGTACCTTACTAATTCTCGTAGTAGTGCTTGGGTATTTGATACCGGTTCGGTTCCTCATATTTGTAACTCGAAGCAGGGAATACAGATTAAACAAAGATTAGCTAAGGATGAGGTGACGATGCGCGTCGGAAATGGTTCCAAGGTTGATGTGATCACCGTCGGCACGCTACCTTTATATCTACCTTCAGGATTAGTTTTAGACCTGAATATAGTGGACTCATGTGGCAAGACTGGTTTAACGGATTTTGGATGCACAAGTAGAGGTCATACTTGGTGGAAAATGAAGGCTAGCAAAAATATTGAGAAGGGACCAACCAAGAAATGGATTATCTCATAAGCAAGCATTAAGCATAATTAACACCGAATAATGCACCACAAGTAGGATATCATTTTCATTGCATGGTTATTGACTTTTGTGCATGCATAGGGAATCACAAACCTTAACACCAATATTCTTACTTGAGCAAAATTACTCACCAACATAACTCACATATTACATCATCATATCTGAAAACTATTACTAAGAATCAAGTTTATTTTGTCCAATGATCTTCATGACATATATTTTTCTTTCTTTATCCTTCTTGGATATCTATCACTTCGGGACTAATTTTCATGTGTTGCTTTTCATAAGCTCAAACAAATATAAGTGAAGATCATGAGCATAACACATTTTCTTTCTCTCAAAATAATTTAAGTGAAGCAAGAGAGAATTTCTTCAAAATTTTACTAACTCTAAAATAAATCTAAGTGAAGCAAGAGAGCATTTCTTGAAAAATACTAAGTACACTGTGCTCAAAAAGATATAAGTGAAGTACTAGAGCAAGTCCATTGCTCATAAAAATTTAAGTGAAGCATAGAGAGCAATTCTAACAAGTCATGGCATAATTTTGGCTCTCTCAAATAGATGTGTCCAGCAAGGATTGATGACTTAAAACACAAAATGAAAGCAAAGACACATATCATACAAGACGGTCCAAGCAAAACACATTCATGGGACGAATAAAAATATAGTCTCGAGTAAAATACCGATGGTCGTTAGAAGAAAGAGTTGGTGCCACTAGGGGGCATCCCCAAACTTAGTTGGTTGCCAGTTCTTGGATAGTATCTTGGGATTCCGGGGCATCCCCAAGCTTAGGCTCTTCTATCCTTCTTTCATCCATCGCAAGATAACCCAAAACTTGAAAACTTAAATCACACAAAACTCAACAAAACCCTTGTGAGATCCGTTAGTAAAAGAAAGCAAACCACTACTATAAGTGATTTGTCAAACCAATTATTATTTTGTTTTTGTATTATATATACTGTATTCCAACTTTTCTATGGCAAAAAATCATCAAAGAAAACCATGGAGCCATCAAAATAAGCACACAACACAAAGAAAACAGAATCTGTCAAAACAGAACAGTCTGTAGTAATCTGGAACTTTCGAATACTTCTGTAACTCCAAAAATTCTACCAAATTAGGAAGACCATAATAATTTGTATATTAATTTTCTGCAAAAAAGAATACGGGCAAAATCTCTTTTTCTGTGATTTATGATAATTATTTTACTGATCACAAAGTTTCTGTCTTTTTCAGCAAGATCAAACAACTATCACCCCGGAAGATCCTAAAGGCTTTACTTGGCAGAAACACTAATTCAAACACAAAAAACTCAATCATAACAGTAGCATAATTGTGCTAACACTCGAGAACAGAAAGCAAAAAGCAAAAATAAATTTTATTCATTGGGTTGCCTCCCAACAAGCGCTATAGTTTTACGCCCTTAGCTAGGCATAAAGCAAGGACCTAAGTTTTGTCATTTTTAGTGCTGGATCCATAAGATGCCCTCATGATTGATTCATATGGTGGATTAATTCTTGTACTAGGAAAGTGTTCCATACCCTTCCTCAAAGGAAATTGGAACTTATTATTGCCTTCTTTCATATCAATTACTGCACCGATAGTGCGTAAAAACGGTCTACCAAGAATAATTGGATAAGAGGATTGCAATAAATATCAAGAACAATAAAATCTATGGGAACATAATTTCTATTTGCAAGAATAAGAACATAATTAATTCTTCCCATAGGCTTTTTAATAGTAGAATCCGCTAAGTGCAAATTTAAAGAGCATTCTTCAATATCGGTAAGACCAAGCACATCACATAAAGATTTCGGAATTGTAGAAACACTAACACCCCAGTCACACAAAGAATAACACTCATAATTTTTAATCTTGACTTTGATAGTAGGTTCCCATTCATCATGCAATTTTCTAGGAATTGAAACTTCTAATTCCAATTTTTCTTCAAAAGCTTTCACCATGGCATCAACAATATGTTTAGTAAAAGCTTTATTTTGTTCATAAGCATGGGGTGAATTTATCATGTATTGCAACAAAGAAATACAATCATTCAAAGAGCAACTATCATAATTAAAGTCTTTTAATCCAAAAGAGTGGGCACATCACTAGTTAAAGTTTTGACCTCTTCAAACCCACTTTCATCAATTTTTTCAACAAGATTTTCACCCTCCGAAATAATGGATGCCTTCTACTTAAAGTGGACTCTTCTCCAGTCCCTTTTTCATTAATCTTATTTTTACTAAACAAGGAATCAATAGAATAAACACCAATCATTTTAAGATCTTCATCACTTTTATCTTCTAACAAGATTGGTTTAGCGGCCATTTTATTCACTAAAGTGGCTTGTGCATCGGATATTTTTCCCAACAAACTTTCAGAAAAAGCATACTTGGATTGAAGATTGCAAACTTCTCTACTAGTGTCATCAAGTTGTTTCGTTATAGCTTCTAACACAATGGAGTGTTCCTTAAGTTCTTCAGTAAAATATTTATTATGCTCAAATTGTGTAGTCATATATTCCTTAGTACTTTTCTCAATTTCAAGCAAAATATTTGGGTAAGGAACATCATAATATTTTCTTTGGGGCATCATGACAAACAAGAACACACACAAAAACAGATCCGGCAAGAAAATGGCGAACGGAAAAAGAGAGGCGAATAAAACGACAATTTTTTGTGAAGTGGGGGAGAGGAAAACGAGAGGCAAATAATGTAAATTGCAAGGAGATGAGATTTGTGATTAGGAACCTGGTTATGTTGAAGATCCTCTCCGGCAACAGCGCCAGAAATTCCTTTTGATGTCGCTTGAAGCTACGTTGGTATTTCCCCAAAGAGGAAGTGATGATGCGGCACAATGGTGGTAGGTATTTCCCTCAGATATGAAACCAAGGTTATCGAACCAGTAGGAGAACCAAGCAACACAACGTAAACAGCCCCTGCACACAAAGAACAACACCTTGCAACCCGACGTGTTAAAGGGGCTGTCAATCCCTTTCGGGGTACGGCGCCTCAAGATAGGCTAAGGACGTGAGGTAAATTTGTATATGGGATAAATAGATCACGGAACAAATAAATTGCAGCAAGGTATTTTTGTATTTTTTGGTTTAATAGATTTGAAAATAAACACAAGGAAAAAGTAGATCGCAAGGCAAATAAATGAGAAAGAAGACCCGGGGCCGTAGGTTTCACTAGTGGCTTCTATCAAGAAAAATAGCAAACGGTGGTTGAACAAATTACTGTTGGGCAATTGATAGAACTTCAAATAATCATGACGATATCTAGGCAATGATCATTACATAGGAATCACGTCCAAGATTAATAGACTGACTCCTGCCTGTATCTACTGCTATTACTCCACACATCGACCGCTGTCCAGCATGCATCTAGTGTATTAAGTTCACGGAAAAACGGAGTAATGCAATAATAACGATGACATGATGTAGACAAGATCCATTTATCTATTGCGGCAGATATGGATCCCGTCTTTTTAACCTTAGTAGCAATGATACATACGTGTCGGTTCCCTTTCTGTCACTGGGATCAAGCACCGTATGATCGAACCCACTACCGGGCACCTCTTCCCATTGCAAGATAAATAGGTCAGGTTGGCTAAACAAAATATAAATATCGGAGAAGAAATACGAGGCTATAAGAGATCAAAGAACTCAAATAACTTTCATGGATATAAAAAGATATAACTAATCATAAACACGAAGTTCATCAGATCCCAACAAACACACCGCAAAAAGGACTTACATCATATGGATCTCTAAGAGATCATTGTATTGATATCAAGAGACAGAGAGAGAGAGAGAAAGCCATCTAGCTACTAATTGCGGACCCAAAGGTCTACAAAGAACTACTCACGCATTATCGGAGAGGCACCAATGGAAGTGGTGAACCCCTCCATGATGGTGTCTAGATTGGATCTTGTGGTTCTGGACTCTGCGGCGGCTGGATGAAAATTTCGTCGACTCCCCTAGGGTTTCTGGAATATTGGGGTATTTATAGAGAAAAGAGTCGGTCCAGGGGGCACCCGAGGTGGGCACAACCCACCTGGGCGTGCCTGGGCCTCCTGGCGCGCCCTGGTAGGTTGTCCCCTCCTCAGGACTCCCCCAGGTGCAACCAGGGCCCGTTGTGTTCCTTCTGGCCCATAAAAAATACTTGTAAATTGACGTGGCATTTGGACTCCTTCTTATATTGATTTCCTGCGTTGTAAAAACCATGCAGAAAATAGCAACTGGCGCTTGGCACTATGTCAATAGGTTAGTACCAAAAAATGATATAAAATGAGTATATAATGATTATAAAACATCGAAGATTGATAATAAAACAACATGGAATAATCAAAAATTATAGATACGTTGGAGAAGTATCATGGGCCAAGCACATGATATATCCATTGGTTTTGACCTTCCTTCTCTTATCCAACCTGTTCAAGGGCTTGAGGAGTTGGTTGCTCCTTTCTCTGATGAGGAAATATCTGCTGTGCTCAAGGATTTTCCTACTGATCGGGCACATGGCCCGGATGGTTTTAATGGCATGTTTGTCAAAAGATGTTGGCCGATTATTGAGAAGGATTTCAGATAGTTAGTTATGGAGTTTTATGAAGGGAATATCAGCCTGTAGAACATCAATTCTTCCTTCATCACACTCATTCCCAAAATGTTGGTGCCCCTGAGCCCCAAGATTTTCGGCCAATTTCTTAACCAACACCTATCTCAAATTCCTAACAAAATTGATGGCTAATAGATTGCAGAAGATTATCCTCAAATTCATTCACAAGAACCAGTATGGTTTTCTTAAGCACCACTCAATTCAGGATTGTTTGGCCTGGGCTTTTCAGTATATTCACCAATGCAAGCAATCCAAGAAGCATATCATCATATTAAGGTTAGATTTTGCAAAATCCTTTGATACTATGGAGCATGAGACCATTTTAGCTCTTCTTAGTGCTAAAAGTTTCTCTCCCAAATGGATTGGTTGGGTCAAGGAAATTATGTCTTCTGGTGACTCTTAGGTGCTTCCTAATGGTCTTCCTGGCAATTATTTCAAGTGCCGGCGTGGGGTTAGGAAAGGGATCCCTTATCCCCACTTCTTTTTGTTTTGGCAGCGAACCTCTTACAGTCTGTAGTCAATACAATGTTACTGGATGGCCATCTGACACTTCCTATTAAGTGTCATGACACTGACTTCCCCAATTCAGTACGCTGACGATACAATCTTGATTTTACCTGCCGATGGGGATCAGTTAGTTGCTTTCAGAGATATGTTACATGTTTTTGCTGCCTCCACTGGCCTGCGAGTTAATTTTGCAAAATCCATGATGGTCCCTATAAATGTCCTAGAGGCTGAAGCTATCAGGCTTTCTCGGGTTTTTCAATGTGTCCTTGGAACTCTGCCATTCACCTATCTTGGTATACCTTTGGGCACTACTAAACCCACAATCCAGTATTTGATGCCCCTGGTGGATTCAGTTGAGAGACGTATGACAGCTAGTTCTTCAATGCTGAATCAAGGTTGTAGGCTTCAGTTGCAGAGATCTGTTCTTTCTTCCATGCCCATATATTTTCTATGTACCCCGTCCATCCCACCTGGCATCATCAAGCAGTTGTTAAGAATCATGAGGCAATGCCTTTGGAGAGGGAACTCCATACACCTAGGCAATTACTTGCTACATGGGAGTTGATTTGCAGACCTAAGAAGAAAGGTGGCTTGGGTGTTATAAACCTACATCTTCAGAATCAAGGGCTTCTCATTAAACACTTACATAAATTCTACAATAATGAAGATATACCATGGGTATCCTTGTTTTGGAATTCATACTATAGTGGAGTAGTCCCCCAAGCCACTGTCCTCTGCGGTTCCTTTTGGTGGAAAGATATCTTCAAATTATCTGATAACTATAGAGCCATAGCCTCTGCTTTGGTTAATAAGGGAGATTATGTTTTATTCTGGTCTGATGCATGGAAGCTAGATGGTTCTACCACGGTTGTTTTCTTATGTTCTGGATGATAAGATCTCTATGTTTGATTTTATTTACAGTCAGAACAGAGTGATAATCCCCAAGTGCAGGGAATCATCATAGCAATTTCCAAAGGTGGAAGTGATAAGCCTGGAGTGTCGAACCCACAAGGAGCTAAAGGCAAGATCAATATTATCTCAAGTCCTATCTGCCACTAATACGACTCTACATACACCGAACATTTGCTTCCAACTAGAAACGAGAAATAAAACTACGTTATGGGTATGAAGAGGATAACTTTGTATGATATCGAAGATCTAAAATATAGAATTAGGTGTTGTTGTCATAAATTTAGAATATATTACTAAATATTATAAATAGCGAGTGTGGAATAATGATGGGTCGGTGTGCGGAATTATCCTAGGAAATTGTTAACAAGACCGGTAATCACTATTGCAATTTCATATGAGGGAGAGGCATAAGCTAACATACTTGCTCTTCTTGGATCATATGCACTTATGATTGGAACTCTAGCAAGCATCTGCAACTAGTAAAGATCATTAAGGTAAAACCTAACCATAGCATTAACATATCAAGTCCCCTTTATTCCCATACGCCATGACCCACTTATCCATGTTTATGCTTCTGTCACTCAAGCAACACAAGCAATAAGTAAACCATGGACATATTCCAACACCCTACAGTGGGAATCCCTCATGCTTGCGCGACACGGAGGGCACAATAGGACATCACAAAAATAAATCATACAACTCGTACCAATCTAGATCATCAATCAACCCAAAGACAAAGGATATCTACTCAAAACATCATAAGATGGCAACACATCATTGGATCATAATATGTGGCATAAAGCACCATGTTCAAGTAGGGATTACAACGGGGTGCGGGAGAGTGGACCGCGTAAAAGAGATGAGGATGGTGATGTTGATGAAGACGATCACCAAAGCGATGATTCCCCTCCCGATGGCACTTCGGCGCCACCGAGAGAGAGGAGGAGAAGTTCTCCCCCTTGTGCTTCCTCCTCCATGGCCTCCCCCTGGATGGGGAGAGGTTCCCCCTATGGTCCTTGGCCTTCATGGCGATGATGGCCCCCTCCGGCAGGGTGCCAGCGAGGGCCTAGATTGATTTCTCGTGGCTACAGAGGCTTGCGGCGGTGTAACTTCCGATCTAGGTTTCTTTTTGGGGGTTTCTGTATTTATAGGAATTTTTGGCGTCGGTTTCACGTCAGGGGGGTCTCCGAGTCGTCCACAAGATAGGGGGCGCGCCCAGGGGGTAAGGCGCGCCCTCCACCCTCGTGGACGGCTCGGGACTCTTCTGGTCCATCTCCGATGCTCCGTGGACTTCTTCTGGTCCATAAAAAATCGTCAAAAATTGGCACGTCAATTGGACTCCGTTTGGTATTCCTTTTCTGTAAAACTTGAAACCAAGGAAAAAACAGAAACTGGCACTGGGCTCTAGGTTAATAGGTTAGTCGCAAAAATCATATAAAATAGCATATAAATGCATATAAAACATCTAAGATGGATAATATAATAGCATGAATACTTCATAAATTATAGATACGTTGGATATGTATCACAGAGCCTCTTTTTTTTGCTGCCTATCTCCCAACAAGCTGCAACTGAATTGGACTCCCTCATTTCCTGGATTGATAACTTGCAAAGGGACCCCTATGCTAATGATGTTCGGTCTTGGGTTGGACCTTCTGGAGCTTACACGTATGCATTCTCACCTGCCCACTATTGAACCTTGCAAATGGTTATGGAGTAGTCAATGCACGCTGAAAATTAAGGTTTTTTGCTTGGTTGTTATTCTTTGACAGACTCAACACCAAAGACTTGCTTGTGAGGAGGCATTGGCGTGCTATTGAGGATGATAATCTTTGTGTCTTGTGCCATCAGCACACATATGAGGATCGTCTACACTTGTTCTTTTCTTGTAACTTCAGTACCATAATTTGGAACTATCTTCAGATTGACTAGTCTGGTGGCTCCGTTGTTCATCAGTGCATCTCTTTGTCCAGGAAGAGATTTGCTAAAAGCTTCTTCTTTGAGGTGATCTTCACAGCTGCTTGGAATATATGGATTCTCAGAAACGGCAAGACCTTCAGAGGGGAAAGAGCTATTTTTAGTGCATGGCGTTGTAAATCTGTACATGATTTAACTTTGCTCTCTCATAGGTTCAAGTCTCATGTTAGACCTCACCTTTTACAATGGTTGGAGGGGATTCATTGAGCCATATATTTTATAGGTAGGTATAGGTGAGCTTGGACTCTTTGACCTTACTCCTTTTAGCCTTAGTTTTGTACAGTTGCCTTGTATTGGACTCTCTTTGTTTTTAGTAAAAGACTATGCGGCTGTGCCCTGAAGTAGTTAGTAAAAACATTACTAAGAATCAAGTTTATTTTGTCCAATGAACTTCATGAAAGTTTTTATTATATCCTCCTTGGATATCTATCACTTTAGGACTATTTTCATATGTTGCTTTTGATAAGCTCAAACAAATATAAGTGAAGATCATGAGCATATTTTTTTCTTTCTCTCAAAATAATCTAAGTGAAGCAAGAGAGAATTTCTTAAAATTTTACGAACTCCCAAATAAATCTAAGTGAATCATGAGAGCATTTCTTCAAAATAACAAAGCACACCGTGCTCAAAAAGATATAAGCGAAGTACTAGAGCAAATCCATGGCTCTAAAAATTTAAGTGAAGCATAGGAGCAAGCATAGCATAATTTTTGGCTCTCTCAAAAAGGGTGTGTCCAGCAAGGATTCAACACTTAAAACACAAAGTAAAACAAGCAAAGACTCATATAATACAAGAGGCTCCAAGCAAAACTCATAATATGTGAGGAATAAAAATATAGCTTCAAGTAAAATACCGATGGTTGTTAGAAGAAACTGGGGATGCCATTGGGGGGCATCCCCAAGCTTAATTGCTTGCTAGTTCTATGAATATCATCTTGGGGTGCCTTGGGAATCTCCAATCTTAGAATTTTGCTAATCCTTATTCCTTCATCCATCGTAAGATCCCCCAAAACTTGAAAAGTTTAATCACACAAAACTCCAACAAAACCTTCTTGAGATCCGTTAGTACAAGTGTCGGGGAAGCTGATCCACGAACACCTATGGGACCGGCGGACCGAGCCCCTTTTGGTTCGGCAGGGGGCGAAGATCGCACGAAGAGCAGATCGAGGTGAAGCACATGAGGAGTTTACCCAGCTTCGGAGCTCTCCAGAGAGATAATACTCCTACTACTGCTTGTCTGATTGTATTGAGTTTTTGCTCGGGAGCGCTGAGTGCTACAGTACACTCGAGCTGCTAACGATACCGAGCATGAGTGTTTTTCTGGTTTCGAACCCCCCTCTATGTTGTGCATGGGCCTCCTTTTATATGCTCAAGGGGTCACCGACAGGTGGCAACGTAGACAAGGGCAAAAATGGAAAAGGAGTTGCGGTTGGTACAACTACCTGTACAGTGTATCCTACCTAACCCTAACGGCAGGGGACAAAGGCATTAAATGCCCATCTACGTTGCCCAAACAGTGCAAAAAGGGACCGTCAGAGGTGCCACCGCTTGCCATGATGGCAATCTTGTCAGTGTTGCATGCCACCGCGCACCGTTGGCTGCACGGCCTCTCGCCACGTGCGCCTGGAAAGGCCCCAGGGCGACACGTTGGTGGATGTGCTGGAGCGTGGGTACAGAGTGGTCGCTTGCCGCGGTTGTTGTCTTGCCGTGCCCGGAAGCTTGTCGCTCACCGGGCCTTGCCGGGACGCGTGGCGCGTCGCGGCAAGTTCCTTGAGATGCCTTGGTTGGCCTTCCCAGCAAGCTCCTCTTGCCGGGGCTTTATCTCCTTTACTTGAATACTTTGTTCTTGAATGGCTCCAAAGGAACCACGGAGGACCTTGGCGGTCACCTGGCAAGCCTTGCCGCGGGGTGCTGCAACTGCGCGTGTACAAGTTTGGGATACTAGGGTACCCCTACTCTAGTACACCGACAGGAGCCCCCGGGCCTGGGCCACACACGGTATCGAGCGCTGTCGGGCCAGGCCCAAAACAGGGCACGGGCACACGCGGCCTGGGTCACGCCGTATCTTACTCCGTATCCACCGCGCCCTCCCCCAACGGCACACGTTGAATTCGGCATCGTGGGAGAGATCGTGGGTGGTTTCTTTATTCAGAAGGACGAAAACGTCCGCCCCCTCCCACCTTATAAGCAGGGGAAACAGGGGCAGTTCGCCCATCTTGCCGGTTGTTACTCCAATCTTCACAAATCTCTGCCGCTCCCCCCTTCTTCTCGAAGCTGAAAGAGAGCAGCGCTCCGCCCCCCATTGCCACCAGCACCACCAACGCCGTCGATCTCCCCCACCACCTCCGCCATGGCTCCGAAAGCCGACAAGGGGAAGGACGTGAAATCGGTCGAGGCGCAGCGGCTCGCGGCACTGCGAAAGGAGCGGGCCATCTTCCCTCCTTAGCTTGCCGCGAAGGAGCTGAGGGAGTACTACTACCTTTTCTGGTCGACGGAGACGCGAGCGCACCCGCGCACGAGGGTACTCCTGGCTGCCGCTTCGGAACTGGCTCCAAACGGGTATCCCTTCTTCGCGCTGTTCTTCTACTAGGGCTCTGCCCGCCTTTCTCTGAATTCTTCTGTGACATCATGAACACCTACGGGTTCCGCCTCCTTGACTTCACCCCCAACGCCGTTCTGACCATGGCAGTTTTCGCACATCTCTGCGAAAACTTTGTCGGAGTCCATCCTAACGTAGCCCTTTTCCGCCACTTCTTTATGCCCCGGGTTGAGAGAGGGGAGCCTCTTGCCGGCGGGATTGCTTGGATCTCGAGAGTCGGCAAGAAGGAAGCTTATCTGGAGGGAGAGCTCCACAGCAAGTGGGAGGAATAGAGAGCAGAGTGGTGCTGGATTGTCGAGGAGAATCCGTAGCCATTTACTGCCCTGCGCCAAGCCCCAATAGTGTGTGGTAACGATTGGAGCAACGTGGCCCCGGAAGATGACAGGCTGAAGATCGCCGTCGCCCGGATCCTACGCCTCAGGCTTGCCGGGCTCACTGTAGGCGCCGTTGGCGCAGATTTTCTTCGCCGCCGCATCGCCCCCCTGCAGGAGAGGGGAAGACCCGCCTGGGAGTTTCAAAACTCGGCGGATATCATGAGGCTACGCCCGGGCCTCAACTTCAACTTCACCGTCCTGGAGCTGGACGCGATGCTGCTGGAGCTGTTCAAGCGCGATCCTCAACATCCATTCATGTTGCCGAGGGGTGTCGTTCCATTGTGCGACAACTCCTCGCTCGACCGCATCCACGCAATGATGCCGTTGTGCGACTCGCACGGAATCGTCCCGACTTGGCAAGAGCCTGCAGACGATGTTGTGCGGGATTTCTTTGACGGCTTGGTTGAAGTGCCGGTCCGCTCCGACGAGCAGAAGAGCCTCACCCGCGACACCACCGATGATGAGATGCAGCGCATCGCCACCAGGCTAGAAGAGGCGGCAGCAGCCGTTGCCGCGGGCGAGTTTGGGTTCACCGTGGAGGAGGCAGAGGCAGCAGAGGCGGCAAGCCTTGCCGAGCGTGAGGAGTTCGCCGGCGAGGAAGAGCTTGCCGGGCCTGAAGCTGAGCCGAGCGAGCCCGGCGAGGGAGGGCTCATCGGGCCCGAACCTTCAGACAGTTTGCCGCAGGCGGAGCCCCCAGCCCCGCCAAGAAGGCGTCTCCGCAAGGCCGCGGACGTAGCGGGGCGGGAGACGAGTCAACAGCCGCCGAGCCGCGCGACACGCTCTACCGCAGCAAGCACCGTTGCCGCGGGAGCGCCTTACGCCGCTGCGGCAACTGGAGCGGGGTCTTCCCGGTCCGCCGCTACTGCTCCTGCGAAGTGGGCAAGGGAACCTACTCCTCCGCCTCGTCGCACCGGAGGCGAGGCGGACTTCGATCTCTCCGCGCTCAGCTCCGATGAGGAAGAAGAAGAGTAAGATTCCTTGCTGTTCTTGTAGTTCTTCATTTTTTGTTGTTTTGTCTTGTATCTGATTTGCTCTACTCTGAACTCGTTCCTTTTCAGGACTCTGTCCCAGAGAGAGGCGAAGAGATCCAAGGCCCCGGTGATTGTCATCGAGGACGAACCCTCCACGACAGCAGGGGGCGGGCCCGAGACCACCTCGCCGGACCCGGCAACTTCTCCCCAAAGCAGCCCCCAGCGCAGCCCCCAGCGTAAGTATATGGTTTGCTTCTTGCTGACAGGCGCTCATGGGTGCTCTTTCTTTGCTGATATTTGACTGTTGGTTTGTGTAGGAGCAGAGCAGCCTCACCAGGAGTGCCCGGAAGCCGCTCCCGAAGCGCCATCTGCTTCGACTACACTGCCAAGGGAGGCCTCCCCGGCAAGGGAGCGTTCTCCGGCAAGGGACAGTTCCCCATCAAGGGACAGTTCTCCTGCAAGGGACAACACCAGTGATCCTCCGGTGGTTGAGACCACGACTGCAGACCCCAGCACAGGTAACCCTTTTGCTTGAAAACTTCCCTTGGGTTCTTCTTCTTATGATTTTCTTTCTGGATGTTTGCTTGATTCTTCTCCCTTTTCCGTTCGTCAGATCCACCTGCCCCGGAGCCGATGGAAACCGAGGTCGCCGACGAGGAGGGCGTGCGCGGCGACACCGACGACGCTGTTGCCACCGAAGGAGAAGCCAGCGCTGATGATCCCGCCGGCGAAGAGGCCGCCAGGGCTGTCGCCGCAGAAGCTGGCGAGGGATCCGGCGATCGCACCGACGGCCCCGAGGCCGCAGGAGCACCAGGCGCTGCGTCGACCGCCGATCCCTCCGCCGCTGCTGCAGAGCTAGGCTCCGAGGAGCCCCAGCCCGGTGCCTACTTGAAGGCCGGCGATGGCATCTTCATCAAGCTCCCCTGGGCGTCAAGCTCCAGGGCGCCGATCGAAGGAGAGATTCTGGATGGAGAGGTGCTCGCCTCCGCTGGGCTAACGTTGGTTGACGTGGCAAGCAGCAGCGGTGATGAGCCTGAGGAGGAGAGGCTGCTGCGGAAGCTGCTGTCGCTCTACCGCGCCCGACAAGCCAAGCTGGCATCCCGAGAAGCACTTGTCACGAAGGCGGGGGTGGACATCGAGAAGCGGGCGGAGGAGCTCCGGAGTCTCAGGCAGGAAGCTCTCCGGTCCCTGGCGGAGGAGCGGGAGCAACTTCTCGAGGAGCGGAAAGCCTTCCTCCTCGAGAAGGCTGAAGTTGAAGAGAAGCAACGGCTTGTCGCTGAAAATCTATTTGCGCAGGAAGGAGAGTTGGCGCAGCGCAAGGTGAACCTTGACAGCCACGAGGAGGAGCTTGTCGCGCGCGAGCAAGCAATTGGCGGGGCTCTCATGGAGGCGAGGGATGCTGCCGCAGCTGCCGAGGCCGCCAAGAAGGAGCTGGAGACGAAGGTGGCGCAGCTGGAAGTCGATCTCAGGGCGAGCGGCGAGGAGCTCGCCGCGCTCAAGCGTGAGCGCGAGAAGGACGCTGCAGCTCATGGTGAGCTGCAGGGTCTTCTTGCCAAGAGGAGCAAGGAGCTCAGCACCGCCAAGGATTCCAATGCAGATCTCGAGTTGAAGCTGACTACTTTGACTCAGACGCTGGATGGCGCCAGGGAGCGGGAGGTGGCCTTGTCGGAGAAGATCAAGGCCGACGAGGCGCTGCTGGTGAGCACTGCTGCCACCCAAGATACTTTTAGGGAGACTATGGAACACTGGACCGAGGGTCTGGTGAATGTTGCCGCAGCCATCAACGGGGAGCTGGCGCAGCTGGGGATGGAGGATCTCGGGTACTCCTCCGACGAGCACCTCCAACCCAGCGCCAAGCTCAGCTTGTTCTTCAAAGGCGTGGCGACGGCCCTCCAGCGACTCCGGGAGAAGATCCCAAAGCAGCTGGCCGACGAGTCACGCAAGATCTGTGCAGGAGCTCTTCAGAAGGTGCTGGTGAAGGTGGCCTTCCACAACCCAGGCCTCAACCTCACCAACGTCCTCAAGTCCTTGCCGCCGGATGCTGATCTGGAAGCGCTCAAGGCCCTTGTCGCACCCATTGTGAACAAGGTGAGCGAGATCAAGAGGGTTGAGGGCGATCGCGTAGATTAGGCCGCCCGCTTTCTCTTTTTCCTTGTCGCTGTTGGTCATGTCACGAGAACAATCTGTTAGAGCTACGACAAGTTATCTTGTAATATAACTCTATTTTGGGTAGAGATTGCTGTGTTATTTCTTTTACTTGATTCCTTCCTTTGTATGTTTTCGCCCTACGCTTTTAGGAAACTTATCGGCGCAGGCACCTGAGCCGCGAGCGCTGAGTGCGGGACGTCAGCAGCCTGCTGGCGGTGCCGCTTCCGACAAGAAACCTTGTCGTAACTAGTCGCAGCTCACTTAAGTTGTTGAGCGAACTCGAAACAAAGTAAGGGCGCAACTAGCTACGAGTTGGTTCCTCCGCGCACAGGTTTTCCATACAAAGCACGGTCGTTCGAGGAAGATAACTTAAAAATTTAAAACTAATTGCTCAAACTTTGGCAACTTAGCTTCTCTGTCGTTTGCTTTCCGGTAAGGCGAAACTTCCTTGAACGATGCTTGGTCCACACCATAGGTCCACACCATCATCTTCTCCTTTCCCCCCGGCAAACTTGTGTGCGAGGGAACCTTCCTTTCCTTTTTGAGAAAAAGAAAGAAGAGAAAATAAAGATATGGAGCCTTACGGTTCGTTATTGCTTACCGGGGGTAGGTGCAGCACAAAGTGTCAGATAACGCATGCAAAGACAGTAGAAAGCATGAAATTGACAAGATGTGCAGAGCACATGAGCTTTACTTATGCACGGGGTCTGCGCCCGGCTTTGTACAAAGGATTACATGCAACATTGGCAAGACTTGTACAAAAGGTGGTTGCCGGAACGGGTTCCGGCAACCGCGCCCTACGGGTAAAACTTACGAAGATGCTCAATGTTCCAGGAGTTGCTCACCGGAATGCCATCTTCGGTCTCAAGGCGGACAGCGCCAGGCCTAGTGACTCGTTTCACTCGGTAAGGGCCTTCCCACTTCGGCGTCAACTTGTTGGAATTCTTGGCGGACTGAATGCGCCGAAGAACAAGGTCGCCTTCCTCGAAACTTCTGGCATTAACTTTGCGGCTATGGTAGCGGCGCAAAGCTTGCTGATATCGAGCAGCTCGTACAGCAGCCTGAAGACGGTCTTCCTCAAGGAGTAGCGCGTCATCTTGTCGCAGCTGCTCTTGCTCAAGCTCATCATAAGCGAGCACTCGAGGTGACCCATATACGAGTTCCGTGGGGAGAACTGCCTCTGCTCCATAGACTAGAGCGAAAGGTGTCTGGCCAGTGGCTCGATTCGGCGTTGTCCTGATCGACCAAAGAACCACTGGCAGCTCCTCGATCCAGTTCCTTCCGCACTTGCGCAGCCTGTCGAAAGTCCTGGTCTTGAGCCCGCGCAGCACTTCATCATTTGCCCTCTCCGCTTGACCGTTGCTTCTCGGATGAGCAACAGAAGCGAAGCAGACCTTGTTGCCAAGGTCTTGGACGTACTGCATGAAGGTGCGGCTCGTGAATTGCGTGTCGTTGTCGGTGATGATCCTGTTAGGGATCCCAAAACGGCAAACAATTGACCTAAAGAACTTGACTGCTGACTGTGCTGTCACCTTCCTCACTGCTTCCACTTCCGGCCATTTTGTGAACTTGTTGATTGCAACGTACAAGTACTCAAAGCCCCCGACAGCTCGGGGAAAGGGGCCGAGGATGTCGAGCCCCCAGACCGAAAATGGTCAGGATAAAGGGATCATATGGAGAGCTTGAGCTGGCTGGTGTATCTGCTTGGAATGGAACTGGCACGCTTCACACTTGGTTACTTGTGCAGTTGCATCCTGGAGGGCTGTCAGCCAAAAGAAACCTTGCCGGAACGCTTTGCCGGCAAGTGCTCTTGCGCCAATGTGGTGACCACATATGCCTCCATGTATCTCTGCCAACAGCTCTTGTCCGTCTTCCCGGTGAATACACTTCAATTTCACACCGTTGAGTCTTCTTCTATACAGTGTGTTGTCGACAAACTGGTACATACTTGACTGCCAGGCTACTTTTTCTGCTTCTTCTTGCTCTTCGAGAAGTTCTCCTGTCTGAAGGAAACGGACAATCTGCTGTGCCCATGCTGGAGCTTGTGGCTCGAGAACAAGGACTAAAGGCACATCTGCTGCTGCGGGAACATCCGCTTCTACGGCAAGAACCTGCGGCCCAGCCGGAGTTTGATGTTCCCCGGCAAGCTTGCCGGAGCAAAACTTGTCGGGAGCGTCTGCTTCAACGAAACAAACCCTAGGGCTTGTCGGAGCAGACTGCTCCTCGCACCCTTGGTGTTGATTTTGATGACCTTCTTGGCGGTGGCTTCGGGGAGCTCTGCCGGAAAATAGTCACCAGAAATCAACTTCCTCTTCTTGCTCTGTCCAGTTGATGGCGTTATGGATGGTTGAGTCAGCTTGAGCACAAAGATCCCTAGTTCCATAGGTAACTTAAGTGCGGCGCACTTTGACAGGCCATCGGCAATGTCGTTCTGAGCTCTTGGAACATGCTCTATCTGTAGGCCGTCAAAGTGTTCTTCTAGCTTTCTCACTTCATCAACGTAAGCTTCCATCAACGGACTCTGATAATTCTTGTTCACTTGGCGGACGACAAGTTGGGAGTCACCCCTGACAATGAGCTTCTTGATCCCAAGGTCTGCCGCGATCCTGAGACCGGCAAGCAGTCCTTCATACTCTGCAGTATTGTTCGTTGCTTGCTCCTTGGGAAAGTGCATCTGGACTACGTACTTGAGGTGTTCTCCGGTGGGTGCAACAAGTAGCACGCCCGCACCGACGCCTTGTAGCGAGAAGGCACCATCAAAGTACATTAGCCACTCTTTGCTTGCTTCCTTGACGGGGATGCTCGTTTCTGGAATTTCTTCATCTTGTGTTGGAGTCCATTCTGCTATGAACTCTGCCAATGCTCTGCTTTGGATAGTTGAAGTGCTTTCAAACTTAAGGCCAAAGCTTGACAGTTCCAGCGCCCACTCGACAATCCTGCCTGTTGCTTCGGGATTTTGTAGTATCCTCTTCAGCGGAAAACGAGTGACGACTGTGATCTCATGTGCTTGGAAGTAATGGCGCAGCTTTCTCGAGGCCATGAGAAGGCCGAAAAGCAATTTCTGCACACCAGAGTACCTTGACCTAGCCCCCTGCAGAAGGGAACTGACAAAGTACACTGGGCGCTGCACCATTCTTTTCTGTATCTTATCACGCTCCTGCGCAGATCCATCTTTGTCGGGACCAGAGCTTGCCGGTGAAGTCTCCTGCTTGTCGCTGGATGCGTCTGCCGTGGTTGCTGGCTCATCATCCGCTTCCCTCTCCGCTACTAACGCAGCACTAACCACTTGATTGGTTGCCGCTATATATAGCAGCAAGTTCTCTTGTGGCCTAGGTGCGACAAGTGTTGGAGTGGAGGATAGGTATCTCTTTAAGTCCTACAGCGCAGCTTCCGCCTCCGGAGTCCATTTCATTGGACCTGCCTTTTTCAAAATTTTGAAAAATGGCAGGGCACGCTCAGCAGACCTAGAGATAAACCTGCTAAGAGCAGCTACACAACCGGCAAGTCTTCGTACATCCTTGACGCGCTTTTGTGCTTCAATCTGCTCAATGGCCCTAATCTTGTCGGGATTGGCTTCAATTCCCCGCTGAGACACGAAGAACCCGAGAAGCTTGCCGGAAGGGACTCCAAACACACACTTCTCAAGGTTGAGCTTGAGGTTGATCTTGCGCAGATTTGCAAAGGTTTCGTCTAAATCTTGAATCAAAGTCGCCTTGTCCTTGCTCTTGACCACTATGTCATCCATGTAGGCTTCCACATTTCTGTGCATTTGCGGCTCAAAAGCATCATGGACTACCCTTGCAAATGTTGAACCCGCATTCTTTAAACCGAAGGGCATCCGTACGAAACAGTATGTGCCACATGGGGTGATGAATGCTGTCTTCTCCTCATCCTCTTCTGCCATGAAGATCTGATGGTATCCTGAGTATGCATCAAGAAATGAAAGCAAGTCACATCCAGCTGTGGAGTCAACAATCTGGTCGATGCGCGGCAAGGGAAATGGGTCTTTAGGGCAAGCTTTATTGACATCGGTAAAGTCGATACAAAGCCTCCATTTCCCGTTTGCCTTACGCGCGACTACAGGATTGGCCAACCACGTAGGATGGAGCACTCCTCTGACAAGGCCTGCTGCTTCCAATTTCTTGATTTCTTCTGCGATGAATTCCTAGCGCTCCACTGCCTGTTTCCTGACTTTATGCTTGACGGGCCGCGCATGAGGACAGACGGCAAGATGGTGCTCAATTACTTTCCTGGGAACACCGGGGATGTCAGACGGTTGCCACGCAAACACGTCGACGTTCGCCCGTAGGAAAGCAACGAGCGCGCTTTCCTATTTAGGGTCGAGAGTGGCACTGATGGTGAAGGTACCACCAGCGCCGTCCTCCTTGGCGGACACCTTCTTCGTCTTTGGTGGAGCTGCCATTGTCTTCTTACACTTGCTGGTGGAGCTCGATGGTGCGTCCTCGACGGTAGCGCAGCACTCCGAAGAGGTGCGCTTGCCGGAGTGGGCATCAGAACTCTCGCCGGACTTGGTCTTCTTCTTCGCCCCAGGAGCTTCAATGGCAAGTGACTTGCGATCTGTTGCGGCTGCTGCTTCCCGGTAGATCTTGTCGGCGCAGATAAGAGCATCCTTCTTGTCGCCAGGGACAGAGATGACACTTATCGGGCCTGGCATCTTCAGTACGTTGTATGCATAGTGAGAGGCTGCCATGAATTTGGCGAGCGCTGGACGGCCAAGTATCCCATTGTAAGGTAATGGAAAATCAGCAACGTAAAAAGTGACCCTCTCAGTCCAGAAGTTCAACTCGCTGCCAAATGTTACCGGCAACGTGATCTTTCCCTTCGGCCTGCTCCTTCCCGGATTGATTCCTTGGAATGCGCCGGTCTCTTCGAGCTCGCTATCAGGGATCTGGAGTTTTTGGAGTACCGCGGAGGAGATCAAGTTCAATCCGACCCCGCCGTCAACTAGCATCTTAGTGACCTTGAGGTTGTGGATAGTTGGTGAAACCAACATCGGCAAGCACCCGACCGCAGTTATGTGATCAGGGTGGTCCTCAATATCAAAGATGATAGGCGTGCTGCACCATTTCAGAGGCTTGCGTGACTCGATGGGTGGTTCTGCTGCATTGACTTCCCGCACCCACTACTTGAGCTAGCGGTGTGAATTATGCAGAGAAGCACCACCGTCAACGCACAAGACCTTTGTGGCTTTCTGGAACTCCTGCTCATCAGCCTCGTCATCATCCATATCTTCATCGTCATCGTCATCTTCATCCTTGTCGCGGCCGCGGGGAGGTCTGTCTCCTTGCCGCTTCTTAGCCTTGCCGCGGCGCCCTCCTCGGCCGGGACGTTTCTTGCCGGATCCTCCAGCACCTTCCTGGGCTTTCTCCTTGTCGCGTCGCTCGTATTCCGCCTTTTGCTGCTAGACAAGCTGCTCGACCTTCTTGCAGCTCTGGAGGTCATGGCCCTTGGTGCGGTGGATCTTGCAGTACTCCTTGTTGGTGCCGTCCTGCTTGTCGGCAACTGCCACAACCTGGTGGTTGGTGCCTGCGGCAATCTCCTTGCCGGAGCTACCAGCTTTGGTTTTATTGCCGGACTGCTCAACGACTAGCACCTCTTTGCTTTTCTTCTTCCCGTTGTTCCGCCGCCGGTTTTTCTTTGCCAGGGCAGTCTCCTCACTATCAGATCCTCCTGCTCCTACATTCTCTCCGGGGAGTTTCCTCCCTTCCTCAGTGCGCGCACACTTGTCGGCCAGGGCATATAGCTCACTGACGTCTCTGATCTTGCACATCGCCATCTCCTCCCGCATCCTTCGGTTTCGCATGTTCTGATGGAACGCGCTGATTACCGCGACAGGGTGGACATCTGGGATGTTGTGCTGTACATGGCTGAATCTCTGAATGTACTTGCGTAGGGGCTCTCCTTCCTTCTGGGCGAGCAGATGAAGGTCACTTTCTTGGCCATGAGGTTTGTGGCCGCCTGTAAAGGCACCGACAAACTGATGGCATAGATCTGCCCAAGAGGATATGGAGTTGTCCGGCAAGTGCATGAGCCAGGATCTGACGTTGGGTTTGAGCACCAGCGGGAAGTAGTTGGCAAGGATCTCGTCGTCCCGTCCCCCGGCAGCCTGCACCGCGATGGTGTAGATGCTGAGGAACTCCGATGGATGCGACTTGCCGTCATACTTCTCTGGCACGTCTGGCTTGAAATTCTTCGTGCTGGGCCACTGGACTTGCCGCAGCTCATGAGTGAACGCAGGGCAACCGACCGCGTACGGCAAGTCGCCTGGTTCCCCTGGCGCATGCATGTCGACAGAGGGCCCAGCACGCTGGTCTGATTGACGCCGCGCTTCTCTTCGGCGCTCGATGCGAGTACGAGCATCTTCTTGCTATCGTCCGTGAAGAACTTGGCGTTGATCGCGACGAACTCGTGGATCCGATGATGCGGTGGAGTCGCTGTCGAGGTGGATCCGGCGAGTCGGCGATCTTGGCCTTCGGGGTGGAGAGTGCATGGTGGTTGCACCCCCACCAGTTTCGTCGCCACTGGCTTGTGCCTGGCGGTCCTGCCACGGCAGCGACGCACTTGGCTGCCGCGGAGTGTCGCCGTTGGCGAAGCCGATGAGACTCTGAATGGTGGCCTTCCATCCGTCGATCTTGTCTTCCGTTGGAGGGTAATCCAGGAGCAGTTGAGCTCGCGCCAAAGCTTCTGCTGGAGTGGTGGGTGGCAGTGGCGAACGGTGCGAGGAGCGGGATATGCTCGGACTTCTAACTATGTTAGAAGGAGCAGTATCCCGTCCAGGCGACCGTGCCTCGCTCGTGCCAGCACATTGGCGTGCATGCTGGTCTTGAGCGCCCCGAGATCCACCAGCTCGATCTTGGTCCAACAAACGTATGGTACTGCGAATACCATGACGCCGTCGGTCCTGCGCCTCCTGAGATGGGCGCAGTACATGTACGGACGCCGAGGTCTGCGCAACCTTGTCCTTGGACCTGGTAGCGTCGTGAGCTCCCTCGTCGATGTCTGTTCTTCCGCCGGCGTCTTCCCCACCACTCATTTGCTCCAGTGGTGGTGGGATTGACGTGGACGGAACAGCTGCCGCCTAAGTCTTCTTCTTCGGTGGCATGTCGATGAAGAAGTTGAAGATCTACCTCGTCTGAACGCCGGATCAGGTTCACACAATCTCGATGCCCCCTACCTGGCGCGCCAAAGATGTTGGGGAAGCTGATCCACGAACACCTATGGAACCGGCGGACCGAGCCCCTTTCGGTTCGGCGGGGGGCGGAGATCGCACGAAGAGCAGATCGAGGCGAAGCACACGAGCAGTTTACCCAGCTTCGGAGCTCTCCGGAGAGATAATACTCCTACTGATGCTTGTTTGATTGTATTGAGTTTTTGCTCGGGAGCGCTGAGTGCTACAGTACACTCGAGCTGCTAACGAGACCGAGCATGAGTGTTTTTCTAGTTTCGAACCCCCCTCTACGTTGCGCATGCGCCTCCTTTTATATGCTCAAGGGGTCACCGACAGGTGGCAACGTAGACAAGGGCAAAAATGGAAAAGGAGTTGCGGTTGGTACAACTACCTGTACAGTGTATCCTACCTAACCCTGATGGCAGGGGACAAAGGCATTAAATGCCCGTCTACATCGCCCAAACAGTGCGAAAAGGGACCGTCAGGGGCGCCACCGCTTGCCACGATGGCAATCTTGTCAGCATCGCATGCCACCGCACACCGCTGGCTGCACAGCCTCTCGCCACGCGCGCCTGGAAAGGCCCCATGGTGAAACGTTGGTGGATGTGCTGGAGCGTGGGTACAGAGTGGTCGCTTGCCACGGTAAGCGCCTTGCCGCGGTCGTTGTCTTGCCGCACCCAGAAGCTTGTCGCTCACCGGGCCTTGCCGGGACGCGTGGCGCGTCGCGGCAAGTTCCTTGAGATGCCTTGGTTGGCCTTCCCGGCAAGCTCCTCTTGCCGGGGCTTTGTCTCCTTGACTTGAATACTTTGTTCTTGAATGGCTCCAAAGGAACCACGGAGGACCTTGGTGGTCACCCGGCAAGCCTTGCCGCGGGGTGCTGCAACTGCCCGTGTACAAGTTCGGGATACTAGGGTACCCCTACTCTAGTACACTGACAATAAGAAAGCAAACCCCTACTATAAGTATTGTAGAAAACCTATTATTTTTTTTGCATTATATCTACTGTATTCCATTTTTCTAAGGCAAAAACTCATCAAATAAAACCATAGAATCTTCAAAACAAGCACACAACGCAAAGAAAACAGAAGCTGTCAAAAATAGAACAGTCTGTAGCAATCTGGATATTTCGAATACTTCTGTAACTCCAAAAATCTTGAAAAGTTATGAAAACCTGGGTAATTTTTATATTAATCTTCTTCAAAAAGAATAAACTCAAAAGCACGTTTCTGTGATTTACTAAAACTATTTTAGTGAGTGCATAAGTTTCTGTTTTTCAGCAAGATCAAATCAACTTTCACCCAAATCAACCTGAAGGCCTTGCTTGGCACAAATGTCGGTGTTTTGGATATTGGGGTATCCAGACTCGCCTGCCTATGGCCCACCATGTGGTTCCATCGACGGCCTGGTACGGCCCAGCTTCTACATCAACAGCTCAAGACCCTCGCGAGGGGCCAAGCCTCGCGAGGCGGACGACGCCAAGACCCCCGAGGGGATCGGCCTCTTCAGGCTGACTCCCGAGGGGCGGAGAGTTCTATGCAAGGGGTAGCTCACGAGGCTCAGCTAACGTGAGCCGTGACGACCGTGGCCAGTTTCCTCTTTGGTGCAAGGGAGGCAAGCCACAGGCGCGGAGTCCCGAGGAATCAGCAAAAGGTTTCCATTCCCGTGCTACAAGACCAAGGCCACCAGGACGGAAGGACATAAGTCATCACCGAGCCCACCGCAGCATCATGACTAGGGGCTTTTCGTGGGCGAAGACTACTTTTGTCAGGATAAGCTGTACTACTTGTCCCCTTTCAAATCCGGCCGTTGTGGGATCCCTTCCCGCCTTCATTTGGGAAGAGGACCAAGGCCACTATAAATAGGACTTAGCCACCACCATAGAAGGGGGATCCATTCTCACCCAACCACCTCACCAGCTCTCTTGAGCTCAAGAACACCTCACCTCCTGAGGATAGTTCATCCACTGTACTAGTTCATCCTCAGCCCTTCGAGGCAATCCACCAAAATGCTGGAGTAGGGTATTACACCGCAAGGTGGCCCGATCCAAGATAAACTGTTGTGTCTGTCTGCCTCTTCGAGCTCGTCGCACTAGGCTTAAGAGAATTGCGAGTAGGCAGGCTGGGTAGGTTGAGATTTCCGCACGCACCCCAGATTTCGAACCTTTCAAGGGTTTGCGGAACCCGTAATCCGACATTTGGTGCGCCAGGTACAGGGGCGTCGGATCTCCTCTTCCGTTGACCGGTCCTCCGTCGCTCCACAGATTCCATGGCCAATGCCCCGAGGGCACACGTCGAGCACTGGGTTGTCCGGGCCTCCTCGGTAGCGCCGGCCGACGAGAAGGACCTCCACTCCGCTCTGCTCGCGGCCTGCACTCTGCTTGGGACGACCAACCGTGGGGGGCGCGTGGCGCAACCTTCTCCTTTGGCGCCGCACCGCAACCAGGCCACCACGCGATCTGCAAACTACGCCGCGGCAGCCGCACCGCACACGCGCAAGGAACATGCGAACATGCGGGCTGCGGTCATCGTGGCTCGAGAGCTCCTGAGGTGTAGGTTGCTCAAAAGCGGCCGCGACGCCCTACTGGAACGGGTCACCGAGCTACTGGATGCAGCGTGCAGGGGAGAAGCACTATTCTGCACCTTGCCCACGTCACTGGTAGTGGTAGGGGCGCACGCCCATCCCTGCCACAACCGCGTGCCCCCTCCCAGGGCTCCTAAAGAGCCTCTCGGCGCCGGCCAGCCTCACGGAGCAGCCTGCACCCCTCCGAACATGCCACCTCAGCGCGGGGCTGCTTCGGGCGACATCACCAAGGGCCGCGCTAGAGCACCAGCCCCTGGTCGATAGGACCAGAGGGCGACTGAAGAAGGTGGGAATGTAAGGCAGCCGGGCAGCAGTTCTGGCACGGCCAGCCCGGAAGCCTATGTCCCCATCGCGATGGACCTGAGGCATGCGCCGGGAGAGGGCCCCAATCGATCCCCCACGCCAGGCTAGGCGTTGGATATACACGAAGCCGAGATCTCTTTCGAGCCACTGCCGAGCCCCGCCAACATATCCAACAGCGACAACCTCCGGGTACAGCTAACGCCACAAGGGCACGCTTACGTTGACCATGGATCACAAGTGAACCAGGGCGCAACTACCATCAGGACTCGCTGGACGGCGGATCTCCTGCAAGAGCATGAAGGGTGTTGGGAGCAGCGTGGGGGGGGGAGCCTAGTGGCAGGGCCTTCCTCGCGCTGCGCAGAGCAGGGCCCTGCCTGGAGGTAGGTTCCCCGCCGGGGAAGGCGCCGGCAAGCCCTTTCCCCCGGCGGGGGGCCTACGGTCGCCGAGGATGCCGCCAGTGTCCCCCTTGCCCCTTGGTCTTGTCTTGGTTTCCGGTCTCCCCAACGGTGGTCGGGGGCGGCGTAGGGCGGGGTCCTCGTCGGGTGACATGAAGCAAGGCTCCGGCCTGTGAAGGTCTCCACTTGTGACACTCTCACGTAATAATGAGTGGGGATGTACACGCCTCGGAGTCTCCTGAGCGCCGCCCTGGGGCCTCACGGGGGCTCCCACCCATGTCCTAGTGGAAGCACCATGCTCCGTGCTGGCCGTCGACACAGTTCCCAATGACTATGCTCAGCCAGTGGAAGCACTTAGCTCCGCACTGGTGAGAAGACCTGAAGACTAGCTAGGCACCGGACGCATCCATTTGCTTTCGCCTCCTTTTGTACTTGTTTGTCGGCTTTTTGGAGTGAACTTGGTTCTCGTGCATTTACAAAAACGGGGGGAGTTTTTCTCGTCTTGCGCTGCTCTCTTGCTTTCTGTTCTTGCATTTTTTCTGGAGCTCGTGCGTACTGCCCTGCCCTCAAGCTCCTCGCGAGCGGGGGCTGGGTGCGGTGTGCGCGTCAGGATTGATCGCTTTCCCCCTGGGGGCTCAAGGGTGCGGCCGCCACGCGCGCCCACCTTGCCGCGATTCGGAAGTTGAATCCTCGCGAAGCACTCCAGGACAGGTCAGTAGGTTCCTCGCGGAGCCAGGCCCTCACGAGCCTGCGGCGGGCACGCCTCGGGAGGAAAAATGTTTCTGCAGCATTAGGACTCGCACGAGACTCGTGGGGACAAATATAAGTCACAACCACTATCCCGCCTAAGGCTGCGAACCCAATGGGTCACCCCACGTCATCGTTTCAAGGCATTTCATAATTATGTACATCACAACCACAAGGGGTGCTAAGCAAAAAGCAATCTTCTGGTTGCTTCTACAAGATAGACTCAACACCAGAGATCTCCTTATGAGGGAGAGTTTCCATATTGGAAACAACAAATGTGTTCTATGCGATGATGAACCCAATGAGCAATTCTTCCATTTGTTTTTCAGCTGTGATTTCAGCCACAATTTCTGGCTATCGATTGGGTTCCAATGGAACACCGACCTAAACTTGATGGAGATGCTTGTGGAAGGGAAGAAGCATAATAACATATGTTGCTTTAATAAATTCCTAATCGCTGGTTGTTGGAGCATTTGGAAACATAGAAATGGCATCATTTTTGACCAACAGTCCAGGAATATCTATCAATGCATTGCTAGCTCAAGGAGCATTGTGACATGATCATAAAAAAAGCTAGGCCTAGTTTGAAAGAAGGAATGCTATATTGTGAATCATCTTTGAATTGCTTTCATTGTAAATGTTGTAAATGTCCTTCATATTAATAGAAAATGAGTTACAGTGGGGGCTTTCCTTACTGTTTGTTCCTCAAAAAAATCACAAGGGGATCCCCCTTTGTCAAAATGCTCTCACAAGAGAACTTCCAAGTTTTTTCATACAGGTTAAAGCAAGCAGAAGTGCAGGTCTAGTCGAGCGCGCCCTCTTCGTTGCCTTCATCCGCGCTGCTCGTGCTGCCAGAGCCCCGGCAGCCATCCTCCTTGTCACCACTGCCCAGACCATCCACTCTGGGCATGAGCACGACCGAGTCGTCCTCGGGAGCCAGCTCCTTCACCAAGGCGTCCACATGGTCGTCCACCCACTTGGCGAGCTTGTCTTGGGTAGCCGCAGGCACGGGGGCTAGCAGGGTGTTGAAATCAAAGATGGAATCGTGGTTCAGGAGATTGCTGAAGACGCGCGAGAGCGCACGCCCGAGGAGTCCCCGACTCCTTTCCTCAACAAGCTGGCGAGCCTTTGCGGCATGATCCTCCAGGCGGGTCACAACATCAGTGAAGAAGTTAAGATGGCTGGCGTAGTCACTCTCGTGCGGGTGAGGAGTGCTCTCATCACAGATAGCACCCAAGGCATGGTTAGCTCTGACCCGCAGACCTTGGAGCACGGAGCCATGCTCGCATTCCAGGGTCAGGCGGCGGCTCTTTTCACTCGAAGCCTTCTTCAAGAGGGAGGCGGTGTCCTTGACTTGCTTCTAGAGAGAAGATATCTTGGCGCGGGTAGAATTCAAGGTAGATTCGGAGGAAGTCAGGGCTTCTTGAGCGGCGCTCTCACGCTGTTCTGCGGATTGCTGCTTCACCTTTAGGGCGGAGGTCCTACTTTTAAGTTTGGCCTTGAGCAGCTCCAGATCTAGGCGGTGCCCCTCAGCTAAGTCAGCACGCGCCTTCGCCACCCTCTCCTCCACCTCCAGTTGAACTTGGGCTTCTCGGGCGGCGACGGCATCCTCAGCCGCGGCAGCCTGGCGCTCCCTCACTGATGTCTACTACACAACCTTCTTCTTGTAGACGTTGTTCGGCCTCCAAGTGCAGAGGTTTGTAGGACCGTAGCAAATTTCCCTCAAGTGGATGACCTAAGGTTTATCAATCCATGGAAGGCGTAGGATGAAGATGGTCTCTCTCAAACAACCCTGCAACCAAATAACAAAGAGTCTCTTCTGTCCCCAACACACCCAATACAATGGTAAATTGTATAGGTGCACTAGTTCGGCGAAGAGGTGATGATAGAAGTGCAATATGGATAGTAGATATAGGTTTTTGTAATCTGAAAATATAAAAACAGCAAGGTAACTAATGATAAAAGTGAGCGTAAACGGTATTGCAATGGTAGGAAACAAGGCCTAGGGTTCATACTTTCACTAGTGCAAGTTCTCTCAACAATAATAACATAGATAGATAATATAACAATCCCTCAACATGCAACAAAGAGTCACTCCAAAGCCACTAATAGCGGAGAACAAACGAAGAGATTGTGGTAGGGTACGAAACCACCTCAAAGTTATCCTTTCTGTTCTATCTATTCAAGAGTCCGTAGTAAAATAACATGAAGCTATTCTTTCCGTTCAATCTATCATAGAGTTCATACTAGAATAACACTTTAAGGCACAAATCAACCAAAACCCTAATGTCACCTAGATACTCAATTGTCACCTCAAGTATCCGTGGGCATGCTTATACGATATGCATCACACAATCTAAGATTCATCTATCCAACCAACACAAAGTACTTCAAAGAATGCCCCAAAGTTTCTACCGGAGAGCCAAGACAAAAACATGTGCCAACCCCTATGCGTAGGTTCATGGGCAGAACCCGCGAGTTGATCACCAAAACATACATCAAGTGGATCACGTGATATCCCATTGTCACCATAGATAAGCACGGCAAGACATACATCAAGTTTTCTCAAATCCTTAAAGACTCAATCCAACAAAATAACTTCAAGGGGAAAACTCAATTCATCACAAAAGAGTAGAGGGGGACAAACATCATAAGATCCAACTATAATAGCAAAGCTCGCGATACATCAAGATCGTGCCATAGAGAGAACACGAGAGAGAGAGATCAAACACATAGCTACTGGTACATACCCTCAGCCCCGAGGGTGAACTACTCCCTCCTTGTCATGGAGAGCGTCGGGATGATGAAGATGGCCACCGGTGATGGATTCCCCCTTCGGCAGGGTGCCGGAACGGGCTCCCTTGAGGTTTTTCGTGGCTACAAAGGCTTGCGGCGGCGGAACTCCCGATCTATTGTCGTATTCGATGTTTTTAGGGTACGTGGACTTATATAGGCGAAAGAAGTCGGTCGGGGGAGCCTCGAGGGGCCCAAGAGACAAGGGGCGCGCCCAGGGGGATGGGCGCGCCCTCCTATCTCCTGGCTTCCTTGAACCTTCCCTGGCTTGAACTCCAAGTCTCCCGGATCATGTCCTTTCCAAAAATCACGCTCCCGAAGGTTTCATTCCGTTTGGACTCCGTTTGATATTCCTTTTCTTTGAAATACTGAAACAGGCAATAAAACAACAATATGGGATGGGCCTCCGGTTAATAGGTCAGTCCCAAAAGTAATATAAAAGTGTATAATAAAGCCCGTAATCATTAAAAACAGATAATAAAATAGCATGAATGCTTCATAAGTTATAGATATGTTGGAGACGTATCAACATCCCCGAGCTTAATTCCTGCTCGTCCTCGAGTAGGTAAATGATAAAAGAAAGAATTTATGAAGTGTGAATGCTAGAAGGTGCACAAGTTTGATCAATGATAATTTCAATCACCTTTTCTAGCATGATTATATGTCATAATAGTAGTTCATCTCATAAAACTTCCCAAGATCAAGTAACAAGCTATTCACATGTTAAAGCATAGATCATAAACTTTCTTGAAAACTAGCAAACTTCATTCTTCGTCATCAAACAATTGCAATTCATCTTATTTTCAGGAAGGGTCTATGTCAGAGCTTTGATTTAGCAAACTCCACATACTCAACTATCATATAGTCTTCTACAATTGCTAACACTCACACAATACTTATGGTTATGGAGTTTTAATCGGACACTGAGAAAGATAGGGGCTTATAGTGTTGCCTCCCAACGTATTCACCTTTGGGTGATGTCAACGATAATAGTTCATGCTAACTTACATACAATTGGATATATATATATCAGGATCTTTCTAACACGAGGTGCTTGCCAAAGGATAAAATTAAAAAGGGAAAGGTGAAGATCACCTTAACTCTTGCATAAAGTAAAAGACATAAAGTAAAAGATAGGCCCTTCGCAGAGGGAAGTAGAGGTTGTCATGCGCTTTTATGGTTGGATGCACAAAATCTTAATGCAAAAGAACGTCACTTTATATTGCCACTTGTATATGGACCTTTATTATGCAGTCTGTCGCTTTTATTGCTTCCATAACAAGATCGTATAAAGCTTATTTTCTTCACACTAATAAATCATGCATATTTAGAGAGCAATTTTTATTGCTTGCACCAATGACAACTTACTTGAAGGATCTTACTCAATCCATAGGTAGGTATGGTGGACACTCATGGAAAAAATTGGGTTTAAGGATATTTGGAAGCACAAGTTGTATCTCTACTTGGTGCAAGGAATTTTGGCTAGCATGAGGGGGAAAGGCAAGCTCAACATGTTTGAATGATCCATGACAATATACTTTAACTGAGACATGAGAAAACATTTCCCATTACATTGTCTTCCTTGTCCAACATCAACTCTTTAGCATGTCATACTTAATGAGTGCTCACAATTATAAAAGATGTCTAAGATAGTATATTTATATGTGAAATCTCTCTTCCTTCAATATTCTTTCATGAATTATTCAAATGACCAATACAATGTTTGCTAACCTTCAATAAATTTAAAACCTCTACTTCTTAGATGTGAAGTCATTATTCCCCATGGGATAAGCAAATGAAACATATATAATTTCAGATTTATGACATTCAACTCATTCAACCATTTACTCATAGGATATAAGTGAAGCACACGAGTAAATGACAAACTACTCCAAAAAGATATAAGTGAAGATCAATGAGTAGCCAAATAATTATGTAACTATATGAAGACTCTCTCTAATTTAAGAATTTCAGATCTTGGTATTTTATTCAAACAGCTGGCAAAGCAAAACAAAATGACATTGCAAGGATAGCACAACTCATGTGAAGAAGCAAAAACTTATTAGGCTCAACCGATACTAACCGATAGTTGTTGAAGAAGAAAGGTGGGATGCCTAACGGGGCATCCCCAAGCTTAGATGCTTGAGACTTCTTGAAATATTATCTTGGGGTGCCTTGGGCATCCCCAAGCTTGAACTTTTGTATCTCCTTAATTCCTCTCATATCATGGTTACTCTTTTTATCAAAACCTTCATCCACACCAAACTTAACAAGAACTCGTGAGATAGGTTAGTATGAACCAATGCAAAAGCCTTATCATTTTCTACTGTAACAAATCTCTAAAATTATTATTCAACATTGCATACTAAATGTCTCTGCATATTTAACACTCTTATCCTCAAATAGAATCATTAAAAAAGCAAACATATGCAAACAATGCAAACATAACAGCAATCTGCCAAAACAGTATAGTCTTTAAAGAATGCAAGATTCATCATACTTCCCTAACTCCACAAATTATGAGAAAAATACCTCACTGTATAATATTTATCATATCTCAATATTCAAAAAGTTTCAACATTATACCAATCTCTCATTTTTCTAGGGAATTTTTGCAACAACGGTATACTTTCTGTTTTCAAACAACAACATGTATACTAGCAAAATAAGCATGGTAAAGGCTATCCTTGACATTTTTATTGAAAATATAGATGAAAAACATTATTCTAAATAACAGCAATCAAATACTAACAAAAGAAAATGACGCTCCAAGCAAAACACATACCAGGTGGTGAATAAAAATATAGCTCCAAGTAAAGTTATCGATGAACGAAGACGAAAGAGGGGATGCCATCCGAAGCATCCCCAAGCTTAGGCTCTTGGTTGTCCTTGAATATTACCTTGGGTGCCTTGGGCATCCCCAAGCTTAGGCTCTTTCCACTCCATATTCCATCGAATCTTTACCCAAAACTTGAAAACTCCACAACACAAAACTCAACAGAAAACTCGTAAGCTCCGTTAGTATAAGAAAATAAAACCACCACTTAGGTACTGTAATGAACTCATTCTAAATTCATATTGGTGTAATATCTACTGTGCTCCAACTTATCTATGGTTCATACCCTCCGATGCTACTCATAGATTCATCAAAGTAAGCAAACAACACATAGAAAACAGAATCTGTCAAAAACAGAAGAATCTGTAGTAATCTGTATCAAACGTATACTTCTGGAACTTCAAAAACCCTACAAAATTAGGAAGTCCTGAGCAATTTGTTTCCAAATCAAGAGCAAAAAGCATCAGATCAGAATCGCGTTTCTGTGAATTATGAAAACAAATTTACTGGGTGCAAAAGTTTCTGATTTTCAGCAGGATCAGCACAATTATCACCGTAGGCTATCCTAAAGGTCTTACTTGGCACTTTATTGAAACAAAAGCTATAAAACATGATTACTACAGTAGCATAATCATGTGAACACACAAAAACAGTAAGGATAAATATTGGGTTGTCTCCCAACAAGCGCTTTTCTTTAATGCCTTTCTTGCTAGGCATGATGATGGCAATGATGCTCACATAAAAGATAAGAACTGAAACACAATGGGAGCATCATGAAGCATATGACTAGCACATTTAAGTATAACCCACTTCCTATGCATAGGTATTTTGTGATCAAACAACTTATGGGAACAATAATCAACTACCATAGGTAGGCAAAACAAGCATAGCTTCAAGATTTTCAACACATGGAGAGGAAACTTGACATTATTGCAATTCCTACTAGCATATATTCCTCCCTCATAATAATGTTCTGTAGAATCATGAATAAATTCAACAATATAACCAGCACCTAACGCATTCTTTTCATGATCTACAAGCATAGAATTTTTACTACTCTCCACATAAGCAAAATTCTTCTCATTCGGAATAGTGGGAGTATCATAAGAGACTCGAATACTAAAAATTGTTTCCACATTAAAAGAGTAACATTCAGAAAAAGGGTAATCATAATCATGACAAGTTTTATAAATATAATCATCACTACTTTTTATTGCATAAGTTTCATCACAATAATCATCATAAGTAGCAACTTCGTTCTCATCATAATCGATTGAAACCTCTTTCAAGATAGTGGAATCATCACTAAATAAAGTTGAAACTCTTGCAAATCCACTTTCATATTCATCACAATAAGATTCAACATCCTCCAAAATAGTGGGATCATTACTTCCTAAAGTTGACACTCTTCCAAACCCACTTTCATCAGTATAATCATCATAAATAGGAGGCATGCTTTCATCATAATAAATTTGCTCATCAAAACTTGGGGGACAAAAAATATCATCTACATCAAACATAGCTTCCCCAAGCTTGTGGCTTTGCACATCATTAGCATCATGGATATTCAAGGAATTCATACTAACAACATTTCAATCATGCTCATCATTCAAAGATTTAGTACCAAGCATTTTAATGCATTCTTCTTCTAGCAGTTGAGAACAATTTTCCTTTTCATCATACTCACGAAAGATATTAAAAAGATGAAGCGTATGAGACAAACTCAACTCCATTTTTTTGTAGTTTCCTTTTATAAACTAAACTAGTGATAAAAACAAGAAACAAAAAGATTAGATTGCAAGATCTAAAGATATACCTTCAAGCACTCACCTCCCCGGAAACGGCGCCAGAAAAGAGCTTAATTGACGGGGTGTGAGTGCCGCTTACCTAGCCTCCCCAGCAACAACGCCAGAAAAGAGCTTGATGTCTACTACACAACCTTCTTCTTGTAGACGTTGTTGGGCCTCCAAGTGCAGAGGTTTGTAGGATAATAGCAAATTTCCCTCAAGTGGATGACCTAAGGTTTATCAATCCGTGGGAAGCGTAGGATGAAGATGGTCTCTCTCAAACAACCCTGCAACCAAATAACAAAGATTCTCTTGTGTCCCCAACACACCCAATACAATGGTAAATTGTATAGGTGCACTAGTTCAGCGAAGAGATGGTGATACAAGTGCAATATGGATAGTAGATATAGGTTTTTGTAATATGAAAATATAAAAACAGCAAGGTAACTAATGATAAAAGTGAGCGTAAACGGTATTACAATGGTAGGAAACAAGGCCTAGGGTTCATACTTTCACTAGTGCAAGTTCTCTCAACAATAATAACATAGATAGATCATATAACAATCCCTCAACATGCAACAAAAAGCCACTAATAGGGGAGAACAAAAGAAGAGATTATGGTAGGGTACGAAACCACCTCAAAGCTATCCTTTCTGTTCTATCTATTCAAGAGTCCGTAGTAAAATAACATGAAGCTATTCTTTCCATTCAATCTATCATAGAGTTCATACTAGAATAACACCTTAAGACACAAATCAACCAAAACCCTAATGTCACCTAGATACTCCATTGTCACCTCAAGTATCCGTGGGCATGATTATATGATATGCATCACACAATCTCAGATTCATCTATCCAACCAACACAAAGTACTTCAAAGAGTGCCCCAAAGTTTGTACCGGATAGTCAAGACGAAAAGATGTGCCAACCCCTATGCATAGGTTCATGGGCGGAACCCGCGAGTTGATCACCAAAACATACATCAAGTGGATCACGTGATATCCCATTGTCACCATAGATAAGCACAGCAAGACATACATCAAGTGTTCTCAAATCCTTAAAGACTCAATCCAACAAAATAACTTCAAGGCGAAAACTCAATTCATCACAAGAGAGTAGAGGGGGAGAAACATCATAAGATCCAACTATAATAGCAAAGCTAGCGATACATCAAGATCGTGCCATAGAGAGAACACGAGAGAGAGAGAGATCAAACACATAGCTACTGGTACATACCCTCAGCCCCGAGGGTGAACTACACCCTCCTTGTCATGGAGAGCGTCGGGATGATAAAGATGGCCACCGGTGATGGATTCCCTCTTCGACAGGGTGCCGGAACGTGCTCCCGAGAGGTTTTTGGTGGCTACAAAGGCTTGCAGCGGCGGAACTCCCGATCTATTGTCGTATTCGATGTTTTTAGGGTACATGGACTTATATAGGTGAAAGAAGTCGGTCGGGGGAGCCTCGAGGGGCCCAGGAGACAAGGGGCGCGCCGAGGGGGTGGGCGCGCCCTCCTATCTCCTGGCTTCCTCGAACCTTCCCTGGCTTGAACTCCAAGTCTCCCGGATCATATCCTTTCCAAAAATCATGCTCCCGAAGGTTTCATTCCGTTTGGACTCCATTTGATATTCCTTTTCTTTGAAATACTAAAACAGGCAATAAAACAGCAATATGGGCTGGGCCTCCGGTTAATAGGTTAGTCTCAAAAGTAATATAAAAGTGTATAATAAAGCCCGTAATCATTCAAAACAGATAATAAAATAGCATCAATGCTTAATAAGTTATAGATACGTTGGAGACGTATCACTCACCTCCGGCCTCTCCAACGCCATGCTGTGCTCCACGGTCTCCAACGTCAAGTCATCATGGCGCCTCAGGACCTCCGCCTCGGTAAAGGCCGTCTCGTCTGGTGAGAAGGATAGGAGGGCGCGACGCTCCTCAACTTCTCGCTCAAGGGTCGTGTTTGAAGACAGAATCCCTCGCTCCCGCTCCTCGTCCGCCTTGTGACGATGGTTGGCGGCCTCAGCCCCCTCCATGGCGCGGGCGCAAGCCTCGCGAGAAGCCACAAGAGAGGCCGCTGCAAGCGCATCGGCCTCGTCGCGCTGAAGTCTCCCGAGGTTGATGGCAACCCTCAGCTGCTGCCACTCATGCGCCAGGTGGTGGCCTTCCGCCTCAAGCCTGGTGTCGACATTAGCAAGCTCCCCGCCAAGCTGGATCATCACACGCATTGCCTCAACAAAGAGCTCGAAGCAAACGGCACTGCGGCCGCGTGTAAACGTCAGCGTAGCACCAAGGCCTTCTTCGGCCCCGGAGGCTGCCAAGGAGGCACAGGGCGTCTCGCCTGCCGCCGGCCAGGGGCTGGCCGGTGTAAACCCGCAACCTGAAGATGAAGGCCGCCCAAGGGTGCCCGCCTGCCGGCAATGACCAGAGGAAGGATCTCTGGTGCGTCCCCCGTATCACAGGCCGAGCTGCGGAGAGATGAAGTAGGAAGCTTGGGCCAGGGACCCCCTTGCGGCATCATGGCAGCCGGAGTCGGCCCCGCGCCCTATGTAGGACCAGGGCGCCGGGGGCTGTGTCTTGGGGTCAAGCTGGGATGCTTGGAGGCACTCGCCTCCCGAGGTTTCGTCTTCACGAGAGCCCTGCAAGGCCTGGGTCAGGAGAGAACGCGACACGCAAGGAATCGAGAGTGAAGGTACTTACTCGTTAACAACCACGTATCTCCTCAACTTCAGCGGCCGACGGGTGCCATCGCTGCGGCATGGAGATCTCTTCCTCTTTAGGAGCGATTCAAGACTCAGGCGGGACCGACCGGACCCTGGCGGATGACTCTCGGGAGGAGAAGTGTTCAGCGGGGCATCCGAGGTGGAGGCCCCAGGAGCAGGGGCGCCTGGCGGGGTCTTCTGGCTAGCAGCTTCGGAGCCGTCGGTGGGCGCCTCGCCGTCGGCGCCCACCTCAAATCCATCGCCCCGAGCTTCGGGAGCCTCTGCCTCTGGAGCATGGGGTTGCATCGACTCCATGGTGGCCCCCTTATGGACCTCAGGAGCCCTGATCTCCTAGGCCATCATTGGCGCCAGTCCTCCGAAGGAACCCTCAATAGCTGCTAGCGGCAGGCGCCCCCTGCTTCCACACTTGGGGCGCGCGCGGCAGGATCGAGTAGCAGGGGAGCCACGAAGACGGGGTTCTCACGAGGCCCCTCAAGGCCCACCAGGAGCAACCCCCACTCGTCAAATAAGGGCATATGCCCCACGAAGGCCGTCTTGTTCGAGCACTGATAGAGGAGGCATCCATCTCCAGGAAGGTCGGCGGGCTCGGATTCGCCCGTCAGGAGTTTAAGCACCATGCTCAAGGTCCCAGCAGTCTGTAATGGCCTCTGTAGCCTCATGGGATCCTCGACACCAGCAAGGTCCCACATTGGGCGAGAATGGCGCTGGAGGGGAGCGATGCGCTGCCTAACAAATTCCTTCACCACCATTGGCGTCGTCACCTCCAGCTCTTGCAACCTCGCCATCCTCTTCCAGACGGAAGTAAGGCGCCGGTCGAAGAGCTTCGTGTGGACCCAACTGGAGCTAGGCAAGGCCGGCGCCCCAAGAGTCAGGAGCAGGGGGCTGTACGTGCCGGCATCCATGAGCAGCCACTGCTTCCGGAACCCCTTCACAGCTGGCGAAAGCTCGAAGTCGATCCCCGAGCTGGCGGTTGCGGCCACGGCTTCGAAGGTCATGCATCCTGAGCATTGGCGAGCATCGACCAACCAGAGCAAGAAGAAATGGCGAAAGAGGGCCATGGAAGGAGTAATGCCGACCATGGCCTCGCAAAGGAAGGCGAAGACAGTGAGAAGAATAACAGAGCGGGGGTCCAGATGTAGCAGGTGGATCTGATAATGAGAGATTACAGCGTTGAAGAAGGAAGAGAAAGGGGAATCAGACCCGCAAGGAGAGCGTGGAGATAGATGGGCATCTCAGTGGCACTCCTCTCACTCACACTCCAAGACGCAGGACGGACGACCGTTGCCTTCCACTCGTTGGAATCGACCGCGAGGGCATGGCAGACCTTGTCCAGCCCGTCCTGGTTGATCATCATCGACCACTCCAGGGCCGGCTCCAAGGCCGGTGGGAACCCGGCCTGGGCGTGCGGTTTCCCCTTGTTCTTCCTCGACTGCAGGGCCATGACGGAAGCCGGGAAACCGGCGAGGTGCCGGCACCGAATCTACGCGCGCAACTACAAGATTGGGAGAAGAGGAAATGAAGGCCAAGCGCGACAATCAGCGAGGGCGAGCTGCTCTGGCAACGGGCAACCACTAGGCCTTGCAAATATCATGGCGGCGTGGGGAAGTGGAGATGCCCATGTCCCATCAGTTGCCACATGTCATCAAGGCCGCAGGCAGTTAGGGCTCGTGGTGCTCCGCACTTGCCCTTTGGCTTCGCATGGAAGCCAAGTCCGAGCGCGCCTTGGGCCCGGGGGCTACTGTCGGTGTTTTGGATATGGGGGTATCCAGACTCACCTGCCTGCGGCCTACCACGTGGCTCCATGGACAGCCTGGTACGACCCAGCTTATACATCAACAGCTCAACACCCTCGCGAGGGGCCAAGCCTCGCGAGGCGGACGACGCCAAGACCCCCAAGGGAATCGACCTCTTCAGGCTGGCTCCCGAGGGGCGGAGAGTTCAATGCAAGGTACACCTCACGACGCTCAGCTAACATGAGGCGTGACGACCAAGGCCAGGCGGGCGCCAGATGGGTGCCAGCGGGCGCAGAGCGCCAGTTTCCTCTTTGGTGCAAGGGAGGCAAGCCACAGGCGCGGAGTCTCGAGGAATCAACCAAAGGTTTCCATTGCCGTGCTACAAGACCAAGGCCACAAAGACGAAAGGACGGAAGTCATCACCGAGCCCACCAAAGCATCAGGACCAGGGGCTTTTCACAGGGGAAGACTACTTTTGTCAGGATAAGCTGTACTACTTGTCCCCTTTCAAATCCGGCCGTTGTGGGGTCCCTTCCTGCCTACATTTGGGAAGAGGACCAAGGCCACTATAAATAGGACTTAGCCACTACCATAGAAGGGGGATCCATTCTCACCCGACCACCTCACCAGCTTTCTTGAGCTCAAGAACACCTCACCTCCTGAGGCCAGTTCATCCACTGTACTAGTTCATCCTCAGCCCTTCGAGGCTATCCACCAAAACGCTGGAGTAGGGTATTACACCGCAAGGTGGCCCGAACCAGGATAAGGCCAACTGCACTGCGCGACCCCAAACAGACGTCCGTTTTGTCCGAATTCTGTCCGTTTGTGTAGGGTGATGGGGTCGTGTCCGGGCCTGTCCTGGGATGCGGTGGCCGTGTGCCCAGCGCGCGGTTGCATTCTTTTACCCCATCCTGTCCGCCTTCATTTTCAAACAAGAACGTTTCAAATACCAGCGGCCAGCCTAGTTCACACCAACGGCCCTAGTTCACGCTCGACAACAAAGCCAGCGGCCTACACGTCCTCGCCGGCAATAAAATCAGCGGCCAGCAACACAACCGGCCTTCAAAATGAATAGTTTTGTTCGCCGGCAACACAGCCAGCGGCCGGCAACACAGCCAGCGGCCGGCAACATAGCCGACCTTCAAAATGAATCATATTCTCGCAGGCACACAGCCAGCGGTCCAGCGGGCGGCACCCATGCCAGCCTCCAAAAAATAATGGCCATGGCCGATCGGACGACCTAGTTCAGGCCGTCTTTGTCGAACATCTCCTTCTGCCTGGCCTCGAACTAGCTCCTCGTCTTGTCGCTCATCTTGGTCAAGTCCACGCTCATGATCGCAAGGGAGACCTCCTTCTCTTTGGTTGCCGCATTGGTGGCCTCGCTATCGAGCTACCACTGCCTGGCCTTGACGTTCTTGGCCTCAATATCGAGCTTCCTTTGCCGCACCGCCTACTCCATGTTGATCTTCTGTCTCTTGGCCGCCTCCTCCATCTCAATCTTCTGCCTATGATGCTCTAGGTATTGCTTCATTTGCTCATCCTTGCTTTGCCACTTCTTCTCATCCCTCACATCCTTTTGAGACATCATGCCATGCAACGTCTCATGCAAGGCCATGGATAGGGCATCACGTATGTCATCCACCTTGGAGTTGGTCTTGCCCCTCAGCCTCTTCGACGCCTCGCCATCTCCATCTCTGGCGAACTTGGCCGTCTTCTTGCCTCTCCTCCTTTGAAGCTCACGGTATTGATCCTTGAACTGAGGACAATTGTTGATGATCGTCCAACAGTGCGTAAGAGTGAATGGCTTGTCATTGTGCCGGGCCTTGAATGCTTCCAAAGATTAAAATGCCTACACCACAAGATCAACAAGAATTGGACATGCAAACATATACAAGGCCAAACACTTGGCCGTAGCAAGGAAAGGACTAGGAAGAGGAGAGCATACCATGCCCCCAATGCCGAGACCACTCACGGGCCGTGCTTCAACACTCTCAAATGCGGCGCAATATTTGTTGTACTCTTGTTGGATGAACAACCACCTCTTTTGAATCGAGCCGATGCCACGGTTGCTTGTTATTTGGTAGGGCTCAAACATCTTCCTTTCATGGAAAGTTTTGTGGACACTCATCCAAAAAGCTATGCCCTTTTGTTGTGCGCCCGTCCTCTAATCTTGGCTAATCTCCATCCAACATTGGCAAATCAACTTGTCCTTCATCTTGTGTATATGAACCCGTGCGAATGCTCTTCCTCCTCTTTTGTGCTTCCGCTCTTTGGGTGAGCTCGTCGATGAACAATGGCTCGCCACTAATATCCATGTCATCGCCTTCTTCTTCATCACCATCACCTGAGAAATATATGTCATCGTCCTCATGCCACGAGTCACCATGGTCGTAGTCAGCATGACCGTCGGCCTCTTCATCGGTAGTGAACTGGCCGCGGCCATCCAGACTTTGGGTCTCCTCTGGGTCGTAGACAGGGACGTGCCCACCTCGTAGATCACTTCCTCCATGAACTGGTCGTAGTAGGGGTCGTCTACCGGTAGCATTAGTAGGGGACGGCATGGTGTCGGTAAATGGCGGCCGTGCTTGCTTTCTTTGCATCTCGACGGACAACCGGCCACCGCTGCTGGACCCAGGGGTGATGTTGAGGTCGATGACGGCAGCCGTGTGCGGGGTGGATGGCGGGATCACGTTCACGTCTGGCGACCCCGAGAAATGGGTATGTCCGTCGTGCCATGGCGGGGGGAAGCCACACGACATTGGCGGTCCGCGACGTGGGCGACTGGCAATGCGAAGGCCGGGTGACCGACGACCCTGTGCTCACCGGACCGACGGCCACTCCAGAGAAACCGGCCAGACGATAAATGCCCATCATGAGAAGGGCATGCGCTTTGCTGATGATGGCCTCCTTCTCCTCGACCTCGGCCTTGTGCCGTGCGGCCTCAATAACAGCGCAGTCGGCGGCTCTCTTGGCCGCGGTCATGTTGTCCTTGGCGACCGCCCTCTGTCCCCTCTTCTTCACCGATCCTGTGTCCAACTTGGCGATCTCCTCCGGCATGCACTCCGACTGCGGCTTCCTTGGCGCCTTGCCCTTCTTGTTGTTGGCCATTCCGAGTAGGTAGACGGTGAGCCCGCCAGAGTTCGGCTGGGCGTCGGCCATGGACGGGGAGAGGGAGTGGGACGGTGGGATGTGGGAGGGTTTGGCGGGAAATGGCGCCAAAGGGGCCGCGGGGGGTTTTGCTTTGTGTCACCAATAGGCGGGCCAGGGGCGGACAAGCGCGCGCGTCCCGCCCGTCCGTGCACTGTCCGTTTCACCCCAAAACCGGCGCAAACTTGGGCCGGGGATGGGTCGAAAGCGGACACGAAACAGATAAAAGTCGGTTTGCTCCCGCACGCTGGGCCGCACGGTTTGTCCCTTTTACCCCAAACGGACGGGGCCAGACAGGATGGGGTCGCGCAGTGGAGTTGGCCTAAACTGCTGTGTCTCTCTACCTCTTCGAGCTCATCGTGCTAGGCTTAGGAGAATCGCGAGTAGGCAGGCTGGGTAATGTTGAGATTTCCGCACACACCCCAGAGTTTGAACCTTTCAAGGGTTTGCGGAACCCGTAATCCGTTAACAAACAATAATCAAAACACAAAAAACACAATCATACTAGTAGAATAATTGTGCTAACACCCCGGAAGATCCTAAAGGCTTTACTTGGCACAAACACTAATTCAAACACAAAAAACTCAATCATAACAGTAGCATAATTGTGCTAACACTCAAGAACAGAAAACAAAAAGCAAAAATAAATTTTATTCACTGGGTTGCCTCCCAACAAACGCTATCATTTTACGCCCCTAGCTAGGCATAACACGTAGGATCTAAGTGTTTTCATCTTTGGTTCTAGATACATAAGATGCCCTCATGGTTGATTCATATGGTGGCCTAATTCTTGTTCTAGGGAAGTGTTTCATTCCCTTCCTTAATGGAAATTGAAATTTAATATTTCCTTCTTTCATATCAATCACATCACCAATAGTACACAAAAACGGTCTACCAAGAATAATTGGACAAGACAGATTGCAATCAATATCAAGAACAATAAAATCTATGGGCACATAATTCCTATTTGCAAGAATAAGAACATCATTAATTTTTCCCATAGGCTTTTTAATAGTAGAATCCGCTAAGTGCAAATTTAAAGAGCATTCTTCAATATTGGTAAGACCAAGCACATCACATAAAGATTTCGGAATCGTAGAAACACTAGCACCCAAGTCACATAAAGCAAAACATGCATAATTTTTTATCTTGACTTTGATATTAGGTTCCCACTGATCATGCAATTTTCTAGGCATTGAAACTTCTAATTCCAACTTTTCTTCAAAAGCTTTCATCATGGCATGAACAATATGTTTATTAAAAGCTTTATTTCGTTCATAAGCATGGGGTGAATTTATCATGGATTGAAACAAATAAATACAATCAACCAAAGAGCAACTATAATAATTAAAGTCTTTGTAATCCAAAATAGTGGGTACATCACTAGTTAAAGTCTTGACCTCTTCAAACCCACTTTTATCAAAATTTTCAACAAGATTTTCACCCTCCGAATCATAGGGATCCCTTCTAGCTAAAGTTGACTCTTCTCCAGTCCCTTTTTCATCAATTTTAAATTTACTAAACAAAGAATCAATAGGAGAAACGCCAATCATTTTAAGATCTTCATCACTTTTATGATAGTAATCACTAGAAAACGGTCTTTCTAAAAATTCTCTTTTAGCTCTAAGCATAGAGGTTCTTCTATTAATTTCGTCCATATAAACATAAAGAGATTTAATTGATTCTTAAACTTTAGGCACAAATTTTTTCATCTTGAGAGTTTCTACATCGTGAGAAATTCTATCAACACTTCTAGACAAATCATCAATTTTATTCAACTTTTTTCTTATCGAAGTGTTGAAAGCTTTTTGCGTATTGATAAATTCTTTAATATTGATCTCAAGATTAGAGGTGTTTATATTATTATCATAGGTTGGATTACCATAGGAATTACCATAATTATTTGAGGAATTACTAGGAAAAGGCCTAGGATTAAAATTGCCTCTATAAGCATTGTTATTGAAATTGTTTCGCGAGATAAAATTCACATCTATGGCATTACTATTTTTCTCAATCAAATTAGACAAAGGCACATCATTAAAATCAATAGGAGCACTTTTATTAGCAACCAACTTCATAAGAGCATCAACTTTTTCACTCAAAGAATCTATTTCTTCTACCAAATTGACTTTTTTACTAGTAGGAGCTCTTTTGGTATCCCATTGTGTGTAATTTGCCATAATATTGTCTAGCAATTTATTAGCTTCACCCAAAGTAATTTCCATAAAAGTGCCCCTTGCGGCGGAATCTAGAAGATTACGAGAAACAAAATTCAATCCCGCGTAAAAATTTTGTATGATCATCCAAAGATTTAACCCATGAGTTGGGCAATTCCTTAGCATCAATTTCATCCTTTCCCAAGATTGTGCAACATGCTCATGTTTAAGTTGATTGGAATTCATGATCTGGGTTCTAAGGGAAATAATTTTTGCGGGCAGAAAATACTTAGTGATAAAAGCATCCTTGCACTTGTTCCAAGAATCAGTACTATTGCGAGGAAAAGAAGAAAACCAAATATTTGCATGATCTCACAAAGAAAACGGAAATAATTTCAACTTCACAACATCATTGTCCACATCTTTTTTCTTTTGCATATCACATAATTCCACGAATGTGTTAAGGTGAGACGCGACATCCTCATTAGGAGTACCGACAAATTGATCTTTCATGACAAGATTCAGCAAAGCAATATTAATATCACAAGACTCCGCACTAGTGGCGGGAGGAGCAATCAGAGTGCTAATAAAATAATTATTGTTGGTATTTGATAAATCACACAACTTGGTGTTCTCTTGAGTCATAATGACTTCACAACAAGATTGCGCTCAAAAATAGATCTGACGAGAAAACGGCAAATGGAAAAGAGGGCGAATAAAACGGCAAATTTTTGTGCGGTGGGGGAGAGGAAAAGGAGAGGCAAATGGCAAATAATTTAAATTGCGAGGAGATGAGATTTGTGATTAGGAACCTGGTTGATGTTGAAGATCCTCCCCGGCAACGGCACCAGAAATTTCTTTTGATGTCTGCTAGGACTACGTCGGTATTTCTCCAAAGAGGAAGGGATGATACAGTATAGCAACGGTAGATATTTCCCTCAGTGATGAGAGCAAGGTTATCGAACCAGTAGGAGAACCTCCTCACACCATGTAAACAGCACCTGCATTCAAATAACAAATACTCGCAACCTGACGTGTTAAAGGGGTTGCCAATCCCTTTCGGGTACGACGCCTCAAGATAGGCAAATAACGTGAGGTAAAAGTGGTAGATAGGATAAATACATTGCGGAACAAATAAATTGCAGCAAGGTATTTTTTATTTTTGGTTGAATAGATCTGAAAATAAATGCAAAGGAAAATAGATCGCAAAGGCACATATGATGAAAAGAGACCCGGGGGCTGTAGGTTTCAATAGTGGCTTCTCTCGAGAAAAATAGCAAATGGTGGGAAAACAATTACTGTTGGGCAATTGGTAGAACTTCAAATAATCATGACGATATACATGCAATGATCATTATATAGGCATCAGTCCAAGGTTAGTAGACCGACTCCTGTCTGCATCTACTACTATTACTCCACACACCGACCGCTATCCAGCATGCATCTAGTGTATTAAGTTCATGGAGAAACGGAGTAATGCAATAAGAACGATGACATGATGTAGACAAGATCTATTTATCTATTTATGTAGATATAGACCCCATCTTTTTATCCTTAACGGAAACGATACATATGTGTCGTTTCCCGTTCTGTCACTGGGATCAAGCACCGTAAGATCGAACACATCACAAAGCACCTCTTCCCATTGCTCAAGTTGTCCAAACAAAACCCAAATATAGGAGAAGAAATACGAGGCTATAAGCAATCATGCATATAAGAGAACAAACAAGACTCAAATAACTTCCATGGATAAAAACATATATCTGATCATAAACTCAAAGTTCATCGGATCACAACAAACACACCGCAAAAAGCCTTACATCATATGGATCTCCAAGAGACCATTGTATTCATAATCAAGAGAGAGAGAGAGGAAGACATCTAGCTAATAACTACGGACTCATAGGTCTACAAAGAACTACTCACGCATCATCGGAGAGGCACCAATGGAAGTGGTGAACCCCTCTGTGATGGTGTCTAGATTGGATGTGGTGGTTCTGGACTCTACGACGGCTGGAATTTATTTTCGTCAACTCCCCTAGGGTTTCTGGAATATTGGGGTATTTATAGAGCAAAGAGGCGGTTCAGGGGGCACCCGAGGTTGGCACAACCCACCAGGGTGCACCTGGGCCTCCTAGCGCGCCCTGGTGGGTGCTGCCCTCCTCGAGGCACCCCCGAGGTGCAGCCTTTGCCCACTAGATGTCTTCTGGCCCAAATAAAAATCCTCAAAAAGTTTTGCTGCGTTTGGACTCCGTTTGGTACTGATTTCCTGTGATGTAAAAAACATGTAGAAAACAGCAACTGGCACTGGGCACTACGTCAATAGGTTAGTACCAAAAAATGATATAAAATGACTATAAAATGATTTAAAACATCCAAGAATGATAATATAACAACATGGAACAATAAAAAATTATAGATACGTTGGAGACGTATCACCTTGCGAATCAAATAAAGAAAGAGTAATGATTCGGACAACAAACATAATTCAGCTAATGAAAAAGATGAATCAAATAGTACATGTGCCGAATTTATTATGTTCAAGAAGGACGATAAGGCGTTAGGGAGCCATCCAAAAGTGGAACAAGGTGTTGTTCAGGTTACACTGCCATCATGTTCTCCCAACATGTTTGAAGAGGTATGTCTAGCAAATGGTTTAACTATTTTTCGATCTGGTCGCAACTTTATTGTTGATGCTTCTATGAGAAAAATTCTCATAAGTAGTTTTGAAAGACCAATGAAGAAGGGTTATTTTTTTAGCAATAAAATCATCGCAGAGCATATCGGTTAGCACATTGTACCATTCATAGAGACCGATGATGTCTACTAGAACTACGTTGGTATTTCCCCAAAGAGAAAGGGATGATGCAGTATAGTGATAACCCACAAGTATAGGGGATCGCAACAGTTTTCGAGGGTAGAGTATTCAGCCCAAATTTATAGATTCGACACAAGGGGAGCCAAACAATATTTGAAGGTATTAGCAGCTAACTTGTCAATTCAACCACACCTGGAGATTAATTATCTGCAGCAAAGTGATTAGTTGCACAGTAATATGATAGTTTTGATGATAGTAGCAGTAGCAACAGTAACGTAACAGTGATATTGTAGCAGTAACGATAGCAGTGATACGTCTCCAACGTATCTATAACTTTTGATTGTTCCATGCTATTATATTATCCATCTAGGATGTTTTATATGCATTTATATGCCATTATATATGATTTTTTGGAATAACCTATTAACCTAGAGCCCTGTGCCAATTTCTGTTTTACAGAAAAGGAATATCAAACGGAGTCCAATTGATGTGCCAATTTTTGAAGATTTTTTATGGACCAAAAGAAGCCCTTGGAGTGAAAGAGTTGGGCCAGAAGAGTCCCGGGCTGCCCACGAGGGTGGGGGGCGCGCCCACCCCCCTCGGCGCGCCCCCCTGCCTCGTGGACAGCCCGGAGACCTCCCTGACTTGTTCCCGACGCCAAAAATTCCTATAAATACCCAAACATCCAGAACATAACCTAGATTGGGAGTTCCGCCGCGGCAAGTCTCTGTAGCCACCAAAAACCTCTCGGGAGCCCATTCCAGCACCCTCCTAGGGGGGGGGGGGTTCATCACCGGTGGCCATCTTCATCATCCCGGCGCTCTCCAGGACAAGGAGAGAGTAGTTCACCCTCGGGGCTGAGGGTATGTACCAGTAGCTATGTGTTTGATCTCTCTCTCTCTCTCTCTCTCATGTTCTTGATTCGAGCTTATGATGTATCGCGAGCTTTGCTATTATAGTTGGATCTTATGATGTTTCTACCCCTCTACTCTCTTGTAATGGATTGTGTTTCCCCTTTGAAGTTATCTTATCGGATTGAGTCTTTAAGGATTTGAGAACACTTGATGTATGTCTTGCATGTGCTTATCTGTGGTGACAATGGGATATCACGTGATCTACTTGATGTATGTTTTGGTGATCAACTTGCGAGTTTGGTGACATTGTGAACATATGCATAGGGGTTGGCACACGTTTTTGTCTTGACTCTCCGGTAGAAACTTTGGGGCACTCTTTGAAGTTCTTTATGTTGGTTGAATAGATGAATCTGAGATTGTGTGATGCATATGTATAATCATACCCATGGATACTCGAGGTGACATTGGAGTATCTAGGTGACATTAGGGTTTTGGTTGATTTGTGTCTTAAGGTGTTATTCTAGTACGAACTCTATGATAGATCGAATGGAAAGAATAGCTTCATGTTATTTTACTATGGACTCTTGAATAAATCGATCAGAAAGGATAACTTTGAGGTGGTTTCATACCCTACAATAATCTCTTTGTTTGTTCTTCGCTATTAGTGACTTTGGAGTGACTCTTTGTTGCTTGTTGAGGAATAGTTATATGATCCAATTATGTTATTATTGTTGGGAGAACTTGCACTAGTGAAAGTATGAACCCTAGGCCTTGTTTACTAACATTGCAATATTGTTTATGCTCACTTTTACCACTTGCTACCTTGCTGTTTTTATATTTTCAAATTACAAAAACCTATTTCTACCATCCATATTGCACTTGTATCACCATCTCTTTGCCGAACTAGTGCACCTATACAATTTACCATTGTATTGGGGACACAAGAGACTTTTGTTATTTGGTTGCAGGGTTGCTTGAGAGAGACCATCTTCATCCTACACCTCCCATGGATTGATAAACCTTCGGTCATCCACTTGAGGGAAATTTGCTACTATTCTACAAACCTCTACACTTGGAGGCCCAACAACGTCTACAAGGAGAAGGTTGCGTAGTAGACATCAAGCTCTTTTCTGGCGCCGTTGCCGGGGAAGTGAGTGCTTTAAGGTATATCTTTAGATCTTGCAATAGAACCTTTTAGTTTCTTGTTTTATCACTAGTTTAGTCTATAAAAGAAAACTACAAAAAATGGAATTCAGGGTGCCTCATATGCTTCATCTTTTTAATGTCTTCCGTGAAAATAAGGATTCCAATAATTGTGCTCAATTGCTAGAGGAAGAATGCATTAAAATGTTTGGCACTAAATCTTTGAATGATGAGCATGATTGCAATGCTGTTAGTGTGAATTCCTTGAATATCCATGATACTAATGATATTCAAAGCCACAAGCTTAGGGATGCTACGTTTGATGAAGATGATATTTTTTGTCCCCCGAGTTTTGATGAGCAAATTTATTATGATGATATCATGCCTCCTATTTATGATGATTATTGTGATGACATGTATGCTATAAAGAACAATGATAACCATGAAACTTGTCATCTTGATTTTAATCTTCAATTGGATTATGCCTCACATGATAGTTATTTTGTTGAGTTTACTCCCACTACTATTGATGAGAATAAATTTGCTTATGTGGAGAGTAATAAAATTTCTATGCAAGTAGATCATGAAAAGAATGCTTTATGTGCTGGTTATATTGTTGAATTCATTCATGATGCTACTGAAAATTATTATGAGGGAGGAACATATGCTTGTAGGAGTTGCAATGATATTAAGTTTCCTCTCTATGTGCTTAAAGTTTTAAAGTTATGCTTGTTTTGCCTTCCTATGCTAGTTGATTATTGTTCCCATAAGTTGTTTGCTCACAAAATCCCTATGCATAGGAAGTGGATTAGACTTAAATGTGTTAGTAATATCCTTCATGATGCTCCCGTTATGTTTAAATTCTTATCTTTTATGTGAGCATCATTGTCATCATCATGCGTAGCTAGAAAGGCATTAAAGAAAAGCGCTTGTTGGGAGACAACCCAATATTTACCCTTAATGTTTTTGTGTGTCCACATGATTATGCTACTGTAGTAATCATGTTTTATAGCTTTTGTTTCAATAAAGTGCCAAGTGAGACCTTTAGGATAGCTTGCGGTGATAGTTGTGTTGATCCTGCTGAAAATCTGAAACTTTCGCGCGCAGTAAATTAGTTTTGATAATTCACAGAAATGTTATTTGGATATGATTCATTTTGATCTGGATTGGTACACAAATTTCTCAGGTTTTCCTAATTTGGTAGGATTTTTGGAGTTACAGAAGTATTCGAGAGTTATATATTACTACAGATTATTCTGTTTCTGACAGATTCTATTTTCTATGTGTTGTTTGCTTATTTTGATGAATCTATGAGTAATAAGGGTATAAACCATAGAGAAGTTGGAATACATTATATATTACACCAGTATGAATTTAGAATGAGTTCACAACAGTACCTAACTGGTGATTTATTTTCTTATACTAACGGAGCTTATGAGTTTTCTGTTGAGTTTTGTGTTGTGAAGTTTTCAAGTTTTGGGTAAATATTCGATGGACTATGGAATAAAGAGTGGCAAGAGCCTAAGCTTGGGGATTCCCAAGGCACACCAAGGTAATATTCAAGGATAACCAAGAGCCTAAGCTTGGGTATGCCCCGGATGGTATCCCCTCTTCCGTCTTCATTCATCAGTAACTTTACTTGGAGCTATATTTTTATTCACCAAATGATATGTGTTTTACTTGGAGCATCATTTTACTTTGTTATTATTTGCTTGCTGTTATTTAGAATAATGTTTTGCATCTATATTTTCAATAAAAATGTCAAGGATAGCCTTTACCATGTTTATTTTGCAAGTATACATGTTGCTGTTTCAAAACAGAAAGTTCACCGCTGTTGCAAAATTTCCCTAGAAAAGTCAGAAAATGATATAATGTTGAAACTGTTTGCATATTGAGCTCTGATAAATCTTCTACAGTGTGGTGGACTTTCATAATTTTTGGAGTTAGGGAAGTATGATGAATCTTGCATTCTTTACAAACTGTACTATTTTGGCAGATTGCTGTCATGTTTGCATTGTTTGCATGTGTTTGCTTGTTTAATGATTCTATTTGAGGATAGGAGTATTAAATATGAAGAGACATTTAGTATGCAATGTTGAATAATAATTTTTGTGATTTGTTACAGTAGAAATGATAAGGTTTTTGCATTGGTTTATACTAACTTATCTCACGAGTTCTTGTTGAGTTTCGTGTGGATGAAGCTTTCGAGATTTAGGAAACCGAGATATAAAAGGAATTAAGGAAAAACAAAAGCTCAAGCTTGGGGATGCCCAAGGCACCCCAAGAGTATTTCAATAAGTCTCAAGCATCCAAGCTTGGGGATGCCCCGGTAGGCATCCCACCTTTCTTCTTCAACAATTATCGGTTAGTATCGGTTGAACCTAAGTTTTTGCTTCTTCACATGATGTGTGCTATCCTTGAAATGTCATTTTTTTGCTTGCTGTTTGAATAAAATACCAAGATCTGAAATTCTTAAATGTTAGAGAGTCTTCACATAGTTGCACAATTATTTGACTACTCATTGATCTTCACTTATATCTTTTGGAGTAGTTTGTCATTTGCTCTAGTGCTTCACTTATATCTTTTTAGAGCACGGCGGTGGTTTTATTTTGAAGAAATTAATGAACTATCCTGCTTCACTTATATTATTTTGAGATTCTTTTAGAACAGCATGGTAATTTGCTTTAGTTATGAATTTAGTCCTAATATGATGGGCATTCAAGAGGGATATAATAAAAACTATCATATAAGGTACATTGAATACTATGAGAAGTTTCATACTTGATAATTGTTTTAAGATATAAAGGTGGTAACGTTAGAGTCATGCTAGTTGGGTAATTATGAAATTGAGAAATACTTGTGTTAAAGTTGGCACATCCCATAGCATGCACATATGGTAAACGTTGTGTGACAAATTTGTAGCATGGGGTGTTCTGTGATTGCCTTCCTTATGAGTGGAGGTCGGGATTGCGTGATGGTTAACTCCTACCAACTCTTCCCCTAGGAGCATGTGTAGTAGTACTTTGCTTCGAGGGCTAATAAACTTTTGCAATAAGTATATGAGTTATTTATGACTAATGTGAGTCCATGGATTATACGCACTCCTACCCTTCCGCAATTTGCTAGTGTCGGTGTACTAGAATAGGGGTACCCTAGTATCCCGAACTTGTGCACGGGCAGTTGCAGCGCCCCGCGGCAAGGCTTGCCGGGCGACCGCCAAGGTCCTCCATGGTTCCTTTGGAGCCATTCAAGAACAAAGTATTCAAGCCAAGGCCCCGGCAAGAGGAGCTTGCCGGGAAGGCCAACCTAGGCATCCCAAGGAACTTGCCGCGATGCTCCACGCGTCCCGGCAAGGCGACAAAGCCCCGGCAAGAGGAGCTTGCCGGGAAGACCAACCAAGGCATATCAGGGCCTGGTGAGCGACAAGCTTCCGGACCTGACAAGACGACGACCGCGGCAAGGCGCTTGCCGCGGAAAGTAACCACTCTGTACCCATGCTCCAGCACATCCGCCGACATGTCGCTCTGGGGGCCTTTCCAGGCGCGCGTGGCGTGAGGCTGTGCAGCCAGCGGTGCGCGGTGGCATGCAACGCTGACAAGATCGCCATCGTGGCGAACGGTGGCGCCCCTGACAGTCCTTTTCTGCACTGTTTGGGCGACGCAGACGGGCATTTAATGCCTTTGTCCCCTGCCGTCAGGGTTAGGTAGGATACATTGTACGAGTAGGTGTACCAACCGCAACACTTTTTACGCTTTTACCCTTCTCTACGTTGCCACCTGTCGGTGACCCCTTGAGCATATAAAAGGAGGCCCATGCGCAACGTAGAGGAGGTTCGACTCATTCGGAAGCCAGAAAACACTTAGCTCTCTCGAGCCAGAACACAATACAATCAGACAAGCAGCAGTAGGAGTGTTATCTCTCCGGAGAGCTCCGGAGCTGGGTAAACTGCTCGTGTGTTTCGCCTCGATCTGCTCTTTGTGCGACCTCCGCACCCCGCCGAACCGAAAGGGGCTCGGTCCGCCGGCCCCATAGGTGTTCGTGGATCAGTTTCCTCGACATCTTTGGCGCGCCAGGTAGGGGGCGTCGAGATTGTGTGAACCTGATCCGGCATCCACACGAGCTAGATCTTCATTCTCTTCAGCGACATGCCACCGAAGAAGAAAACTTCGGCGGCAGCAGCTCCGTCCGCGTCACTTCCACCACCACTGGAGCAAACAGGTGGTGGGGAGGACGTGGCGGAAGAATGGACGCCGACGAGGAAACTCACGATGCCGCCAGGTCCAAGGACAAGGCTGCGCAAACCTCGGCGACCGTACATGTACCATGCCCATCTCAGGAGGCGCAGGACCGACAGCGTCATGGTACTCGCAGTACCATACGTTTGTTGGGCCAAGATCGAGCTGGTGGATCTCAGGGTGCTCAAGACCAGCATGCACGCCAACGTGCTGGCACGAGTGAGGCACGGTTGCCTGGACGGGATAATGCTCCTTCTAACATAGTTAGAAGTCTGAGCATATCCCGCCCCTCGCGCCGTCCGCCACTGCCACCCACCACTCCAGCAGAAGCTTTGGCGCGAGCTCAACTGCTCCTGGATTACCCTCCAACGTCGGACAAGATCGGCGAATGGAGGGCCACCATTCAGAGTCTAATCGGCTACGCCAACGGCGACACTCCGCGGCAGCCAAGCACGTCGCTGCCGCGGCAGGGTTGCCAGGCGTGAGCCGATGGCGACGAAATTGGTGGGGGTGCAACCACCATGCAATCACCACCCCGAAGGCCAAGATCGCCGACTCACCGGATCCACCTCGACAACGACTCCACCGCATCGTCGGATCCACGAGCTCGTCGTGATCAGCGCCAAGTTCTTCACGATCGACAGCAAGAAGACGCTCGTACTCGCATCGAGCGCCGAAGAGAAGTGCGACGTCAATCCGACAAGCGCGCTGGGCCCTCTGTTGACATGCATGCGCCAGGGGAACCAGGAGACTTGCCGTACGCGGTAGGTTGCCCTGCGTTCACTCGTGAGCTGCGGCAAGTCCAGTGGCCCAGCATGAAGAACTTCAAGCCAGACGTACCGGAGAAGTACGACGGCAAGACGCATCCATCGGAGTTCCTCAGCATCTACACCATTGCGGTGCAGGCTGCCGGGGGACGGGACGACAAGATCCTTGCCAACTACTTCCCGCTGGTGCTCAAGCCCAACGTCAGATTCTGGCTCATGCACTTGCCGGACAACTCCATATCCTCTTGGGCCGATCTATGCCATCAGTTTGTCGGCGCCTTCACAGGCGGCCACAAGCCTCATGGCCAAGAGAGTGACCTTCATCTGCTCGCCCAGAAGGAAGGAGAACCCCTGTGCAAGTACATTCAGAGATTCAGCAGTGTACAGCACAACATCACAGACGTCCACCCTGCCGCGGTGATCAGCGCGTTCCATCAGAACGTGCGAAACCGCAGGATGCGGGAGGAAATGGCGATGTGCAAGATCAGAGACGTCAGTGAGCTATATGCCCTGGCCGACAAGTGTGCACGTGCTGAAGAAGGGAGGAGACTCCCCGGAGAGAACATAGGAGCAGGAGGATCTGACAGTGAGGATGCAGCCCCGGCAAGGAAAAACCGGCGGCGAAATAACAGGAAGAAGAAAGGCAAAGATGTGCTAGTTGTTGAGCAGTCCGGCAAGAAAGCCGAAGCTGGTAGTTCCGGCAAGGAGGTTGCCGTAGCTGTGGCGGTCGCCGACAAGCAGGACAGCACCAACAAGCAATACTGCAAGATCCACCGCACCAAGGGCCATGACCTCCGGAGCTGCAAGAAGGTCGAGCAGCTTGTTGAGCAGCAAAAGGCTGAATACGAGCGGCGCGACAAGGAAAAAGCCCAGGAAGGTGCTGGAGGATCCGGCAAGAAACGTCCCGGCCGAGGAGGACGCCGCGGCAAGGCCAAGCAGCAGCAAGGAGACAGACCTCCTCGCGGTCGCGACAAGGATGAAGATGACGACAACGATGAAGACATGGATGATGAGGAGACTGATGAGCAGGAGTTCCAGAAAGCCACAGAGGTCCTGTGCATTGACGGCGGTGCTTCTCTGCATACTTCGCACCGCCAGCTCAAGCAGTGGGTGCGGGAAGTTAATGCAGCAGAACCACCCTTCGAGTCACGCAAGCCTCTGAAATGGTCCAGCACGCCTATCATCTTTGATATTGAGGACCACCCTGATCGCATAACTGCGGTCGGGTGCTTGCCGATGTTGGTCTCACCAACTATCCGCAACCTCAAGGTCACTAAGATGTTAGTTGACGGCGGGGCCGGCTTGAACCTGATCTCCTCCGCGGTGCTCCAGAAACTCCAGATCCCTGACAGCGAGCTCGAAGAAACCGGTACGTTCCAAGGAATCAATCCGGGAAGGAGCAAGCCAAATGGAAAGATCACGTTGCCGGTAACATTTGGCAGCGAGTTGAACTTCAGAACTGAGAGGGTTACTTTTGACGTTGCTGACTTTCCATTGCCTTACAATGGGATACTCGGCCGTCCAGCACTCGCCAAATTCATGGCAGCCTCTCACTATGCCTACAACATGCTGAAGATGCCAGGCCCGATAAGTGTCATCTCTGTCCCTGGCGACAAGAAGGATGCTCTTATCTGTGCCGACAAGATCTATCGGGAGGCAACAGCCGCAACAGATCACAAGTCACTTGCCGCTGAAGCTCCCGGGGGGAAGAAGAAGACCAAGTCCGGCAAGAGTTCTGATGCCCACTCCGGCAAGTGCACCTCTTCGGAGTGCTGCACCACCGTTGAGGACGCACCATCGAGCTCCACTGGCAAGTGTAAGAAGGCAATGGCAGCTCCACCTGAGACCAAGAAGGTGTCCGCCAAGGAGGACGGCACTGGTGGTACCTTCACCATCAGTTCTACTCTCGACCACAAATAGGAAAGCGTGCTCGTTGCTTTCCTGCGGGAGAACGTCGACGTGTTTGCATGGCAACCGTCTGACATCCCCAGTGTTCCCAGGAAAGTAATTGAGCACCACCTTGTTGTCTGTCCTTATGCGCGGCCCGTCAAGCAGAAAGACAGGAAACAGGCAGTGGAGCGCCAAGAATTCATCGCAGAAGAAATCAAGAAGTTGGAAGCAGCAGGCCTTGTCAGAGGGGTGCTCCATCCTACGTGGTTGGCCAATCCTGTAGTCGTGCGTAAGGCAAACGGGAAATGGAGGCTTTGTATCGACTTTACCGATGTTAATAAAGCTTGTCCCAAAGACCCATTTCCTTTGCCGCGCATCGAATAGATTGTTGACTCCACGGCCGGATGTGATTTGCTTTCATTTCTTGATGCATACTCAGGATACCATCAGATCTTCATGGCGGAAGAGGATGAGGAGAAGACCGCATTCATCACCCCGTGTGGCATGTACTGTTTCGTATGGATGCCTTTCGGTTTGAAGAATGCTGGTTCAACATTTGCAAGGGTAGTCCACCACGCTTTTGAGCCGCAGATGCACAGAAATGCGGAAGCCTACATGGATGACATAGTGGTCAAGAGCAAGGACAAGGCGACCCTGATTCAAGATTTAGACGAAACATTTGCAAATCTGCGCAAGATCAACCTCAAGCTCAACCCCGAGAAGTGCGTGTTTGGAGTCCCTTCCGGCAAGCTTCTCGGGTTCTTTGTGTCTCAACGTGGAATTGAGGTCAATCCCGACAAGATCAAGGCCAGTGAGCAGATTGAAGCACCAAAGCGCGTCAAGGATGTACGAAGGCTTGCCGGTTGCGTGGCTGCTCTTAGCAGGTTTATCTCTAGATCTGCTGAGCGCGCCCTGCCATTTTTCAAAATATTGAAAAAGGCAGGTCCAATGAAATGGACTCCGGAGGCGGAGGCTGCACTGCAGGACTTGAAGAGATACCTGTCCTCCACTCCAACACTTGTCGCACCTAAGCCACAAGAGAAGTTGCTGCTGTATATAGCGGCAACCAATCAAGTGGTTAGTGCTGCGTTAGTGGCGGAGAGGGAGGCAGATGATGAGCCAGCAACCATGGCAGATGCATCCAGCGACAAGCAGGGGGCTTCGCCAACAAGCTCTAGTCCCGACAAGGATGGATCTGCGCAGAAGCATGGCAAGATGTAGAAGAGAATGGTGCAGCGCCCAGTTTACATTGTCAGTTCCCTTCTGCAGGGGGCTAGGTCAAGGTACTCTGGTGTGCAGAAGTTAATTTCGGCCTCCTCATGGCCTCGAGAAAGCTGCGCCATTACTTCCAAGCACATGAGATCACAGTCGTCACTCGTTTTCCGCTGAAGAGGATACTGCAAAATCCCGAAGCAACAGGCAGGATTGTCGAGTGGGCACTGGAACTGTCAAGCTTTGGCCTCAAGTTTGAGAGCACTTCAACTATCCAAAGCAGAGCATTGGCAGAATTCATAGCAGAATGGACGCCAACACCAGATGAAGAAATTCCAGAAACGAGCATCCCCGTCAAGGAAACAAACAAAGAGTGGCTGATGTACTTTGATGGTGCCTTCTCGCTGCAAGGCGCCGGTGCGGGCGTGCTGCTTGTCGCACCCACCGGAGAGCACCTCAAGTACGTAGTCCAGATGCACTTTCCCAAGGAGCAAGCAACCAACAATACTGCAGAGTATGAAGGATTGCTTGCCGGTCTCAGGATAGCAGCAGACCTTGGGATCAAGAAGCTCATTGTCAGGGGTGCCTCACAGCTTGTCGTCCGCCAAATGAACAAGAACTATCAGAGTCCATTGATGGAAGCTTATGTTGATGAAGTGAGAAAGCTAGAAGAGCACTTTGACGGCCTGCAGATGGAACATGTTCCAAGAGCTCAGAACAACATTGCCGATGGCCTGTCAAAGTGCGCCGCACTGAAGTTACCTGTGGAACCAGGGATCTTTGTGCTCAAGCTGACTCAACCATCCGTAACACCATCAACGGGACAAAGAAAGAAGAGGAAGTTGATTTCTGGTGACTACTTTCTGGCAGAGTTCCCCGAAGCCGCCGCCAAGAAGGTCCCCAAGATCAACACCAAGGATGCTGGGGAGCAGTCTGCTCCGGCAAGCCTTATGGTTTCTTCCGTCGTAGCAGACGCTCCCGACAAGCTTTGCTGCGGCAAGCTTGCCGGGGAACATCATGCTCTGGCTGAGCCGCAGGTTCTCGCCATAGAAGTGGATGTTCCCGCAGCAACAGATGTGCCTTTAGTCCTTGTTGTCGAGCCACAAGCTCCAACATGGGCACAACAGATTGTCCATTTCCTTCAGACAGGAGAACTTCCCGAAGAGAAAGAAGAAGCGGAAAAAGTAGCCCGGCAGTCAAGTATGTACCAGTTTGTCGACAACACACTATACAGAAGAAGGCTCAACGGTGTGAAATTGAAGTGTATTCACCGGGAAAACGGACAAAAGCTGTTGGCAGAGATACATGGAGGCATATGTGGTCACCACATTGGCGCAAGAGCACTTGCCGGCAAAGCTTTCCGGCAAGGTTTCTTTTGGCCGACAGCCCTCCAGGATGCAAATGCACAAGTAACCAAGTGTGAAGCGTGCCAGTTCCATTCCAAGCAGATACACCAGCCAGCTCAAGCTCTCCAGACGATCCCTTTATCCTGGCCATTTTCGGTCTGGGGGCTCGATATCCTCGGCCCCTTTCCCCGAGCTGTCGGGGGATTTGAGTACTTGTACGTTGCAATCGATAAGTTCACAAAGTGGCCGGAAGTGGAACCAGTGAGGAAGGTAACGGCACAGTCAGCAGTCAAGTTCTTCAGGTCGATTGTTTGCCGTTTCGGGATCCTTAACAGGATCATCACCGACAACGGCACGCAATTCACGAGCCGCACCTTCATGCAGTACGTCCAAGGTCTTGGCGCCAAGGTCTGCTTCGCTTCTGTTGCTCACCCAAGAAGCAACGGTCAAGCGGAGAGGGCAAATGCTGCAGTGCTGCGCGGGCTCAAGACCAGAACTTTCGACAGGCTGCGCAAGTGCGGAAGAAACTGGATCGAGGAGCTGTCGGTGGTTCTTTGGTCGATCAGAACGACGCCAAATCGAGCCACTGGCTAGACACCTTCCGCTCTAGTCTATGGAGCAGAGGCAGTTCTCCCCATGGAACTCGTATACGCATCACCTCGGGTGCTCGCTTATGATGAGCTTGAGCAAGAGCAGCTGCGACAAGATGACGCGCTGCTCCTTGAGGAGGATCGTCTTCAGGCTGCTGTATGAGCTGCTCGATACCAGCAAGCTTTGCGCCGCTACCATAGCCACAAAGATAATGCCAGAAGCTTCGAGGAAGGCGACCTTGTTCTTCGGCGCGTTCAGTCCGCCAAGAATTCCAACAAGTTGACGCCGAAGTGGGAAGGCCCTTTCCGGGTGAAACGAGTCACTAGGCTCAGCGCTGTCCGCCTTGAGACCGAAGATGGCACTCCGGCGAGCAACTCCTGGAACATTGAGCATCTTTGTAAGTTTTACCCGTAGGGCGCGGTTGCCGGAACCAGTTCTGGCAACCACCTTTTGTACGAGTCTTGCCGATGTTGCATGTAATCCTTTGTACAAAGCCGGGCGCAGATCCCGTGCATAAGTAAAGCTCATGTGCTCCGCACATCTTGTCATTTTCATGCATTATATTCTTTTTGCATGAGTTATCTGACACTTTGTGCAGCACCTACCCCCGGTAAGCAATAACGAGCCGAAAGGCTCCATATCTTTATTTTCTCTTCTTTCTTTTTCTCAACAAAGGAAAGGAAGGTACCCTCGCACACAAGTTTCCCGGGGGGGGGGGAGGAGAAGATAATGATATGGACCAGGCGTTGTTTAAGGAAGTTTTCGCCTTGCCGGGAAGCAAACGACAGAAAAGCTAAGCTGCCAAAGTTTGAGCAATCAGTTTTAATTTTTTAAGTTATCTTCCTTGAACGACCATGCTTTGTATGGAAAACCTATGCGCAGAGGAACCAACTCGTAGCTAGTTGCGCCCTTGTTTCGAGTCCACTCGGCAACTTAAGTGTGTTGCATCTAGTCGCGACAAGGTTTCTTGTCGGAAGCGGCACCACCAGCAGGCTGCTGACGTCCCGCACTCAGCGCTCGCGGCTCGGGTGCCTACGCCGACAAGTTCCCTAAAAGCGTAGGGTAAAAACATACAAAGGAAGGAATCTAGTAAAGGAAATAACGTAGCAATCGGTACCAGAAATAGAGTTATATTACAAGATAGCTTGTAGCAGCTCTAATAAATTGTTCTCGTGACATGGCCAGCAGCGACAAAGAGAAAAAGAAATGGGCGGCCTAGTCTACGCGATCGCCCTCAACCCTCTTGATCTCGCTCACCTTGTCCACAATGGGTGCGACAAGGGCGTTCAGCGCATCCCGATCAGCATCCGGCGGCAAGGATTTGAGGACGTTGCTGAGGTTGAGGCTTGGATTGCGGAAGGCCACCTTCATCAGCACCTTCTGGAGAACTCCTGCGTAGATCTTGCACGACTCGTCGGCCAGTTGCTTTGGGATCTTCTCCCGGAGTCGTTGGAGTGTCGTCGCCACGCCCTTGAAGAACAGGCTGAGCTTGGCGCTGGGTTGGAGATGCTCGTCGGAGGGATACCCAAAATCATCCATCCCCAGCTGCGCCAACTCCCCGTCGATGGCAGCGGCAGCATCCACAAGACCTTCAGTCCAATGCTCCACTGTCTCCCTGAAGGCGTCGTGGGCGGCAGCAGCATTCGCCAGCAGCGCCTCGTCGGCCTTGATCTTCTCCGACAAGGTCACCTCTCGCTCCCTGGTGACGTCCAGCGTCTGAGTTAACGTGGCCAGCTTCAACTCCAGGTCTGCATTTGAATCCTTGGCGGCGCTGAGTTCCTTGCCCCTCTCAGCGAGAAGACCCTGCAGCTCACCATGAGCGGCAGCGTCCTTCTCGCGCTCGCGCTTAAGCACGGCAAGCTCCTCGCCGCTCGCCTTGAGATCTGCCTCCAGCTGCGCCACCTTCATCTCCAGCTCCTTCTTGGCGGCCTCAGCAGCTGTGGCAGCGTCCTTCGCTTCCTTGAGCGCCCCGCCTATTGCTTGCTCGCGCGCGGCAAGCTCCTCCTCGTGGCTGTCAAGATTGACCTTGCGTTGCGCCAAATCCCCTTCCTGCGCAGATAGCCTCTCGGCAGCAAGCCGCTGCTGCTCTTCAACCTCAGCCTTCGCGAGGAGGAAGGCTTTCCTCTCCTCGACGACTTGCTCCCGCTCTTCTGCCAGGCTCCGGAGAGTTTCTTGCCTGAGGCCCCGGAGCTCCTCCGCGCGCTTCTCAATGTCAACTCCCGCCCTCGCGACAAGCGCTTCTCGGGAAGCCAGTTTGGCTTGGCGGGCGCGGTAAAGAGACAGCAGCTTCCACAGCAGCCGCTCCTCCTCAGACTCGCCGCTGCTGCTGCTTGGCGCATCAACCAGCGCCAGCCCAGCGGAGGCGAGCACCTCTTCGTCGAAAGTTTCTCCTTCAACCGGCGCCCTAGAGCTCGACACCCAGGGGAGCTTGATGAAGACGCCATCGCCTGCCTTCAAATAGGCACCGGGCTGCGGCTCTTCGGAGCCTGGCTCTGCAGCAGCGGCGGAGGGATCGGCGGTCGGTGCAGCGCCTGGCGCTCCTGCGGCCTCGGGGCCGTCAGTACAATCGCCAGATCCCTCGCCTGCTTCTGCGGCGGCAGCCTTGGCGGCCTCTTCACCGGCGGGATCATCAGCACCGGCCTCTTCTTCAGTGGCGGCGGCGTCGTCATTGTTGCCGCGCGCGTTCTCCTCGCCGGCGTCCTCGGTGTCCATTGGCTCCGCAGCAGATGGATCTGGGGAACGAAAAAGGGAGAAAAGTTAAGCAAAAACCCAAGAAAGGAAATTCAGAAGAAGAAGAACCCAAGGGAAGTTCTTAGGCAAAAGGGTTACCTGTGCTGGGGTCTGCGGTCGCGGTCTCAACCGCCTGAGGATCGCTGGTACCGTCCCTTGCCAGAGAACTGTCCCTTGTCGGAGAGTTCTCCCTTGCCGGAGAGCGCTCCCTTGCCGGGGATTCCTCCCTTGGCGGCATAGTCGAAGCAGATGGCACTTCGGGAGCAGCTTCCGGGCACTCCTGGTGAGGCTGTTCTGCTCCTACACAAATCAATAGTCAAGATATCAGTAGAGAAAAGAGCACCCATGCGCGCCTGACAGCAGCAAGTAAATTATAAACTTACGCTGGGGGCTGCGCTGGGGGCTGCTTTGGGGAGTAGTTGCCAGGTCCGTCACGGTGGTCTCAGACACCCCCCCCCCCTGCTGACACGGTGGGATCATCTTCGTTGACAATTACCGGGGCCTTGGCTCTCTTCGCCGCTCTCTGGGCCAGCGTCCTGAAAAGGAATGGGTTCAGATCGAAGCAAGTCAGATACAAGACAAAGACATCAAAAAAATCGAAGAGCTACGAGGACAGCAGGGGGATCTTACTCTTCTTCTTTGTCGTCGAAGCTGAGCGCGGAGAGATCGAAGTCCGGCTCGCCTCCAGTGCGGCGAGGCGGAGGAGTAGGCTCCCTCGCCCGCTTGGCGGGAGCAGCAGCAGTGGACCAAGAAGACCCCGCTCCAGTTGCCGCAGCAGCATGAGGCGCTCCCGCGGCAATGGTGCTTGCCGCGGTAGAGCGTGTCGTGCGGCTCGGCGGCTGTGGACCCGTCTGCCGCCCCGCTGCGTCTGCGGCCTTGCGAAGACGCCTTCTTGGCGGAGCCGGGGGCTCCGCCTGCGGCAAGCTGTCTGAAGGTTTGGGCTCTTCCTCGCCGGGCTCACTCGGCTCAGCTTCAGGGCCGGCAAGATCTTCCTCGCCAGCGAACTCCGCGCGCTCGGCAAGGCTTGCTGCCTCTGCTGCCTCTGCCTCCTCCATGGTGAACCCAAACTCGCCCGCGGCAACTGCTGCCGCCACCTCTTCCAGCCTGGTGGCGATGCGCTGCATCTCATCATCAGTGGTGTCGCCGGTGAGGCTCTTCTGCTCATCAGTGCGGACCGGCACTTCTACCAAGTCGTCAAAGAACGCCCGCACAACGTCATCCGCAGGCTCTTGCCAAGTTGGGGCGATTCCGTGCGAATCGCACAACGGCATCATCGCGCGGATGCGCTCAAGAGAAGAATTGTTGCATAGCGGAACGACATTCCGCGGCAACGTAAATGGGTGCTGAGGGTCGCGCTTGAACAGCTCCAGGAGCATCGCATCCAGCTCCAGGACGGTGAAGTTGAAATTGAGGCCCGGGCGCAATCTCATGATATCCGCCGAGTTCTTAAACTCCCAGGCGGGTCTCCCCCTCTCCTGCAGGGGGGCGATGCGGCGACGAAGGAAATCTGCGCCAACGGCGCCTACAGTGAGCCCGGCAAGCCTGAGGCGAAGGATTCGAGTGACGGCGATCTTCAGCCTGTCGTCTTTCGGGGCCACGTTGCTCCAATCGTTTCCACGCACTATTGGGGCTTGGCGCAGGGCAGTGAACGGCTGCGGGTTCTCCTCGACGATCCAGCACCATTCTGCTCTCCACTCCTCCCACCTGCTACGGAGCTCACCCTCTAGATACGCTTCCTTCTTGCCGACTCTCGAGATCCAAGCAATCCCACCGGCAAGAGGCTCTCCTCTCTCAACCCGAGGCATGAAGAAGTGGCGGAAAAGGGGCACGTTTGGGTGGACTCCGACAAAGTTTTCGCACAGATGTGCGAAAACGGCCATGGTCAGAACGGCATTGGGGGTGAAGTCAAGGAGGCGGAACCCGTATGTGTTCATAATGTCGCAGAAGAAATCAGAAAAGGGCGGGCAGAGCCCACAGTAGAAGAACAACGCGAAGAAGGGCTACCCGCTTGGAGCCAGTTCCGATGCTGCAGCCGGGAGTACCCTCGTGCACGGATGCGCACGCGTCTCCGTCGACCAGAAGAGGTAGTAGTACTCCCTCAGCTCCTGCGCACCGAGCTGAGGGGGGAAGAGGGCCCGCTCCCTCCGCAGCGCCGCGAGCCGATGCGCCTCGGCGGACTTCACGCATTTCCCCTTGTCGGCTTTTGGAGCAATGG
>NC_041381.1:391187640-391280341 GCF_002162155.2 Triticum dicoccoides
GCGCTGCTCTCCTTCGGTTTCAGGAAGAAGAGAGGAGCGGTGGAGATTTTTGGAGTTGGAGCAACAGACGGCGAGGTGGGCGAACTGCCCCTGTTTCCTCTGCTTATAAAGAGGGAGGGGGCGGACGGTTCGCCCTTCCGAATAAACAAACCAGCCATGATCTCTCCCACGATGCCGCATTCAACGTGTGCCGTTCGGGGAGGGCGCGGTGGATACGGAGCAGGATTCGGCGTAGCCCAGGCCGAGTGTGCCCGTGCCCTGTTTTGGGCCTGGCCCAACAGCGCTCGGCACCGTGTGTGGCCCAGGCCCGGGGGCTCCTGTCGGTGTACTAGAATAGGGGTACCCTAGTATCCCGAACTTGTGCACGGGCAGTTGCAGCGCCCCGCGGCAAGGCTTGCCGGGCGACCGCCAAGGTCCTCCATGGTTCCTTTGGAGCCATTCAAGAACAAAGTATTCAAGCCAAGGCCCCGGCAAGAGGAGCTTGCCGGGAAGGCCAACCTAGGCGTCCCAAGGAACTTGCCGCGACGCGCCACGCGTCCCGGCAAGGCGACAAAGCCCCAGCAAGAGGAGCTTGCCGGGAAGACCAACCAAGGCATATCAAGGCCTGGTGAGCGACAAGCTTCTGGACCCGACAAGACGACGACCGCGGCAAGGCGCTTGCCGCGGCAAGTAACCACTCTGTACCCACGCTCCAGTACATCCGCCGACGTGTCGCTCTGGGGGCCTTTCCAGGTGCGCGTGGCGTGAGGCTGTGCAGCCAGCGATGCGCGGTGGCATGCAACGCTGACAAGATCGCCATCGTGGCGAACGGTGGCGCCCCTGATGGTCCTTTTCTGCACTGTTTGGGCGACGCAGACGGGCATTTAATGCCTTTGTCCCCTGCCGTCAGGGTTAGGTAGGATACACTGTACGAGTAGGTGTACCAACCGCAACACTTTTTATGCTTTTACCCTTCTCTGCGTTGCCACCTGTCGGTGACCCCTTGAGCATATAAAAGGAGGCCCATGCGCAACGTAGAGGAGGTTCGACTCATTCGGAAGCCAGAAAACACTTAGCTCTCTCGAGCCAGAACACAATAAAATCAGACAAGCAGCAGTAGGAGTGTTATCTCTCCGGAGAGCTCCGAAGCTGGGTAAACTGCTCGTGTGTTTTGCCTCGATCTGCTCTTCGTGCGACCTCTGCCCCCCGCCGAACCGAAAGGGGCTCGGTCCGCCGGTCCCATAGGTGTTCGTGGATCAGTTTCCCCGACAGCTAGCCTCTACGGTACCGTGCATTGCCCTTTCTCACCTTGAGAGTTGGTGCAAAATTCGCCGGTGCATCCAAAACCCGTGATACGATACGCTCTATCACACATAAACCTCCTTATATCTTCCTCAAAACATCCACCATGCCTACCTATTATGGCATTTCCGTAGCCATTCCGAGATATATTGCCATGCAACTTTCCGCTGTTCCGTTTATTATGACACGCTCCATCATTATCATATTGCTTTTGCATGATCATGTAGTTGACATCGTATTTGTGGAAAGGCCACCTTTATAATTCTTTCATACATGTGACTCTTGATTCATTGCATATCCCGGTACACCGCTGGAGGCATTCACATAGAGTCATATTTTGTTCTAAGTATGAGTTGTAATTCTTGAGTTGTAAATAAATAGAAGTGTGATGATTTCCATTATTAGAGCATTGTCCCATGTGAGGAAAGGATGATGGAGACTATGATTCCCCCACAAGTCGGGATGAGTCTATGAATTTTTGAAAAATAAAGGAGGCCAAAGAAGCCCAAACAAAAAAAGGAAAAAAAGAGGCCAAAGAAGCCCAAATAAAAAATGAGAGAAACAGAGAGAAGGGACAATGTTACTATCCTTTTTCCACACTTGTTAGTAGCACCATGATCTTCATGATAGAGAGTCTCCTATGTTGTCACATTCATATACTAGTGGGAATTTTTCATTATAGAACTTGGCTTGTATATTCCAATGATGGGCTTCCTCAAAATGCCCTAGGTCTTCGTGAGCAAGCAAATGGATGCACACCCACTTAGTTTCTTTTGTTGAGATTTCATACATTTATAGCTCTAGTGCATCCGTTCATGGCAATCCCTACTCCTCGTATTGACATCAATTGATGGGCATCTCCGTAGCCCGTTGATTAGCCGCGTCAATGTTCTCCTTTTTTGTCTTCTCACACAATTCCTATCATCACACTCTACTCCAACCATAGTGCTATATCCATGGCTTGCGCTCATATATGGCGTGAGGATTGAAAAAGCTGAAGCGCATTAAAAAGTATGAACCAATTGCTTGGCTGAAACTGAGGTTGTGCATGATGGGAGCATTTTGTATGACGAAAATGAAGCATGGCCTAGCTATATGATTTTGTAGGGATAAGCTTTCTTTGACTATGTTATTTTGATAAGACATGATTACTTTGTTAGCATGCTTGAAGTATTACTATTTTTATGTCAATATTAAACTTTTATCTTGAATCTTATGGATTTGAATATTCTTGCCACAATAAAGAAGATTACATTGATAAATATGTTAGGTAGCATTCCACATTAAAAATTCTGTTTTTATCATTTACCTACTCGAGGACGAGCAGGAATCAAGCTTGGGGATGCTTGATACGTCTCCAACGTATCTATAATTTTTTGTTGCTCCATGCTATTATATTATCCATCTAGGATGTTTTATATGCATTTTTATGCTATTTTATAAGATTTTTGGGACTAACCTATTAACCTAGAGCCCAGTGCCAGTTTTTGTTTTCTCCTTCTTTTTCAGTTTTACAAAAAATGAATATCAAACGGTTGCAGGGTTGCTTGAGAGAGACCATCTTCATCCTACGCCTCCCATGGATTGATAAACCTTAGGTCATCCACTTGAGGAAATTTGCTACTGTTCTACAAACCTCTGCACTTGGAGGCCCAACAACGTCTACAAGAAGAAGGTTGCGTAGTAGAAACCAAGCAATAGCAGCAGTAGTAACTTAGCAAGAACAATATAGGATAAATTCGTAGGCATTAGATCAATGACTCATTGGATGAGATTCATCATGAGACAGTTATAACCTAGGGCGATACAACACTAGCTTCAATTCATAAATATAATGTAGGCTTGTATTCCGTAAATAGTCAAACGTGCTTATGGAAAGAACTTGCATGACATCTTTTGTCCTACCCTCCCGTGGCACTGGGGTCCTACTGGAAACTAAGGGATATTAAGGCCTCCTTTTAATAGAGAACCGGAACAAAACATTAGCACATGGTGAATACATGAACTCCTCAAACTACGGTCGTCACCGGGAGTGGTCCCGACTATTGTCACTCCGGGGTTGCCGGATCATAAAACGTAGTAGGTGACTATAACTTGCAAGATTGGATCTAGAACATGGATATAATGGTGATAGCATAAACGGTTCAGATCTGAAATCATGGCACCCGGGCCCAAAGTGACAAGCATTAAGCATGGCAAAGTCATAGCAACATCAATCAGAACATAGTGGATGCTAGGGATCAGGCCCTAACAAAACTAACTCGATTACATGATGAATCTCATCCAACTCCTCACCGACCAGCGAGCCTACGAAGGAATTACTCAGTCCTGGTGGGGAGCATCATGGAATTGGCGATGGAGATGTGTTGGTGATGACGAAGATCGAAGATCCCCCTGCCCGGAGCCCCAAACGGACTCCAGATCTGGCCTCCCGATGAAGAACAAGAGATGGCGACGGCTCTGTCTCGTGAAATGCAACAATTCTTTCTCCCTGATTTTTTTTCTGGAAATATGTCATTTTATAGCATCGGTTTCAGGGTCAGTGGGGCCACCAGGTGGGTAGCACCCACCTGGGCGCGCCTGGGGGGGCAGGCGTGCCCTAGTGGGTTGTGCCCACCCAGGTGCCCCCCTCAGGTACCTCTTTGCTCCAGAAATTCTCTTATTTGATATAAAAAATCCTCGCAAAGTTTCGTTCCATTCTGAGAACTTTTATTTCTGCACAAAAACAACACCATGGTAGTTCTGCTGAACACTGCGTTAGTCCAGGGTTAGTTTCACTCAAATCATGCAAATTAGAGTCCAAAACAAGAGGGAAAGCGTTAGGAAAAGTAGATATGTTGGAGACATATCTACTCCCCTAAGCTTAAACCTTTGCTTGTCCTCAAGCAATTTAGTTGATAAACCGAAAGTGAAAAAGAAAAAATTTACGAACTCTTTTGCTCTTGTTTCATAAATCAGATTATACAACACCCAGGTTTTCAGCAAGGATTATAACTAACCATGTCGACAATAACTCTTAAAAATTACATTAACTCATATCAATGAGATAAACATTTAGAGAGCAATAATAAGATATCTCAAATAGCAACACGTTGTCAAAACAACCATGATATAAAATGGCAATAGTGGTATCTCTCTAGCTCTTTCTGAGACCGCAAAACATAAATGCAGAGCACCCCAAAGTTCAAGCAGCGACTAAACATTGTAATTCATGGTAGAAAACATGCAGTCATGATGCACCCAACATTAGCTACACACAATGCATCAGCATGATAGCGGTGCTCTCAGGTTCTGGCATTTATTTGAGAAGGTGATGACACAACATAAAAGTACATAGAGAGTCCCTTCACAGAGGGAAGCAGTGATTTGCAGAGGTGCCAGAGCTCAAGTTTTTAAAATAGAGGTAAATGATATTTTGAGACATGCACCCTTCTCATTTACTTCACGACGATCAGTTATCAATATCTTCCATGCTAAACATGCTAGTGGCGGTTCCCAAGCGGAAATGTAAAGGTTATGACTCCAGTGGGAGTTTATGTTTGATTATTTGTAAGCTCTTTCCTTTTTGTAGCTTGGGACTGGGCTTCCTTATTACCGCCCTTTTCTCGTGTGATGGCGAGTGAATAAACACTCGACCTGAAAATAACCCGCTTAGCATGGAAGATACCGACTACCTCCTGTCGTTCCATGAACGATCCAGACACATAGAAAGGATATTTATTTGAAGTTTTTAAAGATGGCACATGCAAATATACTTAGGACGGCAGGGTAATACCGCATATAGGTAGGTATGGTGGACTCATCTGGAATAACTAAGGTTTCAGGTTTTTGATGTACAAGCAGAGTTCCCACTTAGTACATAGCAAATAGGTTGAGAAGCAGCCAGCTAGAGAGCAACAACGGTCATGAACATGCATTATGCATAAGTAACATTGGATACTAGCATGAGTAGGATATGAACACCATGAACATAAATATCATAGAGGCTATGTTGGTTTTGATTCAACTACATGCATGAACATGTGCCAAGTCAAGCCACTCGAACATCCAAAGGAGGATACCATATCATCATACTACATCATAAACATTTTAACACAGTGTTGATATCTAAGATGAATCATTATTCACTCCTAGCTACTTATGCATGGCATGAGAAACTATAATCTCTAATTTTCATTGCAAACATTTTTGATCATAATAGGCTGAATCATGGATACTAGGTTAAACATATTTACAAAAACAGAACAAGTCGAGTTCATACCCGTTTCTCTCTGTCACGGCCAGTTCAACTAATATCGTCATTATTGCCTTTCACTTGCACGACCGACCGATTTGAAAATAATAATAGTGCAAGAGTGTCGTGGACTAAGCTAGAATCTGCAAACATTTTATTCAAAAGGAGAAGACAAGGTAATATGGGCTCTTTATTAGATCAATAATGCAAATGAGAGCCACTCAACATTTTCATCATGGTCTTCTCCTCGGTATGACTCAATAAAAGGAAAAGAAATTCAGAGAAACACAGTGAAATATTTTTGGAGATTTTGTTTTTTCGAAAGCAAGCAAACGAAAAAGGGAAAAACAAAAAGGAGAAAAAGCTATTTACATGGGAAAGCTCCCAACAAGTAAAAGAAGAACAAGGAATTTTTTTTGGGTTTTCTTTTTTGTACTACAGAAACTTAAACTAGGAAGAAAAATCAAAAATAAGCAAGAGACATATTTTTGGGATTTTCTCAAAGTTTTTTCAAACACGCAAGAAGAAAACGAGAAAAATAAATTAAGCATGGATGATACAATGAAAAAGTGTGGAGACCGACAACTGGAATGAAATGTGTGAACATGAATGTGATGTCGGTGGAAATATGTACTGCCCCAAGCTTAGGCTTTTGGCCTAACTTGGTAACCAGTCAGTAGCCTGGATGGTAGTCGGCATGGTAGCTCATGGAGGCTCTCGGTGCTAATGCCTCAGCCTGTCGTGCTGCCTCCACTGCTGCGTTGTGAGCTCGATCCTCGCTCTCAAGAACAAAATATCTTCCTTTTTGTGATAGTCAAAAAGAGAAGGCCAATGCAAATATGTGTGCACAACAGATGTTTGGTTAAACAACAGATTGTAAGTGAAGTTATGATTTTTTTTCCTATGAGGATTTTATGACGTTTTAAAGCATCGAAGTCTAAATACTGCATGGGTAGCATAGGTCAAAGGGCAAAGGTGAAACACCCAACCCTCGTTCTAAACGCATCGCATAAACTACACCATAGAAATAGTGAAAGCACAAGTGCTCCCTGGGTGGTTTTGGTAATTAATGTCAACATATCTCTTGTTGGACTAACACTTTTACCTAGTATATTTAAGACAAGTTCAACTATGGAGTTGCATGGACTAGAGGATGTGGAAACCCCTTCAAGATCCTAAGGACAAAGGATTGGCTCAAGCTTCAAGATCAAGACTCTGCATTTTATATTTTAGTGATCCAAGATCACATTGAGTCTATAGGAAAAGCCAATACTATCAAGAAGGGATGAGGTGTTGCTTAATGAGTTTCTTGCTCCACAGTGCTTAGTGATATGCTCCAAATAACCCTCAACTACTTTCCCACATCCACATATGTCCTAAACCTAAAGTCAAACTCGGCCCCACCGATTCTTTCTATCCGGCGCCATCGAGTTTAGATGTCATAGCCACTGCCACAAACCCTAGGCAAATCGGTCTCACCAATAGGGATCTCGGTCTCACCGAGATGTGATTGTAATCTCTCTGTGTATGTCCATTATCAAAATCGGTCTCACCGAGTTTGAGCAATCGTACTACCGAGATTACAATGCAAACTCTCAGGTTAACTTATTACCAAAATCGGTCCCACCGAGTTTGAGTAATCGGTCCCACCGAGTTTGCCTGACCAACTCTCTGGTTAGCTAATTACCAAATTCGGTCTCACCGAGTTTGTGTAATCAGTCTCACCGAGATTACGTTATGCCCTAACCCTAACCATATCAGTCCCACCGAGTTGTATTTCGGTCCCACCAAAAGCCCTAATGGTCACATTGTTTACTGAATCGGTCTGACCGAGTTTGTTGATTCGGTCCCACCGAGATTGGTAAATTGTGTGTAACGGTTAGATTTTGTGTGGAGGCTATATATACCCCTCCACCTCCTCTTCATTCGGATAGAGAGCCATCAGAACAAACCTACACTTCCAACTTACCATTTCTGAGAGAGAACCACCTACTCATGTGTTGAGGCCAAGATATTCCATTCCTACCATATGAATCTTGATCTCTAGCCTTCCCCAAGTTTCTTTCCACTCAAATCTTCTTTCCACCAGATCCAAATCCTATGAGAGAGAGGTGAGTGTTGGGGAGACTATCATTTGAAGCACAAGAGAAAGGAGTTCATCATCAACGCACCATTTGTTACTTCTTGGAGGGTGGTGTCTTCTATATTGGCTAGGTGTCACTTGGGAGCCTCCAACAAGATTGTGGAGTTGAACCAAGGAGTTTGTAAGGGCAAGGAGATCGCCTACTTCATGAAGATCTACCGCTAGTGAGGCAAGTCCTTCGTGGGCGACGGCCATGGTGGGATAGACAAGGTTGCTTGTTTGTGGACCCTTCTTGGGTGGAGCCCTCCATGGACTCGCGCAACCGTTACCCTTCGTGGGTTGAAGTCTCCATCAACGTGGATGTACGATAGCACCACCTATCGGAACCACGACAAAAACATCCGTGTCTCCAATTGTGTTTGAAATCTCCAAACCCTTCCCTTTACATTCTTGCAAGTCGCATGCTTTAATTTCCGCTTCTCATATACTCTTTGCATGCTCGCTTTAATTGTGTGAAGATTGCTTGACTTGTGCTAAAATAGCTAAAATCTGCCAAAGACTAAAATTGGGAAAATGCTTAATTTTTATTTGGTCAAGTAGTCTAATCACCCCCCTCTAGACTTACTTACACTTCTTCTAAAGGTCCTACAAGTGGTATCAGAGCATTGGTCTCCATTGCTTTGGTTTAATCACCATTGGAGGAAGATGGATGAGTCTACTTTGGGGAGTCTTAGACATAGAGTGTATATACTTGATGGAGAGTATTTTCATGAGTGAAAAAATGAGATGCTTGTAATTTTCAATCAATATCATTTGAACAAGTACATTGCTAGTCCTTGTGCACCTTATGTTGATCCTATGCATCCTACCCTTGATGAGTCGATTGACATGATTAGAAATGTTAGAACTATTAATCTTATCACTAGAGGCTTGCCTAGAAACTTGGTTGGAAAACTGCCTACTCTTGAGTGTGCCTACACTATATGGAAATTTCTTGAGGAACGATTTCCTAACTATTCCTTGAAAAATTTGGATGAAATTCTTCATAAGTCTATTGCCTTGAGTAAGATGAATTCCAATGACCCTATGTTTGGCAACTGTCTATTTGAACTTACAAATCTTATGCGTGCCAAAGGAAATGATGGAATTATTAGCGATATCATTTCCGAAGCTACTAGAATTCATAGAGGAGATTATTGTCAAACTCATACTAATGAATCACTCTCACTAGGAATTGATCCACCACATGACGATGTTGAACATGGATACTATGATGAGAATGACGATGATGACTTTGATCTTGATGATGCGATGAGACACTTTGGTCTTATGGAAAATCTTCGGGGATATATGGCAGGAGAAAAGGAATGGGTCCTTTACAGTGGATGTACCGATCACATGACCGGAGATAAAGACATGTTTCGTGAGCTTGCTGAAAATGATGGTCCTCGAAAGTATGTCACTTTCGGTGACAACTCAAAGGGTAAGGTGGTTGGCCTCGGTAAGGTGGCCATATCACATGATAGCTCCATTCAGAATGTTATGCTCGTTGAATCTCTTGGCTACAACTTACTTTCAGTATATAGACTTGCTGATTTTGGTTTCAATGTCCTATTTACTGAAGTAGACTGCCAAGTGTTTCGTACAGACAATCATAAAATGGTCTTTACCGGTATACGTAGAGGTGATCTTTACATTGTTGACTTCACTAAAAAGGCTCAACCTAGAACTTGCTTCATTGCTAAATCCTCAAAAGGTTGGTTATGGCATAGACGACTAGGTCACGTTGGCATGAGAAATCTTGACAAGCTTATTAAAGGGAATCATATCCTTGGTGTTAATGATATCATATTTGATAAGGATAGACTTTGCAGTGCTTGTCAAGCAGGTAAACAGGTTGGAGGAAGGCATCCCGTGAAGAACATCATGACCACAACGAGGCCACTTGAGCTACTTCACATGGATCTCTTTGGTCCCAACGCTTACAAAGTCTTGGCAGAAATTCTTTTGGCCTAGTTATAGTTGATGATTTTTCAAGATTTACGTGGGTGTTCTTTCTCAATGACAAATCGCAGGTCCAAAAGATCTTCAAAAACTTCGGCAGGAAGGCTCAAAATCAGTTTGAAGTGAAGATCAAGAAGGTTCGCAGCGACAACGGAACGGAGTTCAAGAACTCAAATGTGGACACCTTTCTTGACGAAGAAGGGATTTCACACGAGTTCTCGGCTACGTACACACCTCAACAAAATGGAGTTGTTGAGAGAAAGAACCGGACGCTCATCAAAATGGCGAGAACGATGCTTGATGAGTACAAGACGCCGAAGCACTTTTGGGCAGAAGCGGTTGAGACAGCTTGTCATGCAACAAATCGCTTGTATCTTCACAAGCTACTCGGCAAGACGGCATACGAGCTCCTCACCAGTAACAAACCCCAAGTTGGATACTTTCGAGTGTTCGGCTCAAAGTGCTACATTCTTGATAAGCATCGTCGTTCTAAATTTGCTCCTAAGTCTCATGAAGGTTTCCTACTTGGTTATGGCTCAAACTCTCACACATACCGTGTCTACAACAATTTCACCCGAAAGGTTGAAGAGACGGTAGATGTGAAGTTTGATAAAGCTAACGGCTCGCAAGTAGAGCAATTGCCAATTGATGTAGGAGACAAAGACCCCTCGGAAGCAATCCAAGACTTGTCTATTGGCAAGGTTTGTCCAACGGAGGTGAAGGAGAGTACCTCGTCAGTCCAAGTGGAAGCTTCTACTTCACAACAAGTTGAACCAAGAATTGATACAGAAGCATCCACAAGTGGGACACACCAAGATGAAGAAAACAAGGATGTACATCAAGGAACATCAACAACCTCCTTCTCCACCATGACAAGAGAACGACAACGCCAATAATGAAGAAGGCCAAGAAGAAGAAGAACAAGATGAAGAAGATGTTCAACCATGACCCAAGCAAAAGCTTTCACGAGTTCGAGCAAGAATTGCTAAAGACCACCCTGTCGAGCAAATCTACAATGATATTCAAACCAGGAGAATCACTCGTTCTAAAACTCGTTTAGCTAACTTTTGTGAAAACTATTCATTCATCTCTAGCATTGAACCTATGAAGGTTGAAGAAGCATTGGAAGATCTAGATTGGACAAATGCCATGCATGAAGAGCTACACAACTTTGAGAGAAATCAAGTTTGGACATTGGTTGAGAAGCTCGACAACAACCACAACATCATCAGTACCAAATGGGTGTTTCGCAACAAGCAAGATGAAGATGGACAAGTAGTTCGCAACAAAGCACGTCTCGTCGCCCAAGGCTACACACAAGTCAAAGTGAGAAGTTTGGAAAGCTAATGTCAGAGAAGTTTGAGATGTCAATGATGAGTGAACTCAAATTCTTTCTTGGGTTGCAAATCAAGCAAACTAAGGAAGGTACTTTTGTCTCTCAAACGAAGTACACTAGGGACTTATTCAAGAAGTTCAATATGCAAGAATGCAAAGGTATGCCTACACCCATGCCTACTAGTGTACATCTTGATTTGACCAAAGACGGTGAACCGGTTGATCAAAAGGTTTATCGCTCTATGATTGGTTCATTGTTATATCTATGTGCTTCACGTCCCGATATTATGCTAAGTGTGTGCATGTGTGAAAGATATCAAGTTGCACCTAAAGAATGTCATCTTAAGGCCGTGAAAAGGATAATGAGATACTTAATTCATACGCCAAATTTTGGCATTTGGTATCCTAAGAGGGCCTCTTTCAATCTTGTTGGCTACTCCGACTCGGACTATGCCGGAGACAAGGTTGATAGAAAGTCCACTTCGGGTACTTGTCAATTGCTTGGTAGATCTCTTGTGTCTTGGTCTTCCAAGAAACAAAACTCGGTATCCTTATCCATCTCCGAAGCGGAATACATTGCCGCTGGTTCATGTTGTGCTCAATTACTTTGGATGACCCAAACTCTTAAAGATTATGGGATATATGTGAAACATGTTCCATTACTTTGTGACAATGAAAGTGCTATCAAAATTGCTCATAATCTTGTGCAACATTCTTGAACTAAGCATATTGAAGTTCGTCATCATTTCATTCGAGATCATGTTGCTAAGGGTGACATTAAACTTAAGCATGTTCGCACTGAAAGCAATTAGCGGATATATTTACTAAACCTCTTGATGAGAAAGTGTTTTGCAGGTTAAGAGGAGAATTGAACATCATTGATGCTTCAAACTTGGAGTAGAAACTCCATTGGATACATGCAAGATATGAGCTTATGACTAATCCTTGACATTCCTCTTATGATGAAAATCTTATGTCTTGGATATATTTGCACCTTGCATCTTATCTAACCCATGTAGGTACTTGGTTGAATCGAATTACATGAGATTGTAACCTACTCACATCTTGAGAAATCTCTACATCACCAAGTCTCTACACTATGGTGGTTGAAGACAAGGAAGAACGAAACCATTCGAACATATCCTTTGACAAATTTATTATTGAGCTTCACGATTGTCATTTTGGACACACAAGTGCCCTTCCTTGCAAGAACTAACCCACGTAGGAAGATGAACTCAAACTTCCAAGTGGTGCTCCCAACTCTTGATGAGCTACATCAACCTTGAGCAACCCACACAAGTTCAACTACATGATCATGATCAACACCACCACCCAAGGTATGTTATTCCATCTTAGAGAAGCTTTACTCTGAGACATGAGTCAAAGCAACTCGACAAGATGTGAATACATCAAGATGCTCAAATGAAAAATGGTAACCCCATTTTGAGCTTAAACGATGAGTATGACCTATGATCAAGTGATCTCACTTGACTCCTAAGTCAATATACTCTAACATAGGTGACTTTGTCGCCGACCAATTCTAGATGAAGTTCTCTCGTGTTCTTTTCTGTGCTCTTGCATTTGTCTCATGCATATTTGCCCCTTTAAAAAAAACTTCATCTAGATTTCTTTCTTTTTTTATTTGTTCTGCTTTTCCTGCATCCAATTTGTTGCATATCATTCAGTTAATTACTAGTCTAGTGAGCTGAGGTGACAAGTGTTTTCTCTGTGATGAACTCGATCTCACCGATTTGTTGTTTTCGGCCCAACCGAATCCTCTCGGTGCAACCAAAGCATACCACTCGGTGCTACCGATTTCACTACAGGAAAAACATTTTGCCACTTATTCATCTTTACTTATGATCCAGCTCCACTCAATGAATCTTGTCCTCTACAAGCATCACATTTTTATCAGTGCTTTGTACTGTGACTCTAGGATCAAACCCATTCACGACAAATTCCAGAATTCCCTTCTTGGAAATTGATGCCAAAGGGGGAGAGAGAGATCACATCAAAGCTTACCACTTAGAGAGATCACATCCAAGCTTATCACTTCCAAAGGGAGAGAGAGTATCACTTCCACAGGGGGAGAGAGAGATCTCCAGGGGAAGAGAATACTCAAGAAGAGAGTAATTCTCAAGGATCCTAGATGCTTGGTGTTCAAGAGGAGAGATGCCACATGTCTTATTGAGGGGAAAGACATGTTCATATGTGCTTATTTGCATTATCTCTGTTCATTTGTTCCTTTCAGCTCTGATTTTCTGTTCCCTATCTTCTCCGAGTATCCCATGCTAGATTCAGGGGGAGCAATACATCTAAGGGAAAGAAATCATTTAAATTCATTGCATATCTTTACCTTTGGGGACATGTCTAATTCAATGTGGTACTTGGTACTCACTCTCTACATGTCATCCCAGTCTTGGCATTCTTGTGGTTTCTTCTGTTTGCTCTGGCTAGTAGGTGTATCTGTGGTATCTAACCTTGTTTACGCAGGTTCATTCCATCCTAAGCAAACTCAAGACCACAAGGTAAGTATATGCATCACAATCATGTGTATGAGGAGTTCTTGCTGATGTACATACGGTTTGCAAGAAGGACTCATGATCGTGAAGGTATTGTTCTTTAACATTCTTCACTCTGATGCATATGGCCAAGATACATGTAACACAATTCCTACTCTATCATAGTTATGCTCTCACATGCTTCTATATTCCATATTCACATGATTGCATACATGTAAGGGGAGCATATGCTTGTTACATGTCTTTCCAAAGCGTTGCTTACTATTCAATGTATCTTTATCTAAATCTTTGATGTATGTTGCCATCAATTACCAAAAAGGGGGAGATTGAAAGCACAAGTGCTCCCTGGGTGGTTTTGGTAACTAATGTCAACATATCTCTTGTTGGACTAACACTTTTACCTAGTATATTTCAGACAAGTTCAACTATGGAGTGGCATGGACTAAAGGATGTGGAAACCCCTTCAATATGCTAAGGACAAAGGATTGGCTCAAGCTTCAAGATCAAGACTCTGCATTTTATATTTTAGTGATCCAAGATCACATTGAGTCTATAGGAAAAGCCAATACTATCAAGAAGGGATGAGGTGTTGCTTAATGAGTTTCTTGCTCCACAGTGCTTAGTGATATGCTCCAAAAAATGCTCAACTACTTTCCCACATCCACATATGTCCTAAACCTAAAGTCAAACTCGGCCCCACCGATTCTTTCTATCTGGCGCCATTGAGTTTAGATGTCATAGCCACTGCCACAAACTCTAGGCAAATCGGTCTCACCGATAGGGATCTCGGTCTAACCGAGATGGGATTGTAATCTCTCTATGTATGTCCATTATCAAAATTGGTCTCACCGAGTTTGAGCAATCGGTACTACCGAGCTTACAATGCAAGCTCTCTGGTTAACTTATTACCAAAATCGGTCCCACCAAGTTTGAGTAATCGGTCCCACCGAGTTTGCCAGACCAACTCTCTGGTTAGCTAATTACCAAATTCGGTCTTACCGAGTTTGTGTAATCGGTCTCACCGAGATTACGTTATGCCCTAACCCTAACCATATCGGTCCCACCGAGTTGCATTTCGGTCCCACCGAAAACCCTAACGGTCACATTGTTTACTGAATCGGTCCGGCCGAGTTTGTTGATTCGGTCCCACCAAGATTGGTAAATTGTGTGTAACGGTTAGATTTTGTGTGGAGGCTATATATACCCCTCCATCTCCTCTTCATTCGTAGAGAGAGCCATCAGAACAAACCTACACTTCCAACTTACCATTTCTGAGAGAGAACCACCTACTCATGTGTTGAGGCCAAGATATTCCATTCCTACCATATGAATCTTGATCTCTAGCCTTCCCCAAGTTGCTTTCCACTAAAATCTTCTTTCCACCAGATCCAAATCCTATGAGAGAGAGTTGAGTGTTGGGGAGACTATCATTTGAATCACAAGAGCAAGGAGTTCATCATCAACGCACCATTTCTTACTTCATGGAGAGTGGTGTCTCCTAGATTGGCTAGGTGTCACTTGGGAGCCTCCGACAAAATTGGGGAGTTGAACCAAGGAGTTTGTAAGGGCAAGGAGATCGCCTACTTCATGAAGATCTACCGCTAGTGAGGCAAGTCCTTCGTGGGCGACGACCATGGTGGGATAGACAAGGTTGCTTCTTCATGGACCCTTCTTGGGTGGAGCCCTCTATGGACTCGCGCAACCGTTACCCTTCGTGGGTTGAAGTCTCCATCAACGTGGATGTATGATAGCACCATCTATCAGAACCACGACAAAAACATCCGCGTCTCCAATCGTGTTTGAAATCTCCAAACCCTTCCCTTTACATTCTTGCAAGTTGCATGCTTTAATTTGCGCTGCTCATATACTCTTTGCATGCTTTCTTGAATTGTGTGAAGATTGCTTGACTTGTGCTAAAATAGCTAAAATCTGCCAAAGACTAAAATTGGGAAAAGGCTTAATTTTTATTTGGTCAAGTAGTCTAGTCACCCCCCTCTAGACTTACTTACACTTCTTCTCAAGGTCCTACAAATAGCCACTATTAGCGTTGTGCTATAGTCTGCGTGCAACAATTGCTCCAAGGTTATAACTTTTATCACCATAGAGAGCGGTGTGAATGTGGCTCAGATCGGGAGCATAAAGTGTACTACAATCTTGTTTGCCTACAATACATTTTATATTAAATAATGTGAAGTACTAAATTGCAGGAAAAGGTATGCTCTTTATTCTACCCTGCGCCACTCCCCTAGTTTGACCAAAGCAAAGATTAGTTAAAAATAATTCAAACTCAGACCTAGGTGGCTCATCGAGCGAACCCCTGAATGGGATTTTGCAGAGGTGAGCAAACCTTTCTAGAGAGATGGTAAATGGATTTTCATACAGTTTAAATGACACCCTAGACTCACGGGGAAAGAATTTAAATTCTTTGACAAATGATTCGGTGAGGATGAGGTGTTGGTCGCACTTATCTGCAATGTAGGGACCTAGAACGACATTGTGTACATATTGCTCAAATTCCTCCTTAATACCAACTCTCACCATATAATCATTGCACGACCATAAGCATGTCCTGGTGGTAGCACTTCGAATGGAATTTTCACTTGGTTCAGCATAGGACCGACGAGCGGAGCTGCTGCTAGAAGATGCCTCCGAGGATCTCCTCCTCGAAGATCTCCTTCCAAAAAAGTTCATAATGTTCGCGTACAATTTTCTGAAAATTTTCGGTCATGAAAATTTATTAACAAAACTTCACAAAATTGATAGCAACTACTCATAGAGATGTATAGAGGCCATAGAAAGTATTCAAACTACTTAGAACTCTAAGAATTCAACATGAAAGCTCATCTACAGCAGCACCAAGAGTAGCTAATTGTTCTAAATATAAACCACTAAAACAAAAACTAATTAGACACATGGAGGAATCACATACCAAGCAACAAATCCCCGAAACAGTTTCTAAAATGGAGCTTCGACCAAAGAGATCAAAATCCACGGTTTCGCGAGCAAGAACACGAGAGAGAGAGAGAGGGTGATAGTGATTTTTTCTGGGTGAATGGAGTGGTGTGGGAAGAAGAAGTGAGGGGGATCATGTGGGGACCACAACCCACTAGGGTGCATCTCGGGGTCCTGGCACGCCCAGGTGGGTTATGCCCACCTGGTGCACCTCCCTCTGATATTATTTGCACCAGAAATTCAGAAATATTCAGAAAAAAATCGTGTAAAATTTTCAGAGCATTCTGAGAACTTCTATTTTTGGGTCTTTATTGCAAAGAAAACTCAGAAAACAAACAAACATGGCATTTTATTTTATTTAATTAATAAAAACAGGAAACAAAAGGTAGAGACAGAAGGTAGTGCTTACTAAATTCATCAACTTCATACCTCTCAAAAATGATCCATTAATAAGGTTGATCAAGTCTTATTAACAACCACTTTCGATTAGCATGAAACCGAAGGACTTTTTTAAATCACTAAGTTACCTCAATGGGGATATGAATGTACCCAACAATAAGCATTTCATATTTCTTTTTAACAATAGGTAGAGGTAGTTGAAAACTTCCAATAGTGATTGTCGGAGATTTTTCAATAACATTAATGCCATTCACTTGGAATAGTTTCTTCGGAAAGTGCACCATATGCTCATTACCATTGATATGAAAAGTGACCTTGCTTTTATTGCAATCAATAACAGACCCTGCAGTATTCAAGAAGGGACTGCCAAGGATAATCGACATGTTGGCATCCTCAGGCATCTCAAGTATAACAAAGTCAATCAAAATAGTAATATTAGCAACAACAACAGGCACATCCTCACAAATACCGATAGGTATGGCAGTTGATTTATCAACCATTTGCACAGATATTTCAGTAGGTGTGAGTTTATTCAAATCAAGTATTTTATATAAAGAGAAAGGCATAACACTAACACCAGCTCCCAAATCACATAAAGCAGTTTTCACATATTTTTTTGATGGAGCAAGGTATAGTTGTTATTCCTGGATCTCCAAGTTTTTTAGGTACTCCATCTTTAAAAGTATAATTAGCAAGCATAGTGGAGATTTCAGCTTTCGGTATTTTTCTCTTATTAGTGATGATGTCTTTCATATACTTTGCATAAGGAGGCATTTCTAAGATATCAGTTAAGCGAGTTCGCAGAAAAACTAGCCTCAACATTTCAGCAAAGCATTCAAATTCTTCATCATCTTTCTTTTTAGTTGACTTAGGTTGAAAGGGCATAGCCTTTTGAACCCATTGTTCTCTTTCCTTTCCATGTTTTCTAGCAACAAACTCTCTTTTATCATATCTTTTATTCTTAGGTTGTGGTTATCAAGATCCACAACTAGTTATATCTCAACATCATTATGTGGTTCTTTATCATTTGATTGAGTCTTCATGAACCTCATAATTATCTTTTTCATTATCAGAAGGTGAATGTTCATTACCAGATTGACTTTCAGCATCAGAGATAGAAACTTCATTATCATTTTCAGGAGGTTTTTCTATTTCAGGTTCACTAGAGGCAGGCAAAGTCCTATTATTTTTCTTCTTCTTCTTCTTCTTAGAAGGACTAGGTGCATCAGTGTTAATTCTTTGAGAGTCTTGGTCAATTCTCTTTGGGTGTCCCTCTGGGTAAAGTGGTTCCCGAGACATTTTACCTGCTCTAGTTTCTACTCAAACAGCAAAGTCAATTATATTATTGTTCATTTCATCAAGTAACTCCCTTTGAGATTTAGCAACTTGTTCTAATTGAGTTTGAACCATAGAGGCATGCTTTCCTACACCTCTAACATCATTTGAGGTTCTAAATAACAAGTCACCTAAGTGAGCAATCGTATCAGAGTTGTATTTCAATTGTTTCAGAACATTTGCATTGAAGTGATCTTGCTTTCTAATGTAATTATCAAACTCATAAAGGCATTGACTAGGATGTTTGTTAAGAGGATCATCACTATCATTGAATTTCATTACAGATTTTACCTTTAACACCTTAGGTGGTGGTGGTGCTTCAAGCCCATATATTTCTTTGATAGGTGGTAAATTTTTAACATCCTCGGCCTTAATACCTTTTTCCTTCATATATTTCTTTGCCTCTTGCACATCTTCAGGACTGAGATATAAAATACCCCTCTTCTTCGGAGTGGGTTTAATAGGTGTTTCAAGAGGAGTCCAATCATCACAATTTTTCAATATGTTATTCAATAATTCTTCAGCTTTCCCAATAGTTCGTTCCCTAAAAACACAACCAACACAACTATCTAGGAAATCCCTAGAAGCATCAGTTAGTCCATTATAGAAGATATCAAGTACTTCATTTTTCTTAAGAGGATGATCAGGCAAAGCATTAAGCAATTGGAGAAGCCTCCCCCAAGCTTGTCGGAGACTCTATTCTTCAATTTGCACAAAGTTAAATATTTCCTGCAAGGCAGCTTGTTTCTTATGAGTAGGGAAATATTTTTCAGAGAAGTAATAGATCATATCCTGGGGACTACGCACACAACCAGGAGCAAGAGTATTGTACAAAGCTTTAGCATCTTTCTTTAATGAGAACGGAAATAACTTGAGAATATAGTAATAGTGAATCTTCTCATCATGAGCAAAAAAGGTAGCTATATCATTCAACTTAGTAAGATGTGCCACAACAGTTTCAGTATCATAACCATGGAAAGGATCAGATTCAACCAAAGTGATTAACTCTGGGTCGACAGAGAATTCATAATCCTTATCATCAATAACAATAGGTGAAGTAGCAAACTCAGGATCACATTTCATTTTAGCATTCAGAGATCTTTCTTTATACTTGCGTAATAATTTCTCTCGATCAACTCTATCCTTACAAGCAAGAATAACTCTAGTTGCCTCCTCACTCATAGTATAACCTTCCGGTACCTTTGGCAATTCATATCTAGGAGGACTAGTTCTAGTAGGTGTTTCAAGATTTTCAGTTTCAAGTTCATCATCACATTCAACAATATCATGTTGTCTTACTCTAGCAATTTGTTCATCAAGAAATTCACCTAGAGGCACATCATCATCAAGCAAGGTACTAGCATCATCATGAGTGGCATTCATAGCAGAAGTAGCATCATCAATAACTTGCGACATATCAGAATTAATAGCATGTTTTGGTGTTGTAAATTTACTTATAACAGAAGGTGAATCTAAAGCAGAACTGAATGGTAGTTCCTTACCTCCCCTCGTCTTTGAGGGAAAAATCTTAGTCTTAGCATCCTTAAAATTCTTCATAGTGATAATATGATAATAATCCCAAGTGACCCAAAAAATATAGCTATGCTCCCCGGCAACGGTGCCAGAAAAAGGTCTTGATAACCCACAAGTATAGGGGATCTCAACAGTTTTCGAGGGTAGAGTATTCAACCCAAATTTATAGATTCGACACAAGGGGAGCCAAAGAATATTTGAAGGTATTAGAAGCTGAGTTTTCAATTCAACCACACCTGGAGATTAATTATCTGTAGCAAAGTGATTAGCAGCATAGTAATATGATAGTTTTAATGATAGAAGCAATAGCAACAGTAATGGTAACAGTGATAGCAGTGATATTGTAACAGTAATGATAGCAGTCGCAGTAGTAGTAACCTAGCAAGATAAATATAAGATAAATTCGTAGGCATTGGATCAGTGACTCGTTTGATGATATTCATCATGAGACAGCTATAACCTAGGGCGATACGGCACTAGCTCCAGTTCATAAATATAATGTAGGCATGTATTCCATAAATAGTCATACATGCATATGGAAAGAAGTTGCATGACATCTTTTGTCCTACCCTCTCGTGGCAGCGGGGTCCTATTGGAAACTAAGGGATATTAAGGCCTACTTTTAATAGAGAACTGGAACAAAGCATTAGCACATGGTGAATACATGAACTCCTCAAAATACGGTCATCACCGGGAGTTGTCCCGACTATTGTCACTCCGGGGTTGCCGGATCATAACACGTGGTAGGTGACTATAACTTGCAAGATGGGATCTAGAACATGGATATAATGGTGATAACATAAACGGTTCAGATATGAAATCATGGCACCCAGGCCCAAAGTGACAAGCATTAAGCATGGCAAAGTCATAGCAACATCAATCTCAAAACATAGTGGATACTAGGGATCAGGCCCTGACAAAACTAACTCGATTACATGATGAATCTCATCCAACTCCTCACTGACCAGCGAGCCTATGAAGGAATTACTCACTCTCGGTGGGGAGCATCATGGAATTGGCGATGGAGATGTGTTGGTGATGACGAAGATCGAAGATCCCCGTCTCTGGAGCCCCAAATGGTCTCCAGATCTGGCCTCCCGATGAAGAACAGGAGATGGCGGCACCTCAGTCTTGTGAAACGCGATAATTCTTTCTCCCTGATTTTTTTTCTGAAAATATGTGATTTTATAGCGTCGGTTTCAGGGTCAGTGGGGCCACCAGGTGGGCAGCACCCACCTGGGTGCGCCTGGGGGGGAGGGGGGGCAGGCGCGCCCTAGTTGGTTGTGCCCACCCAGGTGTCCCCCTCGAGTACCTCTTGGCTCCAGAAATTCTCTTATTTGATATAAAAAATCCTTGCAAAGTTTCGTTCTATTCCGAGAACTTTTATGTCTGCACAAAAACAACACCATGGTAGTTCTGATGAAAACAACGTTAATCTGGGGTTAGTTTCATGGATAACCTTCATGAGGCTTGTTCACGGATAAGACTCAAATAACTTTCATGGATAATGCCGGCATCCTAGATTTGGGGGTATCCAGCCCTGCCTGCTTGCAGCCCACCGCTTGACTCCATCGATGGCCTGGTATGGCCCAGCTTCTGCACTAACACCACAAGACCCTCGCGAGGGGCCAAGCCTCGCGAGGCGGACAACGCCAAGACCCCCGAAGGGAGTGGCCTCCTCAGGAGGGCTCCTGAGGGGAGGAGAGTCCTATGCAAGTATCTCATAAGGCTCGGTCTAACGTGAGCCATGATGACCAAGGCCAGGCGGGCGCAGAGCGCAGGTTTCCTCTTCGGTGCAAGGGAGGCAAGCCACATGCACGAAGTCCCGAGGAATCAGCTAAAGGTTTCCATTCTGGTGCAACAAGACCAAGATCGCCAGGACGGCAGGACGGAGGTCAACACTGAGCCCGCCGCAGCGTCACGACCGGAGGCTTTTTGCAGGCGAAGACTACTTTTGTCAGGATAGACTATACTACTTGTCCCCTTTCAAATCCCGCTGTTGTGGAATCCCTTCCCGCTCATTTCGGGAAGAGGACTAAGGCCACTATATATAGGACTAGCCACCACCATAGGAAGGGGACCGAAATCAGAACAAGTAGAGCACCACACCAGCTCAAGAACACCTCACCTACTGAGGCTTGTTCATCCTTTGTACTAGTTGATCCATAGCCCCTCAAGGCAATCCACCACACCACACTGGATTAGGGTATTACACCACAATGGTGGCCCAAACCAGTATAAATCTCTGTGTCTTTGTGTCTGTTTGAGCTCGACGCGCTAGGCTAGGGAGAATCGCGAGTAGGCAGGCCGGGCAGGTCGAGATCTCCGCATGCACCCCAGAGTTCGAACCTCTCAAGGGTTGCCAGATCCCTAAATCCGACATTTGGCGCGCCAGGTAGGGGTGCGTCTGAATCTCCTTCCTCGACCTCCAGATCATGTCACTGACCCCCATGGCTTGCGCTCCCCGTCGGCCCCGTCGATGTGCGTTCTCGGAGAAGCACTGGGGCTGCGCTGCTTCACCCTCTCCCTGCGGCAGGTGCAGTGGCCGCCCAGGTTCCGGCCAGAGATGTCGCCGTGCTACGACGGTGCGGCAGATGCAGCCCCCTTTCTTCAGGCGTACGAGGAGGCACTTTGGGCAGCTGGCAGAGACGACAAGGTGAAGGCCAACTGGTTCCCCATGGCCCTCATAGGCGCACCGCGCGCCTGGTTGCTCAACCTGCCGGCATCTTCCGTGGCCTCTTGGGGGGAGCTACGCGACCTCTTCCTCGCCCACTACGCGGCGCCGGTTCCCCCGGTCGTCGCAACTCTCCTAGGTGGCTCGCAAGCGCCGCCCTCTGACCGCCACATCAAGTAGTTCTACCAGCAGGCACGCAATACTCAGGCTGGCTCGGGGGCTCCCCCGGGCTGGGCGGTGCCCCAAGCTGACCTTGCCTTTGGCCCCGAAGATCACCCCGCCGCCACGACAAGAGCAGGCGCGCTCCCGATGCTCTGCACCCCCACTATCTGCCACGTGGCGATCACCAGGACCCTCATCAATGGTGGAGCCAGCCTCAACGTGCTCTCCTCGGAGGCGTTCGGCATGCTCCATGTGCCGCTCAGCTGGCTCCGCCCCTCCAAGCCTTTCTCCGGGGTCGGCGACGGCTCCACCAGGCCCTGGGGCAGATCCGTCTCACTATCACCTTTGGGGCCTACGAAAACTACCGCACTGAGATCATCGACTTCGACATCGCCAAGATCGACCTGCCGTACAGTGCTATTCTGGGATACCCAGCCTTGGCCTAGTTTATGGCTGCGAACCACCCCGTGTACAACCTCATGAAGATGCCTGGCAGCAAAGGTGTCCTCACGGTGGCGGGGCACACCAAAGGCACGCTGCAGGCCCTCAAGCTCGCCTTCAAGGCAGCCGCAGCCATGCTACCCGGCGAGAAGAAGGACCAGGAGGCCCCGAAAGCAGCTCCTGCCAAGAAGAAGCAGTTGTTCTCCCAAGACCGATCCGAGACGAAGCAAGTACCGGTCTGCGAGGATGGGATGGCCAGCGCCACCTTCACCATAGGGGCTGGCCTCCCTTAGGACCAATCGTAGGCACTGATCAACTTTTTGTGAGCTAACAAGGATGTATTCTCTTGGGAACCCAAACACCTGGCTGGGGTCCCAAGAGGGATAATCGAGCACCACCTGAGGGTATGCCCAAATGTGAGGCCGGTGAAGCGGAAGGCTCACCGATAGTCCACCGAGAAGCAGGCCTTCATCATCCAAGAAACCCGTAAGCTACAAGCCGCAGGGGTCATCAGAGAGGTGCGGTACCCAGAGTGGCTGGCGAACCCCGTCATCGTCCCCAAGAAAGGAGGGAAGGAGCGCATGTGTGTCGACTTCACCAACCTCAACAAGGCCTGCCCTCAAGATCCCTTCTCGCTCCCTCGCATCGACCAGATTGTCGACTCCACCACCGAGTGCGACCTGCTGTGCTTCCTGGATGCCTTCTCCGGCTACCACCAGATCAAGATGGCCGTGGAGGATGTGGAGAAGACGACATTCCTCACCCCATGCGGGGTGTACTGCTACACCTGCATGCCCTCTGGGCTATGCAACGCCGGAGCAACCTTCCAGCGATTGATGCACATCACACTGGGTTCGCAACTCGGGAGGAACGCAGAGGCCTACATTGACGACATAGTGGTGAAGTCTCGAGAGGCCAGGACTCTGATAGAAGATCTGGAGGAGACGTTCGCCAGCCTGCGCACGGTGGATCTTCGGCTAAACCCCGAGAAGTGCGTGTTCGGGGTCCCCTCCGGCAAGCTGATGGCCTTCTTGGTGTCACACAGAGGGCTCGAGGCCAACCCAGAGAAGGTCAAGGCAATAGAGGATATGAACCCCCCCCCCACACAGACCCTGAAGGAGATGCAGAAGCTAGCTGGCTGCGTAACCTCACTTGGGCGCTTCATTTCCAAGATGGGGGATCATGCCCTCCCGTTTTTCAAGTTGATGAAAAGGAAGGAGCCATTTCAGTGGACCCCCAAGGCAGACGCAGCCTTCCAGGACCTCAAGAGATATCTGACCAGTCCGCCCGTCATGGTGGCACCGCACCCTCTCGAGCCCTTGGTACTCTATCTAGCAGCAACCCCTCACTCAGCCAGCGCCGCTCTGGTGGCTCTAAGGAAGGAGCGCCTAATATGGAGGCCGCAGCGGGACGCGCAACCGGTAAGCAAGGCGCAGAACCCCCAGGGCGAGGCATCTGAAGTCTTGGCCGGCGCAGTGGTCGACATTCCTCCTGAAGCCACCATTGACCCCGTGGCTATCAAGGCTCCGGAGGACGGGCCTCACGAGGCCTTAAGGGACCCGTGCCTTGTGAAGAACAAGATTCCGCTGGTGCTTCCCCCCTCGTCGAGCACCGTGTCTACTTCGTCAGCATAGTACTGAGGGAGGCCTGGGCACGCTACCCCATGCCACATAATCTCTTGCTCGCACTTCTAGTCACCTCCAGGAAGCTGCACCACTACTTTCAAGGCCACCCCATCAAAGTTGTCTCAGCATACCCGATGGAGAGGGTGCTCCGGAGCCCGAACGCAGCAGGGCGAGTTGCTGAATGGAACATTGAGCTTCAAGCATTCAATCTGGAGTTCAGTACCACCAGAGTCATCAAGGGCGCAGCCCTCGCGGACTTCATGGCTGAGTGGACTGACGCTCCAGACCATGGATAAGGCGAGGACTGCTCCCTACTGCCAGGAGATGAAGAGCCAGACGGATGGATCATGTACTTTGACAGGGCGTTTTCTCGACAAGGCGTAGGGGCGGGGCCATCCTTATCTCACCCACCAAGGACAAGATTTGCTACACAGTACAACTCTACTTTCAGCAGGGTGAGAAGGTCTCCAACAACATCGCAGAATTCGAGGGCCTGCTCTATGGACTCAGGGTCGCGGCCGTGCTAGGGGTAAAGCGCCTCACCATCAAGGGAGACTATTGGCATTCTGGGAACGGGGGTCCCCAGACTTGCCTGCCTACGGCCTGCGGCGTGGCTCAAGCAATGGCCCAGTATGGCCCACCTTCATCGACTCAAGCTCAAGACCCTCACGAGGGGCCAAGCCTCGCGGGGCGGACAACGGGAAGCTTCCTAAGGAGTAGCCTCGTCAGGCTGGCTCACGAGGAGGCGGAGAGATCAAGGCGGGGTACCTCGCGAGGTGCCTGTGACGCAAGCCATGACGATCGAGGCTAGGCGGTTGCCAGTCTGGCGCCGGCCTGCACAGTGTCCTTGTTTCCCCTTTGTTGCAAAGGGAGCAAGCACAGGCAAGGCATCAGGCAAAGGCAACCATTTCGGTGCAACAAGACCAAGACCAGAGGAACGGCCGGAAGGAGGTCATCGTGGAGCCCAGGACGGCGTCATCGTCAGAGCCTTTGAGAGGCGAGGACCGACTTTAGTCAGGATAAGTGTACTAGATGTTCCCCTTCAAAATGGCCAATTGTTGGCGCCCTTCCCACTCAATATTTGGGAAGAGGACCAGGGCCTCTCGCTATATATATAGGACTAGCCACCATAGTATAGAGGATCTGAAAACCTGGCAATCGGGAATCGACCCCTCCAAAGGGACAACACCACCACAAGAACAACCCTCACGAGGCTGTTCTTCCTTTGTACTATTCATCATCAGCCCCAGAGGCAATCCACCACACCACACACTGGAGTAGGGTATTACACCACAATGGTGGCCTGAACTAGTATAAACCTTGCGTCCCTTGTGTTGTTCATCGTGTAGCCTAGATCCTTTGCAAGGCAACGAGATGTGAGTTGGTAGAGGAGAGATCTTCGCGCGCACCCCAGAGTTCGAACCTCAAGGGTATGCCGGAACCCACAATACGACATTTGGCACGCCAGGTATTGGTGCGCCGGAATTGTGTCCTCCGCCGTCTTGCATTTCGTCGCATCCATGTCTGACGCTCGCCGAGCCCGCACCGAGCGCCGGGCTACTCTCGCAGCCCATGTCGCCTAGACGGCCGCCATCGGCAGGCCTCCCCATCATTCAGCCCATGCCGCCACTGGCCCGGTGAGGAACAAGAAGCAGGCTTTGTCACTGCATCCCTCGGTGCGGCGGGAAGGCCGCACCGCTACCCCATCGCTGACTCCAGCAGGCTTGTCGTCGCACACTCATCGCGCCCCTGCGGACGCGCACGCCGCGCTGCTCCTAGCATGTGAACTCCTGCACTACCGCCCCGTCGACGATCTATACGACGAGTGGTTTGCCCACATCAGCGAGCTCGTCAACGCCGCAGGGGGCTCCCCTGCGCCGTCCCTCTCGCTTCCTCGCCCTCCGCCCTATGCGGGTAACGCAGCTCCGGAGGCGCCTCCACCGCCTCCCCCTCAAGAAGGTGCCCTGGCCCCAAGGCGCGCGGCCCCTGGACGGGATCCGCTGTGCCCAGCGCCCGCTCAGCAAGAAAAGAGCTGCCAAGAGATCCCTCACCTTCAAGAAGCTTCCCATGTGCTCCCAGCACCGGCACGTCATGACCGCGCTCCTGCTCCAGCACGCTAAGACCCAGCGTTGCTCCTGGCGGCAGCACGCGGAGACCTCCAAGATCAGGCCCTTCGTCACCAAAGGCCTCCTATGGCCACTTCAGGTTGTCGTGCCTTCACCACCGAGCTGTGCAGCGTGGCCTGGTCGGGCAAATTCAAGCCAGATCTGCCTCCATGCTACAACGGCACTGCTGACCCCACGGAGTTCCTCCAGCTCTACGAGTTGGGCATCAAGGCGGCCAACGGGGATGAAAAGGTCATGGCGAACTGGTTTCCCATGGCGCTCAAGGATGGCGCCCGTACATGGCTACTCAACCTGCCTCCCAGCACGATCTCCTCTTGGGACGAGATGCGCACTCGCTTCATCGCCAACTTCCAGGGCACTCGTGACCGGCCCCTGGCCATGAGTGACTTGCGCCGCATGAAGCAACAGCCAGGGGAGACCCTGCAAAAGTACATCCAACACTTCAACAACACCCGCCTCAAGATCCCCAGGGTGACTGAGGAGGCAATCATCTCGGCCTTCTCCGATGGCGTTCGAGACATCAAGATGAAGGAAGAGCTAGCAATCCACGAGGACCTGTGCACCTCCCTGGAGCTGTTCAACTTGGCGACCAACTGCGCCAGGGCTAAGGAAGGATGCCTCTCCCTCCTCGAGCTTCCAGCTGCCGATCCGGAAGAGTAGAAACCCAAGGTCAAGGACGTGAAGCGCAAAGGAGCAGTTGTGCTCACTGCTGAGCTAGGTACTAAGCGAGGCAGGGATCAGTCGGAGACGTCCAAGGGAAGCCGGTACTGCGTGTACCACGACCTCCACACCCACAACACCAATGAATGCCAGGAGCTCAGGGCTATGCGGGATGAGCGTATCGGCCGACGCCCCGAGCGCAACGATCGGGGCTATGGCCGAGGAGGAGGAAGAGGTGGAGGACGATGGGAAGACCGTGGTCCTCGCCATGGGTGGCGCGACCGACCTCGCGAGGATCGTTGGCAGGATCAGCCTCGCGAGGGAGGCTAGAGGGACCGGCCTCGCGAGGACCGCCCGCAAGGCAATGCAGGCCTCCCTCCGCTGCCACCACCACCAAGGAGGAATGAATACCAGCATCAGGACGAGGGGGCTAGGGCTTCCAGGAGCCACGCGCAATTGCTTGCATCCTAGGCGAAGCTCAAGCCCTAGCCTCCCAGTGCATCTTCAAGCAGTTTTGTCGCGAGGTGAATGCCGTCCTCCCAAAAACCGAAGCCTCGCGCCCTCTTCGGTGGTCCACATGTGCCATCATGTTCAGTTCAGCGGATCAGCTCAAGTGCGCGGCAACAGCTGGTGTCCTCCCAATGCTCTGCCCTCCTGTCATCAGCAACATGCAAGTCTCCAGGACCATCATTGATGGTGGAGCAGGACTCAACGTTCTGTGTGCCGAAACCTTCAACAATCTCCAAGTGCCATATGATCTACTTCAGCCAACCAAGCCCTTCTCAGGAGCCACTAATGGTTCAACCACCCCGATAGGGCAGGTCCGCCTCCCTGTCACCTTTGGACAGTGCAAAAACTACCGCACTGAGCTCATCGACTTTGACGTCACCCACATTCGCCTTCCCTACAATGCCATCCTTGGATATCCGGCCCTGGCCAAGTATATGGCAGTGACTCACCATGGCTACAATGTCCTCAAGATGCCAGGAAGCGGTGGAGTTATCACAGTCCCATGCGAGGAGAAGGATGCAGTGTATTCTCTCGAGCGTGCCTTCCAGGCCGCGGCAATCGAAGACCCAGATCGCAGGAGCGGGAGCCTTCTCGAGGCAGTCCCTAAGAAGAAGAAAACATCACCTGGTCCGAACCATCAGGAGGCTGGCACCTCCAGGGGCGCCGTGCCAGGATCCGCGCCCGTCCAAGGGGCGCCTCCCTCTGTCGCATAGGAAGGCGTTCCCGGCGCCCTCCTCGGGCAAGGCTCGGAGGCTCTCTCCTGGAGGGCCACCGACTTTGCCACGGTCACAAGGAAGGCGCTCGGGCACCACTTGGAGGCGTGTTTCAAAGCATGTTTCCCTCAAGACGGTGTGAAGCAAGGAGGGCCCAACCCTCAGGAGTTCATCGCAAGGAACATTCAGGAGCTACAGGAGTCAAGAGTCATGCGCGGCAGCCGCCGCCTACCCAACGTAGCCCCGCATCCAGGCGAGGTTGGTGGGCTGCGTGTCTGCATCGACGTACCAGGACTAAACTGAGCCGCATCTTAGGAGCACCTCTGGCCTTCGCGCGTTGGACGCTTGGAGGGTCCACCCCACAGCTACGTTCGCATGCCTCTCGGCCTGCCGAACGCGGTCGCCGCTCATCAGCGCCTGCCTCGAGAGCCCCGGTCTGTGGACCGACCTCAGGAGCACGCTTGCTCCTGGCGCTGGAGCTTTAGGAGGGGTGTTGGACCATGGAGCTCAAGAGCTACTTGACGGAAAGGACTCTGCCGGAGAAGGAGGAAGATGCGGAACGTGTGGCGCGGCAAGCCACGACATGTTGCATTCAAGATGGAGAGCTTTACCGAAAGCGGCCGAACGATGTATCCCTACGTTGCATTTCCAGGGAGCAAGGGAAGGAGCTGCTGGCAGACATACACGGTGGAGACTGTGGGCACCACTCGTCATCACGAACCCTCTTTGGCAAGGCGTTCCGCAGTAGGTTCTACTGGCCCACCGCACTCAACGACGCCGTCGAGCTGGTGAAGGCCTACGAAGCCGCCAATTCCACGCCAAGCAAATCCATCAGCCGGCTCAGGGCCTGCAGACCATACCCCTCTCGTGGCCATTCACGGTGTGGGGACTGGACATTCTGGGCCCGTTTCCTCGGGTGCCAGGGGGCTATCGCTACCTCTACGTCGCCATCGACAAATTCACCAAGTGGGCTGAGGTGGAAGCTGTCTGCACCATCCCAGCAGGCTCCGCAGTCAAGTTCATCAAGGGCATCGTGAGCCGATTCGGGGTGCCTAACCGCATCATCACCAACAACGGTTCGCAGTTCACCAACAATCTCTTTAAAACATACTGTGCTAATCTTGGAACGCAGATATGCTACGCTTCAGTGGCACACCCTCGAAGCAACGGACAAGTTGAGCGAGCCAACGCAGAGGTCCTAAAGGGCCTCAAGACCAGGACCTTCAAGAAGAAGCTGGAGGCCTGCGGTAGGGGCTGGTACGACGAGCTCCAGTCTGTGCTATGGTCCATCCGCATGACCGCGACCAAGTCAACTAGAGAAACTCCATTCTTCCTTGTCTACGGAGCTGAAGCCGTCCTCCCTCACGAGGTCAAACATCGCTCCGCGTGGGTCCTGGCATTCGACGAATCACAATAGGACGCCATGCGGGGAACGACCCTCGTGCTGGGGGAGGAACACCGTCGGGAGGCCGTGCTACGAGCAGCAAGGTATCAATAGGCGCTGCGACTGTACCACTGCCGCAACATCCGCCCCAGGATCCTTGAGGTAGGGGACCTCGTGCTCAGGCGGGTCCTCTCCAGGGAGGGGCTGCACAAGCTCTCTCCCATGTGGGAGGGCCCGTTCAAGGTTATTCATGTTTCCAGGCCCGGCTCCGCGCGCTTGGAGACCCAGGAGGGGGTGCCCATCCCGAACGCATGGAACATTCAACACCTCTGGAGGTTCTATCCATGAGCAAGGCCCGGTGCCTGTGAAGAAGGAGAATGCCTGTGAAGCTTGCCATTGTGGAAAAGGCCCGGTGCCTGTGAAGAAGGCGAATGCCTGTGAAGGTTGCCATTGTGGAAAAGGCCCGGTGCCTGTGAAGAAGGCGAATGCGTGTGAAGCTTGCCATTGTGGAAAAGGCCCGGTGCCTATGAAGAAGGAGAATGCCTGTGAAGCTTACCATTGTGGAAAAGGCCCGGTGCCTGTGAAGAAGGCGAATGCATGTGAAGCTTGCCATTGTGGAAAAGGCCCGGTGCTTGTGAAGAAGGCGAATGCCTGTGAAGCTAGTCGCTATGGAAAAGGCTCGGTGCCTACGAAGACGGCCAATGCCTGTGAAGCTCGCCGCCCGTGACACTCTCACGTAATAATGAGTGGGGCTGTATATGGCCCGGAGTCTCCGGAGTGCCTCCCTTGGGCCTCAGGGGCTCCCGCCCACGCCCAGTGGCAGCACTTAGCTCCGCGCTAGTGAGAAGACGTCGAAGACTAGATTAGGTGCCGGACGCGGCTTTTCATTTGCTTTCTGCAGTTGGTTAATTCTTCTTTGTTTGAAGCTTTAATTGATGTTGCTTTCGGTTTTGTGGGGCACCCAGCCCGCGTTTCCCGTCTCTGCCCTGCGCTTGACCACGTTTTCCGTTTGCGACCCTCGCGAGGGAGGCTGCGCAGGCACCCTCGCGAGCGTCGCTTGGTTTAATCTCATGAGGTCCTTCGGCCTAAGTTCACTACGGGAGCACCCCTCCCCGTCAATGCCCCACGGGCATCACGACGCAAACACTAGGCCCAAGCTGGTCGCCTCAGCGGCCAAAGACTGATACCTAAACCCTCAGCAAGTTTCTATTGCAGGACCCGAGATCCGTGGCATGGCCTCTGACCGGAGCCTCCCAAGGCTAGCGTCGCCACAGGCCCTCCTACTGAGCTAAGTTACCCCTACGCGTGAACACGTGGCAGCATCGCACAGCACGGGGATAACAAGAACAACATGGTAATTAAAAGTGATGGTCTAGCACGCCCTGGTGCTCCATACATCTCTTTCCGTGCAGGAAAACAAAATAAGCGTGGCTCGATCGGTGACAACCTGAATAAGAAGATCAGCTTCGCCCTCCGGGGCTCAAGAGGTCTCCTCTTCACGCTTCACTAGGACGCGGCGGCGAGACAACCCACCTCCCCCCTCGAGGCGAGCACGGCGGCGTGGTGGCTAGTCACGACCGCCGCTGCAAGAGCTGCGCTCGGAAGGGGAGCCGCTGAAGCTTTGGGAGCTACGGGCACCGCCGGGGGCGTGCCCAACCTCGTCCCCGCCGCTTCCATTGCCAAGGATGAGCGGACGACTGTCATTGTCGCTTTCGGGGCAGCACCCCATGCGACGACCGTCTCCCCCGAAAACCCTCACGAAGTGGGTGGCGTCGTCGTCGAACTTGAAGTGGAGAGTGCATCACTGGACGAGGCCACGTGCATGGGAAAACGTCTACCAGTTGCGGGTCAGCGCCACGTTCCCGGCAACGGAGACTTCCACCGCCACCCAAGAAGCTCTGCTGCAGCAGCCGTCCGCCTGAAGCCATAGCCCGCTCGTGGCACCAGCCGGCACTTCGCCGACAAAGAAGCAAGGGAGCTGAAGCCAGGTGCCGGTCGGATCCTCCGGCCATACGACGAACTCCGGCAGCACCTCCGCAGAGTGAAATCGAGGGCGGGGAGGCTGCACGGCCACGACGCGCCTTCTCCCGCCAGTCAAGTGGCTTCAGCCGAGGCCCTGGGTAGCCTTTGCGGAGATCGTAGGATGCTTGCGAGGGCGGCCCCGGCCACGCTTGGCTGGAGGAGAGTCAGGCCCCTCCCGGCGAGCCTTCTTGTTCTCCGCAGCCGAAAACCTCTTTGTGGGAGCCATGGGACGCGACGAACCAAGGGGAAGGAGGAGGAGGAGAAGAGGCGAAGCAAGGAGAGATGAACAACGGGGGCTCTCGCCCGCCCGTACTTATAATCCAGAGGAGGCCAACCGTCGGCCTCCACGATCTCAGGTAATCATGACCCGCTTTTGCATGCAGGGACTTGTCAAGTCGTGCAGTTGCCGAGGCATCGTGGGGAAGCGGAGACGCCCACGTCTAATCGACCGCCACGTGGCGCCCAAGGCCGCAGGCTGTTGGGGCCCGCAGCCCTTCACACTTGCCCCTTCGCTTCTCTGCTAAGCCAAGTCTAGGCGCGCCTTGGGCCCGGGGGTTACTGTCAGCATTTTGGGAATGGGGGCCCCCAGACTTGCCTGCCTGCGGCCTGCGACGTGGCTCAAGCGATGGCCCAGTACGACCCACCTTCATTGACTCAAGCTCAAGACGCTCGCGAGGGGCCAAGCGTCGCGGGGCGGAAGACGGGAAGCTTCCTCAAGAGTAGCCTCGTCAGGCTGGCTCACGAGGAGGCGGAGAGATCAAGGCGGGGTACCTCGCGAGGTGCCCGTGACGCAAGACATGATGATCAAGGGCAGGCGGGCGCTGGCCTACACAGTGTCCTTGTTTCCCCTTTGGTGCAAAGGGAGCAAGCACAGGCCAAGGCATCAGGCAAAGGCAACCATTTCGGTGCAATCGGACAAAGACCAGAGGAACGGCTGGAAGGAGGTCATTGTGGAGCCCAGGACGGCGTCATCGTCAGAGCCTTTGATAGGCGAGGATCGACTTTAGTCAGGATAAGTGTACTAGATGTTCCCTTTCAAAATGGCCAATTGTTGGCGCCCTTCCCGCTCAATATTTGGGAAGAGGACTAGCCACCATAGTATAGAGGATCTGAAAACCTGGCAATCGGGAATCGACCCCTCCAAAGGGACAACACCACCATAAGAACAACCCTCGCGAGGCTGTTCTTCCTTTGTACTATTCATCATCAGCCCTAGAGGCAATCCACCACACCACACACTGGAGTAGGGTATTACACCACAATGGTGGCCTGAACCAGTATAAACCTTGCGTCCCTTGTGTTGTTCATCGTGTAGCCTAGATCCTTTGCAAGGCGACGAGACGTGAGTTGGTAGAGGAGAGATCTTCGCGCACACCCCAGAGTTCAAACCTCAAGGGTCTGCCAGAACCCACGATCCAACAGCGACTCTCAGCTTCTCATCAATTTTTCCGACAAGGAGTACACGCCCAAGGACAAGCATATGGAGGCGTACCTAGAGGTGGTGCGCAAAATGGAGAAGGGGTTCATGGGCGTGGAGCTGCAGCACATGCCATGCGGGACAAACAAGGAAGCAGGCTCCCTCAGAAGCCGGGGGTGTTTGAGGAGCGGCTCTTCAAGCCATCTGCGACCCCGCACGCCACGACTCCAGCACCACCTCGGGAGGACTTGCCACAGGCACCCGAGGCAGGCGCTCCAGCCTGTGGTCACCCCTCAGGAGCCTGCTTGCTGCTCACGCTCGAGCCTCAGGAGGGGTGCTGGACCGAAGAGTTCAAGGCATATTTGCTTCAAGGGACCCTGCCAGAAAAGGAGGAGGATGCTGAGCGTGTGGCCCATCAGGCCACCGCGTACTGCATCAATGATGGTGAGTTATATCGCAGGAGGCCCAATGATGTTTCGTTGCGGTGCATCTCTAGGGAACAGGGGCTCGAGCTGCTGGCGGGCATACATGGTGGGGACTACAGGCATCACTCCTCGTTGCGCACCCTGTTGGGCAAGGCATTCCATAGCGGCTTCTACTGGCCCACAGCGCTCAACGATGCTACGGAGCTGGTGCGCTCCTGTGAAGCATGCTAGTTTCAAGCCAAGCAGATCCATCAACCCGCGCAGGGCCTCTACACGATACCGCTCATGTGGCCGTTTGTGGTCTGGGGGCTGGACATCTTGGGACCGTTCCCTTGGGTGCCAGGGGGCTACCGATACCTCTACGTCGCCGTCGAGAAGTTCACCAAGTGGGCGGAGGTAGAAGCCGCGCGCACCATCCCAGCTGGATCGGCCGTCAAGTTCATCAAGGGAATTGTGAGCCAAATTGGGGTCCCCAATCGCATCATCACCGACAATGGCTCACAGTTCACCACCAACCTTTTCAAAACACACTGTGCTAACCTTGGAACACAGATCTGCTACGCCTCAGTAGCACACCCACGGATCAATGGACAGACTGAGAGGGCCAATGCGGAAGTCCTAAGGGGCCTTGTCGGTGTCAAAACCGGTGGATCTCGGGTAGGGGGTCCCGAATTGTGCGTCTAGGCGGATGGTAACAGGAGACAAGGGACACGATGTTTTTACCCAGGTTCGGGCCCTCTCGATGGAGGTAAAACCCTACTCCTGCTTGATTAATATTGATGATATGGGTAGTACAAGAGTAGATCTACCACGAGATCGGAGTGGCTAAACCCTAGAAGCTAGCCTATGGTATGATTGTTGTTCGTCCTACGGACTAAAAATCTCTGGTTTATATAGACACCGGAGAGGGCTAGGGTTACACAGAGTCGGTTACAATGGGAGGAGATCTTCATATCGTATCGCCAAGCTTGCCTTCCATGCCAAGGAATGTCCCATCCGGAAACGGGACGGAGTCTTCAATCTTGTATCTTCATAGTCCGGGAGTCCGGCCAAAGGTCTTAGTCCGGACATCCGGACACCCCCTAATCCAGGACTCCCTGAGTAGCCCCTGAACCAGGCTTCAATGACGATGAGTCCGGCGCGCAAGTTGTCTTCGGCATTGCAAGGCAGGTTCCTCCTCCGAATATTCCATAGAATATGTTGAACACCAGGGTAGTGTCCGGCTCTGCAAAATAAGTTCCACATTCCACCGTAGAGAGAATAATATTTGCGTTAAAGCGGACCTGCTGACGTATTCCGCGGCATGGCATCGGCCACAACCAGGCTTTTATTCATTTTATTGTTCCACCTCAGCGCGTTTAGCAAGGCGGTTTCCTTGGCACGTCTTGTCAAAGAAGAGATCGCGTCCCCTTATTCCGGGATTCTCAGTAATACGGGCGTGGGTAACCCAACCATGACTTAGGTATGACTCCCTAATTGAAAGCGAGTCTCAAACAGTTACGGGGAGGGCTCTTGGTATTCACCTCCTTTATAAAGGAATCAAGGCCCGGCTCCCTTGTTCTCAAACCAATCAAATCCGCCCCTTGCTTCGAGTTCCAACACCCAAAGCTCTAGTTTTAGGCGCTTCGGACCTGCGAAGATGTCCGGCTCCGACCTTCAAGGCCGGTGGATGCCTTCCTCCATTACGGAAGAAGATGTGCGGAAGCTAAGAGATGCCAGGTATCTAACTGGCGAAATCTCGCACAGACTGCCTACTCAAGGGCAAGTTGTTCCCGCTCCCCAGCCCGGTGAAAGCATGGTGTTCGCATGTCACTTCCTTCGGGGGCTAGGCTTCCCGATCGATCCCTTTGTGAGGGGGCTTATGTTTTACTACGGGCTGGAGTTCCACGACCTAGCTCCGGAGTCCATCCTCCAGATCTCATCATTCATTGTCGTGTGCGAGGCCTTCCTCCTTATCACCCCTCACTTCGGATTGTGGCTAAAAACTTTCAAAGTGGAACCGAAAATGATCGAGGGGCTACAATAAGCAAGATGGATGACGCTCCATGGCCCGAAGGCTCTTTTCAAGAGGAGCTCGGCTTATGGCAACGGGACTGGTTTTACATCACAGCCCCTAGGGGCACCACATGGGTGGCACCAGCTACTTTTCGCTCGGGTCCCCCACCATGGCTGGCGTCATGGGTTAATGAAGGACTTATCTGGGGGCCGCCCAAAGATGTGCCCTTGCTGTAGGGACGTATTCGAGATCTTCTAGAAAGAGATATCAATTTGACTGTGGTGGTGCAAGTCATGGTGATTCGCCGCACACTGCCCTGCAAACGTCGACCTCTCCTCCTGTGGGAGTTTAATCCGGAGGGACCACGAGTCCTACTACATTTTATGGGAATGACACCCATGGAGATGTACAAACTGTTCTTCGGATCACAAGCAAGGTGTCCGGATTTGTCCGAGGACGCAGGTCTGAGCTGCAATCGCCCGGATGCCAAAGTAAGTAGCCCCGTATTTGAATACGCCATCCATATTTTTATCAAATCTACCCTTTAGCGGAGTTGTCCTCTAAACAGGAGTGGATGGCGAAGGCAAAGATTATCAGGTGTCCAGCCCCCCTTCCCGAGACCGTGCCGAATCCCATGTTAACCAGGATGCTGGAGGTTGTGCCGTTGGCGGAAGGCGAAGGGGGGAACCAAGGAGTTACCGCCTCCACGAAGGAGGCTGTTAGGAAGGGAAGAATCGAAAATTCTCCCGATCAGGGAAAGAAAAGGATTGCCCCTGAGGACCCGGAGGTGATAACCTCAAAACGGGGAAAGAAATCTTCGTCAGAGGGTTCGGCACCGGAGACCGCCCCAGCCGAATTGCCCCCTAAAGGGGACCCGCTCTCCCCCGAGGCATAAGTGAAGGGAGGGGTTCCATAATGAATCACATTCATGTTTTATTTGTGACGAAAATAACCGAAACATTATCTTGCAGTTCGGATCTCTATCCTTCTTAGCAGAGCTCATCTTCAGGGGACCTTTGTCCAGAGTTGATAGAGAGCGAAACGCCTCCCCTTGTTCCACCGTCCCACGAGGCTGGCGACCCCGAGGTATCGTCCCGGAGGGTGTTTTCAAGTCCAGACCCTGGAAAAGGTCGTCAGACTAGTCCGGCACCCTTTTGCGCGCCGACGGAGGGGCTGAAGGATCTGCTTGGTAGGGCGTCCATCTCCGAAGAACACCGTATGTTGATGGATACGGTGATTGGAAGGATTTCATCCGCGGAAAGCGGATTGCACGAGGCTGCCAGGAGTTTACTAACAGGCTTTGAGGTATGTAGAAAGGTGTACCTTTTGGTAGAGCCGCATATTAAATGTGCCCTGTATGAATAGTAGCCCCTGAGACTCTGTGTGTCATCATGAGTGACGGCGCACATAGGATCATAACCCCAGGTATAATATTCCATGAAGGTCGCGAGGCGTTCGGTGGCTAGTCGGACTGATGAATCGGCCGAACTAAGGCGGCAACTTGACATAGCAGATGTCGACATCGCGCTTGTAAATAAGTCGCTGGACGAGGCTCAAGGTATGTTCAAAAGACACCCAGTAACAGGAGCTTGATGCTCGGGCCTTATATGTATATACTTTATGTAGATGGTTCTTCCTGGCGCTCATATAATAGAGTCGCAGTGCTCGAAGGATGTTGTGTTCGAATAGCTTATACTATTTGTAAAACGAATTTTGTGTTTATGAAAAAAGCTTTTTTATACTTGTGCTTGCAAGAATCATGATGCCTCCTGTGCGGCCGTTTAATGTATATATTTGTATATAACCAAAAAGGCGCCTTTTCACACTTAATCCAACGTCTTGGTCCTACAAAGGAGGTGGTGGCATGGCGAACTAGGCAACCGGACTATAATGCTTTATCACTTTCCCTTAGCCATAGGAGTTTGACAGTGGGGCTACTGAATAGCCCCTAGGGGCACCGCGCTCGCCCGAATTCGGGGCACTAGTGTGCCTGACCGGGAAGCGGCCCTTCGTTAATGCGGGGGAATCCTAAAGATTCCGAAAGTCATCGAGTGCTTGACCAGTCTCTCGCTATATCATGACAGTCAGTTTTAGGCTTTCTCTACTGAGGTGCTCACCCGACCAAACTGGGGCACAATCGCAGTAGTTCTCCTGGTGCCGCGTTAGCCGATATAACGGAACGTAACGTAGCAAAACAAAGGAGCCGGGCAAACCCAACATTTGACCAAAGACATGATTCGGAGCTGATGCATATAGGGCCAAACTCGCGACGCCGAACACTCCCTAAGGTATTCGGTCTTTATGAAGATGGGCCGAAATAGAGCCCTTTGTAAAAAAGCCCCTAGTGCCCAGGTACGTGCAAAAATTCTGGCCTAGCCACATTCCAAGATGCCAGCCTCCTCCTCGTCTATAGAGAAAGCCGGGGGATGTTATCAACAAGAGATAATAAAAAAGGTTTATGCAGGGTCTTAATCTGAAAAGAATCCTTGAACGGGTCCCTGCTACACGTCTGCGCCTGTGTCTCCGTTGTGCCGTATCCTGGACGGGCGTAGCACGATGTTCGTCTGCGAAAGAGAGGAACTTAGTAAAAAAAGCATGTGAGACATCGAAATAAATAAAATATAGTTGGAGCAAGAGTTGGGCCGTATTGTCTCCGGGCGTGAGCACACGGAGCCCCTTGCATGGGGGTATGCGGCTGTTAAGCATGTTGACGCCGGACTCGTCGAGCCGTGTCCGGGATAGTATGGCTGGATTTGTGGGCGGCTGTCTAGGCAGCCGCACCCTTTCCCGTACTTTGGGGGTCAATTCATATTCCCCTGTAATGAAATGATGCCCTTTGGGCCTGGCATTTTGAGTGCAAGGGATGCGTAATGTGGTATTGCGTTAAAGCGGGCGAAGGCCTCTCGTCCCAGTAGCGCTTGGTAGCGACTTACGAATGGGGCGATGTGGAATGTTAGCGTTTCGCTTCGGAAGTTGTCGGGTAATCCGAACGTGACTTCTAATGTAAGGGAACCCATACTTGGGGTATCCGGGCCTGGCCTTACTCCTTGAAAGGAAGTGTTGCCGAGGTGTATTATAACTGGGTTTACTCCGAGTTTGCGAACTGTGTCCTGATATAACAGGTTCAAGTCACTGCCGCCGTCCATAAGGGCGTTTGTAAATTGGAGTCCGTTAATAATTGGATTTACGACCAAGGCAGTCCAGCCTGCGTTTCGGTCTCCTCTGGAGTAATCCTGATGATCGAAGGTGATTGGTTGTGGCAACCAGTGGGGTTGCTCCTCCGGGGCTGGCTGTACAGCGCGTGTCTTTGTAGATGCCGTTCTGCTCTTCCCTTTTGTCACATGAAGTAGATTTACTGTCTTAACTTCTTGTGGGAACTTCTTTTGTTCTTCGGTGTTCTGCTTGTGGGGTGCATCGTCATCTTCGCTTGGTGTGTTCAGCCCCTTGTGTTTGGCGTTGAGCTTGTCGGACTGCTTAAAGACCCAACAATCTCTGTGGGTATGGTTTGCCGGTCTCCCCGGAGTGCTGTGGATTTGACATATTTTGTCCAAAATTTGGTTGAGGTTGGATAGCTCGTCCCTATCGTCTTTGGGAGGCGGCTTTTTCTGATTTTGCCGAGAGCTTTTGAATCCAGCGTTTACTGCCGTGCTCATCAGGCTGTTGTCCTTTGTCCGGCATGGTTCTTTGTTACGGCGCGGCTTTCCGTTCCCATCTCTTGGTTCGGACGTATTCGGGTCGCTGGTGTTGCTTCTTGCCAACCAGCTATCCTCTCCTGCACAAAAGCGAGTCATGAGGCTTGTTAACGCGGCCATTGTTCGTGGATTTTCTTGGCCGAGGTGTCTGGCGAGCCATTCGTCTCGGACGCTATGTTTGAAAGCTGCCAGGGCCTCTGCGTCCGGACAGTCGACTATTTGATTCTTTTTGATAAGGAATCTGTTCCAGAGCTTCCGGGCTGACTTTCCGGGCTGCTGAGTTATATGACTCAGATCGTCTGCATCCGGGGGTTGGACATATGTCCCTTGAAAATTTGCCTGGAAGGCATCTTCAAGCACTTCCCAACTTCCCATGGTGTTTTCGGGAAGGCTTTTAAGCCAATGGCGGGCTGGCCCTTTGAGCTTAAGGGGTAAGTATTTTATGGCGTGGAGGTCGTCTCCTCGGGCCATGTGTATGTGGAGGATGTAGTCCTCAATCCAGACTCCAAGGTCTGTTGTTCCGTCGTATGCTTCTATGTTTACTGGCTTGAATCCGGCTGGGAATTCATGGTCCAGCACCTAATCGGTAAAACATAGGGGGTGTGCGGCGCCCCTGTATTTAGGCGTGCCGTGATGTTCGGGTATTTGTTGTATTGCATCACTCCCTGGAGCTTGCTTCCTTGGCCTATAGATTGATCTGATTGGGCCAGTTCTTTGATGCGAATTCTTAGACGAATCACGCACTGTATTGAGTGCGGCGTCCTTTGATGCGTGAGGATGATCGTGGGGTCATCTATCCGACCTTGTGGCTTCCTTATTTTTTGACTGTGGGGGCTTTATGGCCTCTTCATCAAATTCCGGTAGTAGCTTCCGCTTCGGATAACTCCTTGTGTGGCGACTACTGCCGTACTTGTGTGCCGTATTGAGTACGTTGCCCCATCTGATCCTGAGTGCATCTTCTGCTGTCTTGAGCCTCCGCTTCTGCTTTCTCAGGCTACATGCAGTGGCGACGAGCCTTTGGTGGAGGTTCTGATGTTCCAGCAATTTGTCTGGCGTGAGGTCGTCCGGGCTATTATCTTTCCCGGGGATTGGTTGTTCGGATTGCCCGCACTGTTTGGACGGATGCTCAACGGCATGTTCATTGTCCGTTGATTCAACCTGCTCTATGGCTGGGTCTTTGTCGAGGTGGGGCTTGGCCTTGCGCTTACGCCACCGCTTTGATTGTTTTTCGGGGGAGCGATCCCTGGCCGCATCCTTTTGGTTCTCGTTGTTGTTTTTGTTGTATGTGTCCACCATGCATACATCGTATGATGAGGTGGCTTTCCGGTGCCCTATAGGTGCTGGTTTCTGATCGTCTCCTTTATCGGCGTCCATACTGTCGATATCTTCGAAGTCGAAATCAAGCATGTCGGTTAGATCGTCGACAATGGCTATCAAGTGGGTGGTGGGTGGGGTTTGAACTTCATCGTCCGCATCCCAACCACCCCGACCGCAGTCCGGCCGGGGCTCTTTTGACAAAGAGAGAGACTTTAGCGAATTTAGGATATCGCCAAAGGGCGAGTGTTGAAAGACGTCCGTGGCGGTGAACTCCACAATCGGAGCCCGATCAGGTTCGATCGAAAGGGGTGCGGAATATTCAGAGTCCGGAAAGGAGTTCGGCACCTTGGAGTCATGGGCCTTGCGAAGGACTAGGCTGGTATTCGGCTCTATCGCCGCAGGGATTGTGACTCCCGGGGCGGCGTCCAACCGTCCGTCCCGGGCTAGCGCAGTCGGCTCCGAGCTAATGGTCGGAGTGAACACCGGAGTGACACTCTGGGCGTTGTCCGGCGGCAGAACTAAATCATGCCCATCGAGACAGTGCGGCGCGCCCGGTCGTGGCTCGAATCCGTCGAAGATCAAGTCCCAGTGGATGTCGGCCGTGTAGTTTAAGCTTCCAAACCCGACCTGACGATCAAGGGCATGGCTTTCGATCTGCTCCAGACGGCCAAATGAGTTGGCCCACAGTGCGAAGCCGCCGAATATGAAGATCTGTCCGGGGAGAAAAGCCTCGTCCCGGACCGCATCGCGATTGACGAGGGAAGAAGCCATCGGGCCTGAAGGTGACGACACAGAGGAACTCTCAATGAAAGAACCAATGTCGGTGTCAAAACCGGCGGATCTCGGGTAGGGGGTCCCGAACTGTGCGTCTAGGCGGATGGTAACAGGAGAAAGGGACACGATGTTTTTACCCAGGTTCGGGCCCTCTCGATGGAGGTAAAACCCTACTCCTGCTTGATTAATATTGATGATATGGGTAGTACAAGAGTAGATCTACCACAAGATCAGAGTGGCTAAACCCTAGAAGCTATCCTATGGTATGATTGTTGTTCGTCCTACGGACTAAAACTCTCCGGTTTATATAGACATCGGAGAGGGCTAGGGTTACAAAGAGTCGGTTACAATGGGAGGAGATCTTCATATCGTATCGCCAAGCTTGCCTTCCACGCCAAGGAAAGTCCCATCCGGACATGGGACGGAGTCTTCAATCTTGTATCTTCATAGTTCGGGAGTCCGGCCAAAGGTCTTAGTCCGGCCATATGGACACCCCCTAATCCAGGACTCCCTCAGGCCTCAAGACCCGCACCTTCGAGAAGAAGCTCGAGGCCTACGGCAGGGGCTGGCTCGACGAGTTGTAGTCCATGTTGTGGTCCATCCGCACCATCGCGACCAAGCCAACAAGAGAAACACCGTTCTTCCTCGTCTACAGAGAAGAAGCGGTTCTCCCTCACGAGGTCAAGCATCGCTCCATGCGGGTCCTGGCGTTTGATGAAACGCAGCAGGACGCCACGCGAAGGATGGATCTCATGCTGGGGGAGGAACGCCGCCGTCAAGCCTCGCTTCAAGCAGCGAGGTACCAGCAGGCGCTGCGGCGGTACCATTGCCGTAGCGTCCGCTCCAGGACGTTAGAGGTGGGTGATCTCGTCCTGAGGCGGGTGTTCTCCAGGGAGGGGCTGCATAAGCTCTCTCCCATGTGGGAGGGCCCGTTTAGGATTGCCCGTGTCTCTAGGCCTGGCGCCGCGCGCCTGGAGACATAGGACAGGGTCCCCATCCAGAACGTTTGTAACATCCAGCACCTCCGGAAGTTGTACCCCTAAAGAAAGGCTCCGGCGCGTGAAGCAAGGCTCTGGCCTGTGAAGGTCTCCACTCGTGACACTCTCACGTAATAATGAGTGGGGCTATACACGCCCCGGAGTCTCCTGAGAGTCGCCCTGGGGCCTCATGGGGGCTCCCTCCCATGTCCTAGTGGCAGCACTTAGCTCTGCGCTGGTGAGAAGACTAGATTAGGTGCCGAACGCGGCTGGTCATTCGCTTTCTGAAGGTTCTTGCAGTTTTTAGTAGTCTTTTAATGGATTTGGTATTCTCGAACGCTGGTTCCTCGACTTGTGTTTTCTCCTAAGTTGTTTTGGTCTAAGGACGTGAGAGAGGTGGCAGTCGCCCGCCACTTCTCCTCGCGCTTCTCGCGCGTGGGACCAGGTAGGTGTGTGCGCCTAGGGCTTGCCCTTCCGCGCACACACCATGCCGAACCACGTCGATTCGGCTTCTTCCTCGTGAGGAGCCCTCGATCGAGTCCGCTCGCGCCAGCACCCCTCATGTCCGTGCCCCCGGGCAGCGTGACGTGGTGCATTAGGTCCAAGCTAACCTATGGCAGGGGGCTCGCGTAAGGAGGAGCAAGTCGCTCGACAAATTTTCTCTTCCTTCAAAGGACAGCTCTGCCCTGCCGCGACTCCTGAGGGCGCCAGGTGTACCTCCTGAGGGCACAAGGCGTATATCCTGGAGTCCCTATCAAGTACCTGAGGTCAGGTTCTCATGAGGCAAAGGACGACTGCACATACCAAGCTAAGCCTTCCTACCTTAACCCGCTCAAATTGCAAACACTATAGCACAACATCAAGAAGGCAATTATAACATAAAAAGGCATAGCAGCAACCGTTCATTACACGCCCCCCGCAGGGTACATTCTTCTTTTTTGGATTGCAGGAGAAAGGAAAAGCTAACCAAAGAGGGGCCTGAGGCGTACAAGCTTGGCCCAGCACCGCATCCTCAATCAGCGCCTCAAGGTAGCCCGGTGCTCCACCAGTTCTTCCATAGGAGATCTGGGGCCACCAGCCTTGAGCCCAAGTTCGCTGGCACCCAGCTTCACGTCGGGCTCCTCTCCAGCTTCACTGGAGCGTTGCGGCGGGATGAACCACCGGTGTCCTCGACACGAGCACGGCGACGCAGAGGCCGGTCATAGCCACCACTGCTCGAGCTCTCATCCGAGGAAGAGCTGCCGTCATGGGAGGAGCGTGCATCGGCAAGGCCAAGCTCGCCGTCGCCACCATCGTTGTCGCTGCTATCCTCTGGGCAGCACCCCACGCGGCGGCCGTCCCCTCTGAACACCCCCACATAGATGGTCGCCAGGCCATCATACTTAAAGTGGAGGGTGCACCTTCTGCCGAGGTCACGCGCATGGGTGAAGGTCTGCCAGCCGCGGGTCAGCACCACGCTGCCAGAGGCGGAGACCTCGGCACCAACCCATGAAGCTCTGCTACAACACTCATCGACCTGCAGCCAGAAGCCATCAAGCCCTGAAGAAGGAAGCTCGCTGGAGAAGAAGGATGGGAGCCAGAGCGAGGTGCCAGGCAGGCTCGTTGACCACACCACAAACTCAGGGAGCACGTCCAGCGAGGAAAAGCGCGGCCGAGGCGGGTGCATGATCACGGCGCGCCTTCCTTCGTCATGGGGGCTGCCCCAGAGCTGGTGGCCCCCTCCACGGGAAGAGGTGCCATCGCGGGCGCCTACAGCAATGTTGCCTCTGGGGGGCGCGCGCCCGCGCCCCCTGGATGCTGCCGAAGGGACCGCAGGGTGCTTGCGAGGACGGCCACAGACCCTCTTGGGAGGAGGAGAGTCAGGCCCCTCCCTGGGAGCCTTCCCCTTCTCTGCCGCGGAGAACCTCTTGATCGGCGCCATGAGAACAAGTTGGAGAGGAGAAGAAGCAGGAGGGAGCAAGACGAAGAAGAGATGGGAAGGGGCTCCACCCGCTCGCACATTTATAGCTAGGAGAAGGTAAATCATCGGCCTCCCATGATTTCCAGTAATGATGACCCTCTTTGCACGCAGCATGCAGTTGTCAAGTCGAGAAGTTGCCGAGGCAGCATGGGGAAACAGAGTCGCCCATGTCCAATCAATTGCCACGCGTCATCAAGGCCGCAGGCGGTTAGGGCCCGCGGCGCTCTGCACTTACCCTTTGGCTTGGGCCCGGGGGCTACTGTCAGCGTCCTGGATTTGGGGGTATCCAGCCCTACCTGCTTGTGGCCCACCGCGTGACTCCATCATCGGCCTGGTATGGCCCAACTTCAGCACCAACACCACAAGACCCTCACGAGGGGCCAAGCCTCACGAGGCGGACGACGCCAAGACCCCCGAAGGGACTGGCCTCCTCGGGAGGGCTCCTGAGGGGTGGAGAGTCCTGTGCAAGTATCTCATGAGGCTCGGTCTAACGTGAGCCATGACGACCAAGGCCAGGTGGGCGTCTGGCAGGCGCAGAGCGTAGGTTTCCTCTTTGGTGCAAGGGAGGCAAGCCACAGGTGCAGAGTCCCGAGGAATCAGCCAAAGGTTTACATTCTGGTGCAACAAGACCAAGACCGCCAAGACGGCAGGACGGAAGTCATCACCGAGCCCACCGCAGCGTCACGACCAGAGGCTTTTCGCAGGCGAAGACTAATTTTGTCAGGATAGACTATACTACCTGTCCCCTTTCAAATCCTGCCATTGTGGAATCCCTTCACGCTCATTTTGGGAAGAGGACCAAGGCCACTATATATAGGACTAGCCACCACCATAGGAAGGGGACCGAAATCAGAACAAGTAGAGCACCACACCAGCTCAAGAACACCTCATCTCCTGAGGCTTATTCATCCTTTGTACTAGTTCATCCATAGCCCCTCGAGGCAATCCACCACACCACACTGGATTAGGGTATTACACCACAATGGTGGCCCGAACCAATATAAATCTTCGTGTCTTTGTGTCTCTTTGAGATCGACGCACTAGGTTAGGGAGGATCACGAGTTGGAAGGCTGGACAGGTTGAGATCTCCGCACGCACCCTAGAGTTCGAACCTCTCAAGGGTTACCGGATCCCTAAATCCGACAGATAAAAATATAGATCTGATCATAAACTCAAAGTTCATCGGATCCCAACAAACACACCGCAAAAAGACTTACATCATATGAATCGCCAAGAGACCATAGTATTGATAATCAAGAGAGAGAGAGAGGAAGCCATCTAGCTACTAACTACGGACCTGTAGGTGTACAAACAACTGCTCATGCATCATTAGAGAGGCACTAATGGACATGATGAACCCCTTTGAGATGGTGGATTGGATCTGGTGTTTTTGGACTCTGCGGCAACTGGAATGGATTTTCGCCGACTCCCCTAGGGTTTCTGGAATATTGGGGTATTTATAGAGCAAAGAGGCGGTGTGGGAGGCCAACAAGGAGGGCACGACCCACTTGGGCGCGCCTGGGGCCCCAGGCGCGCCCTGGTGTGTTGTGCTCTGCTTGGAGCTCCCCTCAGGTGCGTTCCTGGCCCACTAGATGTCTTCTAGCCCAAAAAATTCCACAAAAAGTTTTGCTGCGTTTGGACTCCGTTTGGTATTGATTTCCTGCGATGTAAAAAAATACAGAAAACATCAACTGGCACTGGGCACTATGTCAATAGGTTAGTACCAAAAAATGATATAAAATGACTATAAAATGATTGTAAAACATCCAAGAATGATAATATAACAGCATGGAACAACAAAAAATTATAGATACATTGGAGACGTATCAACATCCCCAAGCTTAATTCCTGCTCATCCTCGAGTAGGAAAATGATAAAAATAGAATTTTTGATGTGGAATGTTGCCTAACATGTTTATCACATTTCTTTTCTTTATAGCATGGACATTTGGACTTTTATATGGTTCAAAGCAATAGTCTAGTTTTTACATGAAGACTTTAATACTCAAGCATACCAACAAGCAACCATGTCTTTCAGAATATCAACACTCACTACAAAAAAAGACACATCCGTGACATTTTGGGCCGAACGATTTTTTCTGTCATACTTATGACACTTCTATGATGATAATTATGGCAAAACCCCGTATCATCATAGATGTGGGGGCTCCTACTTCTACAATAAAAAATCATGACAGAAAATGGGCTTTTCATCCTGGGCGGGCCTGAGACGCACCTGCATGTCATTCTTTGGGCCGTCCTTGACTGAAAATATCAAGGTAGAAGCGAGGGCGAGGAAAATTTGGGGGAGTTCCCGATTACGGTGGGTGGTCGGGGCCGAGCAATTCACAAAGGTTTGCGCGTTTCTCTCGTACACGTACGCGTGTGTGTGCGAGGCGTTGCGCATTAACTGAACCCGAGCGAGGCGTTGGGCTCTAACTGAATGCACTAGCTACGTTACTGAACCTTGATCGATCCCTTACTGTTAACTAAACCCAAGTGATTCCTTCGCTACTTCCCCTAACTGAAGCCGATCAAACCTGCTACCTCTTAATGAACAGTGAATGTGGGCTTGGTTGATCGAGTCGAGACATACGTGGTTGGGGTTGGATGAACAGTTCCCGGTGGTGTCAGCATTCTGGGAACAGGGGTCCCCAGACTTTCCTGCCAGCGGCCTGCGGCGTGGCTCAAGCAGTGGCCTAGTACGGCCCGTCTACATCGACCCAATCTCAAGACCCTTGTGAGGGGCCAAGCCTCGCAGGGCGGATGACACAAGGCTTCCTCAGGGGCGGCCTCACCAGGCAGGCTCGCGAGGAGGCGGAGAGATCAAGGCAGGGGTACCTCGCGAGGTGCTCATGACGCAAGCCATGACGATCGAGACCAGGCGGGCGCCAGCGGGCGCTATGTCCTCGTTTCCTCTTTGGGGCAAAGGGGGCAGGTGCAGGCGCGGAGTACCGAGGCATCAAGCAAGGGTTACCATATTGGTGCAACGAGACCAAGACTAGTAGAGCGGCAGGACGGAGGTCACCATGGAGCCCAAGACGGTGTCATCGCCAGTACCGTTGGCAGTTGAAGACCAGCTTTAGTCAGGATAACTTGTACTAGATGTTCCCCTTCAAAATGGTCGTTGTTGGCTCCCTTCCCGCTCAATATTTGGGAAGAGGACCAAGGCCTCTATATATAGAGCTAGCCACCACAGTAGAGAGGGGATCAGATAGGGAGACGATCGAATCCACCCAAGTAGAACACTACACCAGCTCAAGAACACCTTTCGTGAGGCTGTTCTTCCTCTATACTGTTTACCATCAGCCTCAGAGGCAATCCACCACACCACAAACTAGAGTAGGGTATTACACCACAACGGTGGCCCGAACTAGTATAAACCTTGTGTCCCTTGTGTTGTTCATCGTGTAGCTTAGATTCACGGTGAGGCGTTGGGACGTGGATCGATAGGGGGAAGATCTTCACGTGCACCCCAGAGGTCGAACCTTAAGGGTTTTGCCGGAACCCGATATCCGACAATTTGCGCGCCAGGTAGGGGTGCGCCGGAATCTTTCTTCCGCTTTCTCGCATTCCATCGTTCGTCGCATCCATGGCGGATGCTCGCCGAGCTCGCGCCGAGTGTCGGGCTGCTCTCGCCGCCCTCGTCGCCTAGACGGCTCCCGTCGATGGGCCTCCTCGTCGTTCCCCATCGCCTGCCGCCAATGCCGCCACCGTCCCGGCGGGGAACGGGTAGCAAGCATCGTCGTTGCATCCCTCGGTGCGGCGGGAAGGCCGCACCGCCACTCCATCACTAACTCCGGCTGGTTCATCGTTGCATGCCCGTCGCGCTCCCATGGTCGCGTAGGTTGCGCTGCTCCTGGCACGTGAGCTCCTGCACTACCGCCCCGTTGACAACCTCTACGAGGAGTGGCTCGCTCGCATCACCGAGCTCGTCAGTGTCGCAGGGGGCTCTCCTGCGTTGTCCCTCTCGCTGCCTCGCCCTCCGTCCTGCGTGGGTGATGCAGCTCAGGAGGTGCCTCTGCCACCCCCTCCCCAAGAAGGTGCCCTGGCTCCAAGGTGCGCGGCCCCTAGACAAGACCCACCGCGTCCAGTACCCGCGCGACAAGAAAGGAGCTGCCAAGAAATCCCTCGGCCTCAAGAAGGCGCTCGCATGCTCCCCGCTCCGGCACGTCAAGATCGCATCCCTGCGCCAGCACGTCAAGACCCCGCGCTGCCCTTGGCGGCAGCGCACGGGAATCTCCAAGAGCAAGCCCCACATCTGCAAAGGGCTCCGGTGGCCACCGGAGGCTGCCGCGCCTTCACCATCGAGCTACATGGTGTCGCCTGGCTGGGCAAGTTCAAGCCGGATGTGCCTCCTCGCTACGACGGCACCGCCGACCTCGCGGAGTTCTTGCAGCTCTATGAGCTGGGCATTGAGGCGGCCAACAGAGACGAAAAGGTCATGGCGAACTGGTTTCCCATGGAGCTCAAGGATGGTGCCCGCACCTGGCTCCTGAACCTGTCTCCCGGCTCCATCTCCTCTTGGGACGAGATGCACACCCGCTTCATCACCAACTTTCAGGGCACTCGCAACCGTCCTCTAGTCGTGGTTGACTTGCGCCGCATCAAGCAGCAACCAGGAGAGACCTTGCAGAAGTACATCCAGTGCTTCAACAACGCTCGCCTCAAGATTCCCAAGGTGACTGAGTAGGCCATCATCTCGGCATTCTCTAGCGACGTCCGTGACATCAAGATGAAGGAGGAGCTAGCTATCCACGAGGATCTGTGCACATCTCTGGAGTTGTTCCACCTGGCGACCAAGTGCGCAAGGGCTAAGGAGGGGTGCCTCTCCCTTCTCGAGCTTCCAGCTGCTGACCCAGAAGAGAAGAAAGCCAAGGCCAAGGACATGATGCGTAAAGGAGCAGTTGTGCTCGCAGCAGAACCAGACACGAAGCACGGCAGGGACCAGGCAGAGTCATCCAAGGGCAGCTGAAAGGGATCGAGAAGAGGTGTCTAGAGGGGGGTGATTAGACACTAGGTGCAAAAGGTAGCAGTTTTTAATTTCCTTAAGTTTAAGTTGGGTTTTGGCACAAATTTAACAATCACAATACATATCAAGCAAGCATGCAAAGAGTATATGATCAGTGGAAAGTAAAGCATGCAACTTGCAAGAATGTAAAGGGAAGGGTTTGGAGAATTCAAACGCAATTGGAGACACGGATGTTTTTGTCGTGGTTCTGATAGGTGGTGCTATCGTACATCCACGTTGATGGAGACTTCAACCCACGAAGGGTAATGGCTGTGCGAGTCCACGGAGGACTCCACCCAAGAAGGGTCCACGAAGAAGCAACCTTGTCTATCCCACCATGGTCGTCGCCCACGAAGGACTTGCCTCACTAGCGGTAGATGTTCATGAAGTAGGCGATCTCCTTGCCCTTACAAACTCCTTGGTTCAACTCCACAATCTTGTCGGAGGCTCCCAAGTGACACCTAGCCAATCTAGGAGACATCACTCTCCAAGAAGTAACAAATGGTGTGTTGATTATGAACTCCTTTCTCTTGTGCTTCAAATGATAGTCTACCCAACACTCAACTCTCTCTCTCATAGGATTTGGATTTGGTGGAAAGAAGATTTGAGTGGAAAGCAACTTGGGGAAGGCTAGAGGTCAAGATTCATATGGTAGGAATGGAATATCTTGGTCTCAACACATGAGTAGGTGGTTCTCTCCAGAAAATGTAAGTTGGAAGTGTAGGTTTGTTCTGAGGCTCTCTCCACGAATGAAGAGGATGTGGAGGGGTATATATAGCCTCCACACAAAATCTAACCGTTACACACAATTTACCAATCTCGGTGGGACCGAATTGAGAAACTCGGTCTGACTGATTCAGCAAATCTAGTGACCGTTAGGATTTTCGGTGGGACCGACATGCAACTTGGTAGGACCGATATGGTTAGGGTTAGGGCATAACGTAATCTCGGTGAGACCGATTACACAAACTCGGTGGGACCGATTTTGGTAAGAAGCTAACCAGAGAGTTGGTGAGGCAAACTCGGTGGGACCGATTACACAACCTCGGTGGGACCGATTTTGGTAATAAGTTAACCATAGAGTTTGCATTGTAATCTCGGTAGTACCGATTGCTCAAACTCGGTGAGACCGATTTTGGTAATGGACATACACAGAGAGATTACAATCCCATCTCGGTGAGACCGAGATCCCCATTGGTGAAACCAATTTGCCTAGGGTTTGTGGCAGTGGCTATGACATCCAAACTCGGTGGCGCCGGATAGAAAGAATCGGTGGGGCCGAGTTTGAATTTTGGTTTAGGATATATGTGGATGTGGGAAAGTAGTTGAGGGCTTTGGAGCATATCACTAAGCACTTTGAGCAAGTAAGCCATTAAGCAACACCTCATCCCCTCTTGATAGTATTGGCTTTTCCTATAGACTCAATGTGATCTTGGATCACTAAAATAGAAAATGTAGAGTCTTGAGCTTGAAGCTTGAGGCAATCCTTTGTCCTTAGCATCTTGAAGGGGTTCCATGTCCTTTAGTCCATGCAACTTCATTGTTGAACTTATCTTAAACATACTAGGTAAAAGTGTTAGTCCAACAAGAGATATGTTGACATTAATTACCAAAACCACCTAGGGAGCACTTGTGCTTTCAATCTCCCCTGTTTTGGTAATTGATGACAACATACATGAAAGCTTTAGATAGAGATATAGAGAATAGCAAGTAAAGCTTTGGAAAGAGATGTAACATGCATAGGCTCCCCCTACATGTATGCAGTCATGTGGATATGGAATATAGAAGCATGTGAGAGCATAACCATGACAGAGTAGGCAATGTGTTACATGTATCTTGGCTATATGCATCAGAGCCAAAAGGTGTGAATATGGGAAATATACCTTAATGCTCATGAGTCCTTCTTGCAAACAGTATGTACATCAGCAAGAATCCCTCATACACATGATTGTGATGCATATATTTACCTTGTGGTCTTGAGTTGGCTTTGGATGGAATGAACCTGTGAAAATAAGGTTAGATAACACAGATACACCTACTGGCCAGAGCAAACAAAAGCAACCACAAGAGTACCAAGACTGGGATGACATGTAGAGAATGAGTACTGAGTACCACATTGGATATCGACATGTCCCCAAAGGTAAAGATGTGCAATGAATTTAAAGATTCTTCCCCTTAAAAGTCTTGCTCCCCCTTAATCTAGCATGGGATATTGGGAGAAGATAGGGAACAGAAAAACAGAGCTCAAAGAAACAAATGAGCACAGCTAATGCAAATGAGCACATATGAACATGTCTTTCCCCTTTAGAAGACACGTAACATCTCTCCTCTTGAACACTAAGCATCTGGGATCCTTGAAGATTACTCTCCCCTTGAGTATTCTCTCCCCCTAGAGATATTATAAAGTATTCATGATCTCTCTCTATAGATAAAGTTTTGATGTGAGCTCTCTCTCCCCCATTGACATCAATTTCCAAGACGGGTCTTCTGGATTTGTTGTCACATGGGTGTGGTCCTTAAGTCACAGATCAAAGAAGCAAGAAAATTTTGATGCTGGTAGAGTACAAGATTCATTGAGTGGAGCTGGTTAAAAAGGAATACATGAATAAATGGCAAAGTGTTTTTCCTGTAGTGAAATCGGTGGCACCGAGTAGTATGCTTCGGTTAAACCGGAAGAATTCAGTTGGTCTAAAACTAATAAACCGGTGTGACCGAGTTCATCACAAAGAAAACACCTGTCATCTCAGCTCACTAGACAAGTTAGATTTCACAAGGATTTGCAAGGAATTAACTAAATGATTCGCGATGAATTTGATGCAGGGAATGCAGAACAGAACAGAAAAGAAATGAAATCTAGATGAAGGTTTTTTTTGAAAAGGGAAACAAATATGCATGAGACAAATGCAAGAGCATAGAAAAGAACACAAGAGAACTCCATCTAGAAATGGTCGGCGACAAAGTCACCTATGTTAGAGTATATTGACTTAGGAGTCAAGTGAGATCACTTGATCATAGGTCATACTCATCGTTTAAGCTCAAAATGGGGTTACCATTTTTTGTTTAAGCATCTTGATGTATTCACACATTGTCGAGTTTCTTTGACTCATGACTTGGAGTAAAGCTTCTCTAAGATGGAATAGCATACCTTGGGTGGTGGTGTTGATCATGATCATGTAGTTGAACTTGTGTGGGTTGCTCAAGGTTGATGTATCTCATCAAGAGTTGGGAGAACCATTTGGAATTTGAGTTCATCTACCTACATGGGTTAGTTTTTGCAAGGAAGAGAACTTGTATATCCAAAATAACAATCATGAATTTCAACATAAAATTTGTCAAAGGATATGTTTGAATGGTTCCATGCTTCCTTGTCTTCAACCACCATTGTGTAAATACTTGGTGATGTAGAGATTGCTCAAGATGTGAGTGAGTTTCAATCTCATAGACTTAGACTCATCCAAGTATCTACAAGGGTTAGACAACATGCAAGGTGCAAATATATCCAAGACATAAGATAGTCATCATAAGAGAAATGTCAAGGATTGGTCATAGGCTCATGCCTTGCATGTATCAAATGGAGTTCCTACTCCAAGTTTGAAGCATCAATGATGTTCAATTCACCTCTTGACCTGCAAAACACTTTCTCATCAAGTGGTTTAGTGAATTTATCCGCTAATTTCTTTTCGGTGCGAACATGCTTAAGATTAATGTCCCCTTTGGCAACATGATCTCGAATGAAATGATGACGAACTTCAATATGCTTAGTTCGAGAATGTTGCACGAGATTGTGAGCAATATTGATAGCACTCTCATTGTTACAAAGTAATGGAACATGTTTCACATATATCCCATAGTCTTTAAGAGTTTGGGTCATCCAAAGTAATTGAGCACAACATGAACCAGCGGCAATGTATTCCGCTTCGGCAGTGGATAAGGATACCAAGTTTTGTTTCTTGGAAGACCAAGACACAAGAGATCTACCAAGAAATTGGCAAGTACCCGAAGTGGACTTTCTATCAACCTTGTCACCGGCATAGTCCGAGTCAGAGTAGCCGACAAGATCGAAAGAGGCCCTCTTAGGATACCAAATGCCAAAATTTGGTGTATGAATTAAGTATCTCACTATCCTTTTCACGGCCTTAAGATAACATTCTTTAGGAGCATCTTGATATCATGCACACATGCACACACTTAGCATGATATCGGGATGTGAAGCACATAAATATAATAATGAACCAATCATAGAGCGATAAACCTTTTGATCGACCGGTTCACCATCTTTGGTCAAATCAAGATGTCCACTAGTAGGCATGGGTGTAGTCATACCTTTGCATTCTTGCATATTGAACTTCTTGAATAAGTCCTTGGTGTACTTCGTTTGAGAAACAAAGGTACCTTCCTTAGTTTGCTTGATTTGCAAACCAAGAAAGAATTTGAGTTCACTCATCATAGACATCTCAAACTTCTCCGACATTAGCTTCCCAAACTTCTCACTAAAATGAGGGTTAGTTGATCCAAATATAATATCATCAACATAAATTTGGCATACAAATAGTTCTCCATTGACCCTCTTAGTAAAAACTGTAGAATCTATTTTTCCAATTTCAAAGCCTTTTTCAATAAGGAATTTGGTCAAGCATTTATACCATGCTCTAGGAGCTTGTTTAAGACCATAAAGAGCTTTGTGCCGTTTGTAAACATGATTAGGTTTCTTAGAATTAACAAAGCAGGGAGGTTGTTGGACATAAACTTCCTCCTCTATTTCACCATTTAGAAAAGCACTTTTAATTTCCATTTGGTACAAGGTGATATCATGGTGATTAGCATAAGTAAGTAAGATGCGAATGGACTCAAGTCTAGCAATGGGAGCAGAAGTCTCACCATAGTCCATACCTTTGACTTGTGTGTAGCCTTGGGCGACGAGACGTCCTTTGTTGCGAACTAATTGTCCATCTTCATCTTGCTTGTTGCGACACACCCATTTGGTACCGATGATGTTGTGGTTGTTGTCGGGCTTCTCAACCAATGTCCACACTTGATTTCTCTCAAAGTTGTGTAGCTCTTCATGCATATCGTTTATCCAATCCGGATCTTCCAATGCTTCTTCAACCTACATAGGTTCAATGCTAGAGATGAATGAATAGTGTTCCAAAAAGTTAGCTAAACGAGTTTTTGAGCGAGTGGTTCTCCCGGTTTGGATATCATTGTAGATTTGCTCGACGGGGTGGTCTTTAGAAATTCTTGCTCGAACTCGTGAAAGCTTTTGCTTGGGTCTTGGTTGAACATCTTCTTCATCTTGTTCTTCTTCTTGGCCTTCTGCATTGTTAGCGTTGTCATTCTCTTGTCGTGGTGGAGAAGGAGGTTGTTGACGTTCTTGGTGTACTTCCTTGTTTTCTTCAGCTTGGTGTGTCCCACTTGTGGATGCTTCCTTGTCAACTCTTGGTTCACCTTGCTGTGTGGTGGAAACTTCCACTTGGACAGACGAGGTACTCTCCTTCACCTTCGTTGGACGAATCTTGCCTATAGACAAGTCTTGAATTGCTTCTGAGGGATCTTTGTCTCCTACATCAATTGGCAATTGCTCTACTTGCGAGCCGTTAGATTCATCAAACTTCACATCTACCATTTTTTCAACCTTTTGGGTGAAATTGTTGTAGACATGGTAAGTGTGAGATTTTGAGCCATAACCAAGTAGGAAACCTTCATGAGACTTAGGAGCAAATTTAGAATGACAATGCTTAACAAGAATGTAGCACTTTGAGCCGAATACTCGAAAGTATCCAACTTGGGGTTTGTTATCGGTGAGGAGCTCGTATGCCGTCTTGCCGAGTAGATTGTGAAGATACAAGGGATTTGTTGCATGAAAGGCTGTCTCAACCGCTTCTGCCCAAAAGTGCTTTGGTGTCTTGTACTCATCAAGCATCATTCTTGCCATTTCGATGAGCATCCGGTTCTTCCTCTCAACAACTCCATTTTGTTGAGGTGTGTACGTAACCGAGAACTCATGTGAAATCCCTTCTTCGTCAACAAAGGTGTCCAAATTTGCATTCTTGAACTCCGTTCCGTTGTCGCTACGAACCTTCTTGATCTTCACTTCAAATTGATTTTGGGCCTTCCTAGCGAAGTTTTTGAAGATCTTTTGGACCTGCAATTTGTCATCGAGAAAGAACACCCACGTAAATCTTGAAAAATCATCAACTATGACTAGACCAAAAGAATTTCCACTGAGACTCTTGTAAGCATTGGGACCAAAAAGGTCCATCTGAAGTAGCTCGAGTAGCCTCCTTGTGGTCATGATGTTCTTCACGGGATGCCTTCCTCCAACCTGTTTACCTGCTTGACGAGCACTGCAAAGTCTATCCTTATCAAATATGACATCGTTAACACCAAGGATATGATTTCCTTTAATAAGCTTGTCAAGGTTTCGCATACCAACATGACCTAATCGTCTATGCTGTAACCAACCTTTAGAGGATTTAGCAATAAAACTTGTTATAGGTTGAGCATTTTTAGTGAAATCAACAATGTAAAGATCACCTCTACGTATACCGGTAAAGACCATTTTATGATTGTCACTACGAAACACCTGGCAATCTACTTTAGTGAATAGGACATTGTAACCGAAATCAGAAAGTATAGATACTGAAAGTAAGTTGTAGCCAAGAGATTCAATGAGCATAACGTTTTGAATGGAGCTATCATGTGAGATGGCCACCTTACCGAGGCCAACCACCTTACCCTTTGAGTTGTCACCGAAAGTGACATACTTTCGAGGACCATCGTTTTCAGCAAGCTCACGAAACATGTCTTTATCTCTGATCATGCGATCGGTACACCCACTATCAAGAACCCATTCCTTTCCTCCTGCCATATATCCCCGAAGATTTGCCATAAGACCAAAGTGTCTCACTGCATCATCAAGATCAAAGTCACGATCATCATCCTCATCATAGTATCCATGTTCATCCTCGTCATGTGGTGGATCAAATCCTAGAGAGGGTGATTCGTTAGAGTGAGTTTGACAATGATCTTGTTTATGAATTTTAATAGCTTCGGAAATAATATCGCTAATGATTCCAACATTTCCTTTGGCACGCATAAGATTTGTAAGTTCAAATAGACAATCACCAAACATAGGATCACTGGAATTCATCTTACTCAAGGCAGACTTATGGAGAATTTCATCTAGACTTTTCAAGGAATAGTCCGGAAATCATTCCTCAAGATATTTCCATATAATGTAGGCACACTCAAGAGTAGGCAAGTTTCCAATCAAGTTTCTAGGCAAGCCTCTAGTGATAAGATTAACAGTTCTAAGATTCCTAATCATGTCAATTGACTCATCAAGGGTAGGATGCAAAGGATCAATATGAGGTGCACAAGGACTAGAAATGTACTTGTTCAAATGATATTGATTGAAAATCACAAGCATCTCATTTTTCAACTCATGAAAATACTCTCCATCGAGTATAGGCACTTTATGTCTAAGACTCCCCAAAGTAGACTCATCCATCTTCCTCCAATGGTGATTAAACCAAAGCAATTGAGACCAAAGCTCTGATACCAATTGAAAGGGATCGAGAAGAGGTGTCTAGAGGGGGGTGATTAGACACTAGGTGCAAAAGGTAACAGTTTTTAATTTCCTTACATTTAAGTGGAGTTTTGGCACAAATTTAACAATCACAATACATATCAAGCAAGCATGCAAAGAGTATATGAGAAGCAGAAAGTAAAGCATGCAACTTGCAAGAATGTAAAGGGAAGGGTTTGGAGAATTCAAACGCAATTGGAGACACAGATGTTTTTGTCGTGGTTCCGATAGGTGGTGCTATCGTACATTCACGTTGATGGAGACTTCAACCCATGAAGGGTAACGGCTGCGGGAGTCCATGGAGGGCTCCACCCAAGAAGGGTCCACGAAGAAGCAACCTTGTCTATCCCACCATGGCCTTCGCCCATGAAGGACTTGCCTCACTAGCGGTAGATCTTCATGAAGTAGGAGATCTCCATGCCCTTACGAACTCCTTGGTTCAACTCCACAATCTTGTCGGAGGCTCCCAAGTGACACCTAGCCAATCTAGGAGACACCACTCTCCAAGAAGTAACAAATGGTGTGTTGATGATGAACTCCTTGCTCTTGCGCTTCAAATGATAGTCTCCCCAACACTCAACTCTCTCTCATAGGATTTGGATTTGGTGGAAAGAAGATTTGAGTGGAAAGCAACTTGGGGAAGGCTAGATATGAAGATTCATATGGTAGGAATGGAATATCTTGGTCTCAACACATGAGTAGGTGGTTCTCTCTCAGAAAATGTAAGTTGGAAGTGTAGGTTTGTTCTAATGGCTCTCTCCATGAATGAAGACAAGGTGGAGGGGTATATATAGCCTCCACACAAAATCTAACCGTTACATACAATTTACCAATCTCGGTGGGACCGAATTGAGAAACTCGGTCTGACTGATTCAGCAAATCTAGTGACCGTTAGGATTTTCGGTGGTACCGAAATGCAACTCAGTAGGACCTATATGGTTAGGGTTAGGGCATAACGTAATCTCTATGAGACCGATTAGACAAACTCGGTGGGACCGATTTTGGTAATAAGCTAACTAGAGAGTTGGTCAGGAAAACTCGGTGGGACCGATTACACAAGCTCGGTGGGACCGATTTTGGTAATAAGTTAACCATAGAGTTTGCATTGTAATCTCGGTAGTACCGATTGCTCAAACTTGGTGTGACCGATTTTGGTAATGGACATACAAAGAGAGATTACAATCCCATCTCGGTGAGACCGAGATCCCCATCAGTGAAACCGATTTGCCTAGGGTTTGTGGCAGTGGCTATGACATCCAAACTTGGTGGCGCCGGATAGAAAGAATCGGTGGGGCTGAGTTTGAATTTTGGTTTAGGATATATGTGGATGTGGGAAAGTAGTTGAGGGCTTTGGAGCATATCACTAAGAACTTTGAGCAAGTAAGCCATTAAGCAACACCTCATCCCCTCTTTATAGTATTGGCTTTTCCTATAGACTCAATGTGATCTTGGATCACTAAAATAGAAAATGTAGATTCTTGAGCTTGAAGCTTGAGCCAATCCTTTGTCCTTAGAATCTTGAAGGGGTTCCACATCCTTTAGTCCATGAAACTTCATTGTTGAACTTATCTGAAACATACTAGGTAAAAGTGTTAGTCCAACAAGAGATATGTTGACATTAATTACCAAAACCACCTAGGGAGCACTTGTGCTTTCAGCAGCTGATACTACGCCTACCACGAACTCTACACACACAACACCAATGAATGCCAGGAGCTCAGGGCCGTTCGAGAAGGATGCGTCGGTCGATGCCCCGAGCGAAACGATGGGATGACCGAGGCCCTCGCCAGGAGTGGCGTGGCCGCCCTCACGAGGTTCACTGGCAGGGCCAGCCTCGCGAGGGGGCTTGGAGGGATTAGCCTCGCGACGACTGCCCTCAAGGCAACGAAGGCCTTCCTCCTCTGCCACCACCGTCAAGAAGGAATGACAACCACCACCAGGACGAGGGGACTGGGGGCTTCCAGGAGCCGCGTGCTATTGCTTGCATCTTGGGCGGTGCCCAGGCCCCAGCCTCTCAACGCATCTTCAAGCAGCTTGCTCGCGAGGTGAACGTAGTCCTCCCCAACCTCGAGGCCATGCGCCCTCTCAGGTGGTCCACGTGCGCCATCACATTCAGCCTAGCGGATCAGCTCAAGTGTGTGGATACAGCTGGCATCCTCCCAATGCTTTGTTCCCTAGTCATCAGCAATGTGCAAGTTACCAGGACCCTCATCGATGGTGGCGCAGGGCTCAACGTTCTATCCATCGAGACGTTCAACAACCTCCAAATGCCTTATGATCAACTCCAGCCAACCAACACTTTCTCAGGAGTCACTGACGGTTCCACCACTCCAATAGGGCAGGTTCGCCTCCCTGTCACCTTAGGGCAGCACAAGAACTACCATAACAAGCTCATCGACTTCGGTGTTTGAAAGGACCACAATGTCGCCTAGAGGGGGGGTGAATAGGCGTTTTAAAATCTTTTACGTATTTGGCTATATCCTAATGCGGAAATAAACTAAGCGAATACTTTTCAAGCTCAAATCCTAAATATACTAGGCTCACTAAGTGCACCAACAACTTAGCATAAACAAGATGAGAACAACGAGGATATGAGTAAGCACAAGTAAGTTACACAAACTTACTCAATGTATATCACAAGATATGGAAATGAATAATACACACACCCACAAGTAGGCAATACAAGCTTACACAAATTGTATCACAATATATGGAATTGAATGATACAAGCAAACTCAAGTAAGCACTACAAGCTTACACAACATATGTTATAAGCTAGCAATTCACACTAAACACAAGATAGAACAATAGTAGGAAGTATGAATTGTGGACTATAAAGTGTTGGCCTAAATAATCTCTAAGATATGGTAACCAACACAATATAATGAGGACAACAAGAATAGTGAATGCGTGGTCAAGTGACCAAGGTAAACCACAAGTACGGAGTTAGGGTTCACGGAGACGATGATGTATCCCGATGTTCACTTCCTTGGAAGGAAGCTAGTCACCGTTAGAGAGGTGGATGTTCCACGAAGGCACACCAATGCCATGAAGGCTCACCCTATTCTCCTTGAGATATCACCACGAAGGCGATTCCCAACCACTAGTGGTAGACCTTGAGGTGGCCTCCAAACCTTCACAAACTTTTCGGGGGACAAATCACAAGTTGATTCCTCACCGAAGCACTCGTACCGCCTAGGAGTCTCCAACCTCCAAGAGTAACAAGATCAAGGGGGAAATGCTCAAGACTTGCTCAAATCACGAATTCCTTTGGTCAAGAGAGGGAGAGGGAGTGGATCTTCACTTGAGTGGAATCTCTCTCAAGAACTCTCACAAATCTCTCTGGGATCTAAGATTGGAGGTAGGAGAAAGGAGAGGGAGCTTTTCTTCAAGTGTGGGTCAAGATAGTCGTGTTGCTCAGCCCCTCCATGAAGTGGTGAAGGGATATTCATAGTACGGGCACAAATCTGGCCGTTGGGGGGGGGGGAATTCTACTCAGGAAAGTGTCGGACGTCCGGTGGATTACCGGACGTCCGGTGGCAAAACAGGCACCGGACGTCCGGTGGAACACCGGACGTCCGACGGTTGTAGCACGCCATCAGCTAAATGTATCAGGATATTTGCGAAACAGGTTTGACGGACGTCCGACATTTTCTGGACGTCCGGAACTTACCGGATTTCCGTCCGTTTGATTCTGGATTGGCGCACCGGATTTCCGGACGTTACCGAACGTCCGGCCAAAATAACAGCAGGAATCCCAAAACTAAAACATGCATAACTTTCACATCCGGACTCCGATTTTGATGATCTTGGGCTCATTTAGAAGCTATGGAAAAGCTCCAAGTCCTCAGATAGAGAACCACCCAAAATAAACCAAAATGGAGGGTTCAAATTATGCAAATGTTAGATCATATATTTTGGGAAACTATTTGGCTTTGGATTTTCTTTGGTATATAGGATATGAGTGGAATTTTGTATAGAAGATGTTGACTTGAGCAAATCCATCACAAACCCCTTTGATCCCCTGTTAATAGTGCGGGATCCCTATAACTCAAGAATCATAAAAATAGCTACACTACATAGCTATCAAGAATCCATTCTTGAGTGTATATGTTTCTTTGGTGGTCATCACTCCCCAACACTAACGTCAAAGGAACTAATACCTTTGACACGATCCGTTCACTTGAGCTTGATGTTGATGCTTCTTCTTGGCTCAAGATGAAGGCAAGACATTGGTGAAGTCTTCAAGTCTCTCGCCCATACACAATGTGGGGAAGCTTTGCTTTGTATTCATCTTCACCTGTCCATCATGTGATCATCCACAAGCTTCAAGCATGTAATCCTTTGGTATGGTTATCTTGAACTTGGCCTTGTCAGCCATGATCACCAACACTTGATGTCATACTCTCATAGACACTTGAAATCTCTTTCTCGATGCGAGCCCATGAGAATCACCTAACCCTCAAAAACATAGACAACACATAGTATGGGTTAGTACACAGAGTGCAATTGATAATTTCTTATCATACCACAAGATCCTATGTGATGCATCATTTCCACTCGTGTGTTGACCATTTAGACTTCGATCTTTGAGCTTCATCTTGGTCAACCTATATCTCTACTCCATGTTTAATCTTGACATCTTGAAGGGTATATTGAATTCTTCACTTGAATAGCTTGCTTGAATACTTGATCAATCATGACTCAACACATGGGTCCATTATGATCATATCTTTGAGCCACTCCTAGAGTTCATCATTCAAATCATCCTTTTAAGATTTTGATCCATTATGTCTTAAACCATAGCTCTAAGCATGGCAACCCTTCAGATACTCCAACGAACTTCATTTTGATCATCTCAATGTAATTGTTGATTCAAAGGAGTTGTCTTCCATTATTCTTCAATCACATTCCAATGGGGATAACCTTCAAATGTATATCTTAATGCAAACATTAGTCCATAAGGATTGTCATTAATTACCAAAACCACACATGGGGACAACATGTACTTTCAATCTCCCCCATTTTGGTAATTTATGACAATCTCAACTAGAGGGTTCATATAATGAATTTTTAAACAAGCACGCAATTTTTTTCGAGGATAAATTGTATATTTGCGGTGATTTTGATAGCATCAATTATCACAAAGAAACTTGATGATATCAAAACCGGTTGTACTAACATCAAAACACTACACAAGCATTTGATGTTAGTAAGACCACAATATATAGAGTAAGCTCCCCCACAATATATGCATGTGTGAATGAACTTTGAATTTCATTGCATATATTGGTTGATATAAACTAGTTGGAGATTTCTCTATATATTCATTCATGCAACAAGCATATATAACTAGGGTGAATAGCATGAATGACAACAAGAACTTCAAAAGATATTTATTTTAAACCCTCTAAAGTTCTCCCCCATTGGCAACAAATGCCAAAATGGAAGACAAAACATCTAGAAGACCAATATAGTATGAGTTCCTCCTTGATGTGTGCATATCACAAGATGTGAGTGAACTCAAATGCACATATTCAATAATGAACAATTTGAGGAGCTCAGAATCTATAAAATGCAACTAGATATGAAGATATGAAAACAAGCATAAGACATGTGAGGAAAACAGTCAAAACACATGAGTGAGCAAGATTATATGCCAAACATACAAGCACTCACGTCACAACCTCTTACCGAAGCCACCATAAGAATAAGAGGAAACGAACAAAGTGGCTGGCAAGGAATAAATGATATCAAGGAAAGATATGAACTTTCTCATGTATAAAAAATTTCTGAGTGGCCAATCATAATCACGATATGTATCCGCAAAGAAACTTTGCAAACACAAAATATATGCAATTGATAAGAACATGATATACAGAAGTGAATCCATTATTATACAACTGAAACCTAGTGATAATAGCAAGGCACATGGCACAAATTGATGTCATTTGCATAACACAAAGTGAAGCAAGCAATCAAATGATCCGATGAGCCAAAAAGGATAAAAGAATATTATAATTTGGGCAAATGAGTGTTCTAAGGAAAATAGAGAAGCTCCCCATGATTTGTGCACTATTTAGAATTTTTGTATTTGGATACAAGTGCGCAAAATAGGATCATCACTCCCCCAAAATCAATAGGAACACAAAACAATTTCAAGCAGGCATAGATACGAAAAGAAACCTAGCATTTGCAACTAACATATGGTTGAGCAACATGTAAATGAGGCAACCTAAGAATAGGCACAACCAAAATGATGTGTGTGAATCACGTCAAAGCACTTGAGAAGACTAGTATAAGGATGAGAGTTAAGCATCAACATAGCCTTGAGTAAATGAGATACAATGTGCAAGACATGTCCTTCCCACACACACGAAGTTAAGATGGACATACACACATCAAGCAAACGGGTTCACAAGCTCACTAATAGCAAACTAAAAATCAAAGCTTGTGACAACCCATGATGAAGATAGGAAATAATAGGCTTGTCAAGACAACCATGAGGAAAACAATCTTCACCAAACATGAGTGCACTAAGATGCAAAGAGGTAAGACATGCACTCATTCAACAAATGCTTCCATGGAGCCACCAAAAAGATATAAAAAATGAATGAAATGGTGGACATGAAAGAATAGGGATATCAACTAGAGATGTAACTTCTCTCACTTGTATAAGATACTAGGTAGATGATATCCACAAAGAAGGATGAACACATAACATAGTTACAAAAGGAAGGAATAAGACATCGAAACGGGAGTCATAAAATATACCAATGAGATCTTTGCTTGAAAGCATAGCACATGGCTTAATATAACGTTATTGTATATTAATGAACTCCAAACACACAACCATCAAAGACATCACAACTAGCAACAAGAGATCATCGTTGGGATGCTTTGAGAAAGGAAACAAGTATCACAGGAACGAGTCGAGAAATTCATGCCATGATGCAACCTACACAAGGTTGACCCCATTTCTATATATATGCATGAAGTAAATACTTGTTACCGAGATAGCATTGGTATGAAGTCGTAGATCAATAAAATGTCCAAGCTTGGCTCTAATCTCCTCATAGTGCCACCACCTTCATGAATAAGCCAAGCAGCCAATGCTTCTCAAATGTACCGCAAAGAGGAGCATTGGATTGATAGATATGATGATAATCCAGTGAAAATAGTTTTTCTTCATGAAGTAGCCAAGTCTCCAATGCCCTCCACACACCTATTGATCAAGTTTGAGCTTGATGGTCCCCAACCAAGTTGGGTCCTAAGGAGTTAGTAACAATAGGCTTGGCAACCCAAATGGTCTTTCCACTTTGAAACCACTTTGGGCACCCACAAATTTGGCAAACACATTGCCAACAATATCCGTCCTTAGTGAATAATGATTATTGACTATAGGAGGCTTAGATATGTTACCATTGGGGCATGATGAAGCTATGTGTCCCTTTTGACGACAATCATAGCAACATTTCCTCCCTTTTCTCTTCTTTAATTTCTTGACTTGGGGAGCAATAACATGTTTCATCATGGATAGTGGTTGTTCTTCAACTTGAGATTGAGCTTGAGGCCGCTTCCCATGTAGCTTCTCATTATAAGCCCTTTTCTTTAATGGGAAAGATCTCACATGATGTCCAGTCTTTTTGCATTTGAAACAAGTAATGTTGGCCGAATTCTTGTAATTCCCTTGTCCCTTTTTCTTGTTCTTGGACTTCTTGTTGGAGTGAAAATTATGTCCAACATCACACTTTTCCAAGTCTTTCTTCAAACTAGTGACTTGGGCCTTGAGCTCATTAATTTCTTCTACATGGTTAGTTTCAACACTAGAAACAAGAGGACTAGTGGAAGTAGAAACTTCATGGTTAGAGCAGCAAGACAAGGTGAGCAATTTATCATGAGTGGATATAATATGAGAGGTGGATGAATTGCAAGGATTAGCACATGGCAATAAAGCATTTAGAGTAGATGTGCTAATGTTCGTATGAGACTCACAAGATTTTACCTCGGAGACCATAGCCTCGTGATCTAACTTTATCTTACTATGAGAGATTAAAAGATCCACATGAGTGCCCGAGAGCTTTTCATGACTTTCTTCCAATTTCCCATAATTTCTTGTTAGCAAAGCAAGAGTAGCACATAGCTCAACATTCTCCTTCAAAATTGATGCTTCACATGAAATCGAGTTAGTAGCACAAACATCATTATCAATATGAGAGGAGCAAGTAGAACTTAGTGACTTCTCATGAGTTGATTGAAGCTCCTCATGAGACTTAGAGAGTTTTAGGAGCTCTCCCTTGACACTATTGCATTCAAGGAGAAGGAGCTCAAAATTCTTTTCAAGCTTACAATGAGTAACGTTAATCTCTTCTTTTGAAGACCTCAAGTCACTAAGCGTTTCATGAGCCTTAGCAAGTTCATGTTCAAGCTGTTCACTTTTAGCTTCCTCATTGAGAAATAAATCATTACGTTTTATAAAGCAAGCAAGAACATCTTGGAACCTTTTATAAGTGTTATTTTTATCTCTACGAAGAGTTTTCCCAATCTCATAGAGATTTTGAGTCAAGACTTCTTCATCTTCCTCATTACAACTATCATCATTATCACTAAGAGAAGATGATACCTCGTCATTACCTCTTGCCATGAGGCACATGTGAACACAAGGGGTTGATGATGATTCTTTTGGAGAGGAGGATTCTTCATCAATCAAGCATGCCTCATCTTTATTGATTTCCTCTTGTGGTATGCCACATGTTGGTGAAGTGAAAGATGTTGAGGTATGCAAGTAATCGGAGGTGGAAGCAATAGAGAGCTCTTCATGATTTAAAAATGTGGAGAACTCCTCCATTAACTCCCCCAAAAGAATATTGTCTTCATGAAGATTGGACCCACCATATATATCTTCAATTTTGGTCCAAGCATCATGAGCCAACGAACAAGACGAAATTGACTTGAACACCTCGAAGGTTATAGCTTGGTGAATGATACTTAAAGCTTCACTATCAAGATGCATATCACCAAGTGACGGAGATTGTCCATCCTTTAGATTTGAATTCCCTACAAGCACAATCCGCAAAGCATTTGGACCCATGGCCCGAAAGTGACAAAGCATGCGTAATCTCCACATAATGTAATTTGTGCCATTAAAACAAAATGTGTCATCATGCACTAGTTCTCTAGTCGACATCGTTACTCTCTAGGCGGTTAAGCCTAATAAGGAGAGACCTAGCTCTGATACCAATTGAAAGGACCGCGATGTCGCCTAGAGGGGGGGGGGTGAATAGGCGTTTTAAAATCTTTTACAGATTTGGCTATATCCTAATGTGGAAATAAACTAAGTGAATACTTTTCAAGCACAAATCCTAAATATACTAGGCTCACTAAGTGCACCAACAACTTAGCATAAACAATATGAGAACAACGAGGATATGAGTAAGCACAAGTAAGTTACACAAACTTACTCAATGTATATCACAAGATATGGAAATGAATAATACACACACCTACAAGTAGGCAATACAAGCTTACACAAATTGTATCACAATATATGGAATTGAATGATACAAGCAAACTCAAGTAAGCACTACAAGCTTACACAACATATGTTATAAGCTAGCAATTCACACTAAACACAAGATAGAACAATAGTAGGAAGTATGAATTGCGGACTATAAAGTGTTGGCCTAAATAATCTCTACGATATGGTAACCAACACAATATAATGAGGACAACAAGAATAGTGAATGTGTGGTCAAGTGACCAAGGTAAACCACAAGTACGGAGTTAGGGTTAGGGATAACCGAAGTCACGGAGACGATGATGTATCCCGATGTTCACTTCCTTGGAGGGAAGCTAGTCACTGTTAGAGAGGTAGATGTTACCACGAAGGCACACCAACGCCACGAAGGCTCACCCTATTCTCCTTGAGATATCACCACGAAGGCGATTCCCAACCACTAGTGGTAGACCTTGAGGTGGCCTCCAAACCTTCACAAACTTTTCGGGGGACAAATCACAAGTTTATTCCTCACTGAAGCACTCGTACCGCCTAGGAGTCTCCAACCTCCAAGAGTAACAAGATCAAGGGGGAAATGCTCAAGACTTGCTCAAATCACGAATTCCTTTGGTCAAGGGAGGGAGAGGGAGTGGATCTTCACTTGAGTGGAATCTCTCTCAAGAACTCTCACAAATCTCTCCGGGATCTAAGATTTGAGGTAGGAGAAAGGAGAGAGAGCTTTTCTTCAAGTGTGGGTCAAGATAGTTGTGTTGCTCAGCCCCTCCACGAAGTGGTGAAGGGATATTTATAGTATGGGCACAAATCTGGCCGTTGGGGGGGGGGAATTCTGCTCAGGAAAGTGTCGGACATCCGGTGGATTACCGGACGTCCCATGGCAAAACAGGCACCGGACGTCCGGTGGAACACCGGACGTCCGACGGCTGTAGCACGCCATCAGCCGAATGTATCAGGATATTTGCGAAATAGGTTTGACGGACGTCCGACATATTCCGGACGTCCGGAGACCAGACGTCCGGAACTTACCGGATTTCCGTCCGTTTGATTCTGGATTGGTGCACCGGATTTCCGGACGTTACCGGACATCCGGCCAAAATAACAGCAGGAACCCCAAAACTAAAACATGCATAAGTTTCACATCCGGACTCCGATTTTGATGATCTTGGGCTCATTTTGAAGCTATGGAAAAGCTCCAAGTCCTCAGATAGAGAAACACCCAAAATAAACCAAAATGGAGGGTTAAAATGATGCAAAGGTTAGACCATATATTTTGGGAAACTATTTGGCTTTGGCTTTTCTTTGGTATATAGGATATGAGTGGAATTTTGTATAGAAGATGTTGACTTGAGCAAATCCATCACAAACCCCTTTGATCCCCTCTTAATAGTGCGGGATCCCTATAACTCAAGAATCATAAAAATAGCTACACTACATAGCTATCAAGAATACATTCTTGAGTGTATATGTTTCTTTGGTGGTCATCACTCCCCAACACTAACGTCAAAGGAACTAATACCTTTGACACGACCCGTTCACTTGAGCTTGATGTTGATGTTTCTTCTTGGCTCAAGATGAAGGCAAGACATTGGTGAAGTCTTCAAGTCTCTCCCCCATACACAATGTGGGGAAGCTTTGCTTTGTATTCATCTTCACCTGTCCATCATGTGATCATCCACAAGCTTCAAGCATGTAATCCTTTGGGATGGTTATCTTGAACTTGGCCTTGTCAACCATGATCACCAACACTTGATGTCATCCTCTCATAGACACTTGAAATCTCTTTCTCGATGCGAGCCCATGAGAATCACCTAACCCTCAAAAACATAGACAACACATAGTATGGGTTAGTACATAGAGTGCAATTGATAATTTCTTATCATACCACAAGATCCTATGTGGTGCATCATTTGCGCTCGTGTGTTGACCATTTAGAGTTTGATCTTTGAGCTTCATCTTGGTCAACCTATATCTCTACTCCATGTTTAATCTTGATGTCTTGAAGGGTATATTGAATTCTTCACTTGAATAGCTTGCTTGAATACTTGATCAATCATGACTCAACACATGGGTCCATTATGATCATATCTTTGAGCCACTCCTAGAGTTCATCATTCAAATCATCCTTTTAAGATTTTGATCCATTATGTCTCAAACCATAGCTCTAAGCATGGCAACCCTTCAGATACTCCAACGAACTTCATTTTGATCATCTTAATGTAATTGTCGATTCAAAGGAGTTGTCTTCCATTATTCTTCAATCACATTCCAATGGGGATAACCTTCAAATGTATATCTTAATGCAAACATTAGTCCATAAGGATTGTCATTAATTACCAAAACCACACATGGGGACAACATGCACTTTCAATGTTGCCCACATTCGCCTTCCATACAATGCCATCCTCAGGTATCCAGGCCTGGCCAAGCTCATGGCGGTGACTCACCTTGGCTACATTGTCCTCAAGATGCCGGGAAGCAGCGGAATCATCACAGTCCCCTGTGAAGAGAAGGATGCGGTGTGCTCCCTCGAGCGTTCCTTCCAAGCTGCATCAATCGAAGACCCAGACAGCAAGAGTGAGAACCCTCCCGAAGAAGTTCCCAAGAAGAAGAAGACATCACCCAACTCAAGGCCTTAGGAGGTAGGCTTCTCCGGAGGCGCCGCGTCAGGATCTGCGCCCGTGCAAGGGGCGCCTCCCTCCATCGCATAGGAAGGCGCACCCGGCGCCCTCCTCGGGCAAGGATCGGGGGCTCTCTCCTGGAGGGCCTCTGACTTTGCAAAGATCATGAGGGAGGCGTTCAGGCACCACTTGAAGGCATGCTTTGCGGCATGTTTCCCTCAGGAAGGCATGGGGCAAGGAGGGCCCAACCCTCAGGAGTTCATCACCATGGTCACTCAGGAGCTGCAGGAATCAAGAGTCATAAGCGGCGATCGCCGCCTACCTGGCGTAGCTGCCCATCCAGGCGAGGATGGTGGGCTGCGCATCTGCATCGACTACCTAGGACTCAGCCGAGTCGCATCTCAGGAGCGCCTCTGGCCTTCACGCGTGGGACACTGCGAGGGTCCGCTGCACAGCTACGTTCACATGCCTATCCCTGCCAAACACGGCTGCTGCTCACCAGTGCCTTATGCGGAGCATTCTGGCAGCTCAGGAGGCCAGGCACCACACGGTCCTGGCAGAGATGGAGATAGTCCTCGAGGAGACGCCCGGACCCCCAGAGCCTCCCGAGGATCAGGGCTCTGGTGGCTCGTGAGGATCGGCCTCTTCGCCGCGCATTGTCAGATACCTCAACACCCGCTCTACAATGGTATCAGGTGACATATTTCGAGTTTCATTTCAGCTGGGAGCGCCCTCAGGGCTGCATTATTCCCAGGTCGTGTGGGTCTGTCCATGCGGTATGTATGTCTTTTTCTTATGTCTTTAGTTCACCTTGCTGGGGGCGCCCCTCGCGCTGCATCATCCCCAAGCCGCTCGGGTCGGGCCCAGTGGCATGTATCTTTCCTGCGTCTATCTAAGCCAATTTGCCTTTCATGCTTAACCCGCTTGAGATAATCGCCTGCTCAATTGACACCTACCTTTGGAGCCGCTCGCTCTGGCACGGCGCTTGTGCATGGGTCCGTCCCTGCAATGTCGACAAATCTGAGTGGTCAATCTCTGGCCCGCGGTAGCCCCGCAAGCGTCACCTCACCAGGCCCTCAATGCCCTCACCACTCTCTTGAAGCAACCAATGGTCGGCCGCCAATCGAAATGGCAACCCTTGCTTTTCTCGTGATTGGTTTACTAGGACTACCTGAGGAATAGAATGGGTGGCATTGTGAACTCTCTCTCCCTTACCCGTATGACCCGCTCGCATGTTAAAAGGGGAGCTCCTAAGCATCGCGACTCAGGAGATCTTACTGGCTCTCCAACCCTCACCCCTGGCCTTGTCCACGGCATCGCAACTTGGCATACCAACAGCGACTGAGCTCGCTCGACGGCCGGGACCTGAGGATGTAGAGCACCAACGAGAGTGCAGAGAAGGGAGGAGAAGCTCACGAAGGCTTGACCCAGCAACATCTCAGCTGCCGATGCACAAGTCTGGCACCTCGCGAAGGAACGGCTCCATGCTTTCGAGATAAGTCTCACTCCTGGAATAGCTAATCGATGTGACGCCAAACCCCCACCTAATGTGGCTCTGTGGCGGCAACACTGCCTTCCTTTCTCGCCTTTCGACGACTGCTTGAGCACTAAAGGGGACCTCCTGAGCATCACGCCTCAGGGGCTCTTACTGGACCTCGGGCCGCTCAACTCCTGGACTTGACCATGGCATCGCGACCTGGCATACTAGCGACCACTGAAGCCTGCCTGGGGACCGGGACCTGTCAGTGTAGAGCACCAAGTCGGCGCGAGGTTAGAAAGGGGGAACTAAGCTGGGACAGGACAAGCATTCACACCACTTCATAATCACGATAATAACAGCAAAATACATTGCGAACACCTTACTGCCCCCGTGGGGTACTTTCTCAATTCCTCGCAGGAAATAAAAAGTGTGAGTCCTAAGGATCCCTAACTACACGCGCCCTCATGGCCGACGCCATCATCAACAGTGGGCCACGGGGGCCAGCGCCAACCCCATCCAGATTAGCTACGGCGACAGCCTGATGCAGCCGCCTTTTTCTGGGTGCGACGCGACCTCGGAGGCACATAGCTATCGTCGCTCGTCTCCGGAGTCGCAAAGAGCTTGGGAGAATCGTTGGACTCCCGAGCATCCCCGCTGCTGCCAGAGGAGACGCTGGGGAAGCGGGTGGCAGGCCTAGTCCTTGCCACATCGACGTCCTGTCTGCCTCCTCTGGGGCAGCACTCCAGTCGGCGGCCTTCCACGTCGAAGACCTTGAAGAGCATCAGGGAGGTGCCATCGTATTCGAAATGAATCACAAGGGCACCTCCTGTTCGGCAGACCCGGGTGAGCTCGCGCCAGCCCCGGGTCATGTAGACCTTGCTCAGAACGACGACTTCAACCTCCACTCCGGTCGCCGGAGTACTGCAGTCGGTGTGCTGCAACCAAAGCTCGAGACGCCCCCTTGGCGGCATCTCGAAGGCGAAGAATCAAGGAAAGTAGATCCAGGAGCTTGAAGGCATGGCGGCGTGGAGAATGAGCTCGCGAGAGGGGTGCTCGGCATGGACTCCAGGAGTGACGACGTGCACCGCCGTGACTCATCGTCGTCGCCAACGGTGCGTGTGGGGTCGCTCGGCGTCTTCTTCCCTAGGGCCCTCAGCCCGGGTGTACAGAGGGAGCGGAAACCTAGGAGGTGGCCGCTCGTACCAAGGCCTTGACATCTCCGGCCGTGCATCCTCGTCGTGGCGGTCGGGGACCGGGCGTTTCTTCGGCGGGAGCGGATCGGGCCCCTCTCGGGGGGCCTTTCCTTTCTCCTCGGCAGAGAACCGACGGATTGGTGTCGTTGGAGGCAAGATGGAGGAGGAGCGAGGAAGAAGCGAGTGGAGCAAGAAGAGATGGACTAAGGGGGTTCGCGCCTCTCCGTATTTATAGTCCAGAGGAGGCCAACCGTCGGCCTCCACGATCGCAGGTAATCATGACTCTTTTTGCATGTAGTAGGGACTCGTCAAATCGGGCGGTTGCCGAGGCAGCGTGGGGAAGCGGAGATGCCCACGTCCAATCAACCACCATGCGGCGACCAAGGCCGCAAGCTGTTGGGGCCCGTGGCGCTCCGCACTTGCCCTTTCGCTTTACTGTTAAGCCAAGTCCGAGCGCGCCTTGGGCCCGGGGGCTACTGTCAGCATTCTAGGAACGGGGGTCCCCAGACTTGCCTGCCTGCGGCCTGCGGCGTGGCTCAAGCAGTGGCCTAGTACAGCCCGTCTACATCGACCCAAGCTCAAGACCCTCGCGAGTTGCCAAGCCTCGCGGGGCGGACGACGCAAGGCTTCCTCAGGGGCGGCCTCACGAGGCACGCTCGCGAGGAGGCGGAGAGATCAAGGCAGGGGTACCTCGTGAGGTGCTCATGATGCAAGCCATGACGATCGAGACCAGGCGGGCGCCAGCCTGCGTAGTGTCCTCGTTTCCTCTTTGGTGCAAAGGAGGCAAGTGCAGGCGCGGAGTACCGAGGCATCAAGCAAAGGTTACCATATTGGTGCAATGAGACCAAGACCAGCAGAGCGGCGGGACGGAGGTTACCGTGGAGCCCAAGACGGTGTCATTGCCAGTGCCTTTGGCAGTAGAAGACCAACTTTAGTCAGGATAACTTGTACTAGATGTTCCCCTTCAAAATGGCCGTTGTTGGCTCCCTTCCCGCTCAATATTTGGGAACAGGACCAGGGCCTCTATATATAGAGCTAGCCACCACAGTAGAGAGGGGATCGGATAGGGAGACGATCGAATCCACCCAAGTAGAACACCACACCAGCTCAAGAACACCTCTCGTGAGGCTATTCTTCCTCTGTACTGTTCACCATCAGTCCCAGAGGCAATCCACCACACCACAAACTAGAGTAGAGCATTACACCACAATGGTGGCCCGAACTAGTATAAACCTTGTGTCCCTTGTGTTGTTCATCGTGTAGCTTAGATTCACGGCGAGGCGTTGGGACGTGGATCGATAGGGGGAAGATCTTCATGTGCACCCCAGAGTTCAAACCTTAAGGGTTTTTCCGGAACCCGATATCCGACAGGTGGGGGTTGGATGAACAAGATCTCGTGGTAGTAGAGGCAATTGCCGCTGGATGAACAGGACCCCGATCGAGGAGGTGGGGGTGGATGAACAGTAGCCGGTGGAGGCAGCCCGTGGAGGGCTGGTTGAACAGGACCCCGTGGAGGGGCTGGTTGAACAGTAGCCAGTGAAGGCTGGATGAACAGGAACCCATGGAGGGCTGGATGAACAATTGCCGGTGGAGGCTAGAGGAAGTCGACGGTGGATGAACCATAGCAGGTGGAGGCTGGAGGAAGTCGACAGTGGATGAACATTAGCCCGTGGAGTTCAGTTTTGCGGTACGCCACACCCCTCCCGATGAACAGGACCCCCGTTTTGACCGTAGGAGGTCGAAGAGAAGTCCGCTTCCTCCGTTTTGCAGTATGCCACACCCCTCCCGATCAACAGAACCCCGTTTCGATCATAGGAGCTCGAACAGAAGTCCGTTTCCACCGTTTTGCGGCACACCAGACCCTTCCCGGTGAACAATACCCTATTTCGACCGTACACGGTCGAACAGAAGGCCCGTTTCCTCCGTTCTGCAGTACGCCAGGCCTCGTCTCAGTTGTTTCGTCCAAGACGGTTGGTTCCCGATGAACACGATGCATTCTGACCCAGTGGCTCCGCTCCCAATGAATAGGACGCGTTTCAACCCAGTCACTTGGCTCTCGATGAAGACGACGCAGTTTCCTTCGTTTCAACCCAGCCGGTTAGCTGCCGATGAACAGGACGACGTCGTTGCCATCCGTTGCCTCTCCATATACACGAGCCCTGGCCGTACATATGCGCGTGTAGTCGTTCGAGACCCCGCCCGTATGTACGTATGTAGCCGTATTTAATTTCTTGCAGCGTTGTTATACGTACATGTACACAATATATATATATATATATATATATATATATATATATATATATACTGGACTGCGTGACATGCCACATCCGCGCCTCTACTACGACACGTCCATCTCCCTACTCGAACATGGTTCATCATTGGAGACAGACCGATTGACCCATATGTACATACACGATCGCGACCAGACAGAGAACCCGACGTATGGTTCGACCCGATGGGTCCCAGCTGTCAGGGAGGATAAGGAGGCATTTCCTTCCTTGCGAAGATATTGCTAGTGGGTCCCAACTGTCAGGGAGGATAAGGAGGCACTTCCTTCCATGCGAAGATATAGCTGGTGCATCGTAACTTTCAGGGGGAAGAATCATTTTTTGCCCGAAATACGGACGCACTTCCTTGCGTACGAAGATGTAGTTGGTGGGTCCCAGCTGTCAGGGAGGATAATGAGGCACTTTCTTCCATGCGAAGATATAGCTGGCGGGTCCCAACTGTTAGGGGGAAGAATTATTTTCATGCCTGTAATACAGATGTACTTCCTTGCGTACGAAGATGTAGCTGGTGGGTCCCAGCTTTCAGGGGGGAAACTTTTTTTGAAGCCCTTCCGGTAGGTCCCGCTGTCAGGTGGAGGAATCATTATTTTGCGTGTATGCACTTCCTTGCTACGACCGTGGACCCAGCTGTCAGCCTCTCCACGTACAGTCCTCTTCCGATGGAAGGCATTCCTTGACCACGTTGACCACGCCGCGCCGAGAGCACCAAGGCGATGGACGACGGTGAGGCCTAAGATGGGAACGACCTAGAGTCATGGAACAAGGGGCACTGGAGTCCCTAGAAGAGGGGAGTACGAGGGACTGGTTCGGCTGCCGGGTGAGGCTGCCTTCGCCGGAGAATAACAAAAGGTGTGGTGAGTACAAGTATGATCTGGCCCCCGTTGGGAGTAGAGTGGGGCGGCGAGTCCTGCGCGGAAGCTCAGCCGGCCATGGGAGGCAGATGCAGGCGCTCCATCCGTTGATGGTTTTGGCGGCTGGAGCAAGAGCAACTAGATCAGAGATTGAAGAAGCAGGATCACCGTTGGATGTCAATCCAACGACTACAGATGTCAGAATAATTTGTTGACTCTTTTTTAGACCATTAAATCGTTTTCTTCACTAAATGGACAACACCTTGCGCAGGCTTCGTCTAGAGGGCCAAAAAAGTCAGCTTCCAAAGCTGTGCCGGAATGCAGCCCATTTATTTAGGTTGTACAACCCATTTCATTTTGTTTGCCAATACATCTATTTCCTGGGCTATAACTCAAAAAATAATGTATTTCCTGGGCTAGATAAAAATAATAATAACAGCCTATTTACTATTTATGATAATTGTTTCTCAAAAAATACTATTTATGATATTTTACAATGCATTTGATTATTTATTCGAATACGCCTATTTACTGAGATGGGTCAAAAATAATATTGCGTACATGCAAGGCATTTATAATTTTTGATAATTTACTAGCCATTTGATTTTAGTAGAAATGGACCCATTTTCCGGGATGGGTGAAAAAACAATGATGCTCTAGACTGAGCATTTCGTATAAAAATAATATTGAGATACGAATATTATTAAAAAATTAAGTTGGGCCAGGTAATCTTATTATATAAAAAATGAACTGGGCTGTGCATTTTATTAAAAGAGAGATAGGCTAAGTTGCGTTTATTTTAGGATATTGTGTACAACTGTCGGCCCAGTTGCATTGCTGATGTTCAAACAAAAGACATGTGTAGTATAGTACAACTTTACATGGCTACTCAGCCCACATTCAACGACGCTGGAAAGGCCCAAACAAGGCTTCTTTACAACTTTTTGAAGTCACTGAGCTCAGCTAATAAGTTGAGAAAAAAGTTAGAGTACAGTGGAAACTAATTAAAAGTTGTCACGAGCGAAGAAATAATTCAACAGGTCCGACTTGTGTGTGTGTGTGTGTGAGAGAGAGAGAGAGAGAGAGACCCATTGGTCTATGCTCGTAAATACATCTTTCAGCCATATTCATTAATTGTTGATGTTCAATATAAACTTATATAGTTGATACAATCATATAGGACATCATAGCACACTGAATTTGCATACCAAAATTTCACGCAGGTGGCACAATCAGGGTGGAAGTAGTGGATCGCTACGGGTAGGGCTATGTTGAAACCAACGAACTCGTACATAACGGTTCATCGTCTTTATCAATGACAGGGAAATATCTTGAATGCTGACAACACAATAAGTTCTACTAGCACATTAATTTGATGTACAACCCTTTCTAAAAATGTTCAAGTACAAAAATAGAATAGGTCACAATCAAATGTATTGGCACATCAATGCTTCACACCGATAGCTCAAATTTAACTAGTATCTGACAAGATTCAGTTGTTACCTCAAATTAGAGTACATCCAGGCAGCCAATCCTGCCTTTTCTCCCAAAGAATTAGTGGCCTCCGCCGCGCGATGGAGTAGGCCCTGTGCCATCCGTTCTTCCAAGCAACACGGGGAAAGTCTGACATTGATTCCTTTAATGGATGTCGTCGACGGAACCTGGCACCAACGGCGGCGGCAGGACTTTGATTGATGGATTGACCACTTCTTCGACATGCATGAACACTCGATACAGGTACATCCCTAACATGGTCCACGGCGGCCTTGGTGGCGACGAATAGTACCGCCCCAGTTCCTGAACCTATATCTCAACACCAATCACCAAACACCAATCACCATAAAGGACATCGTAGTTCACCATAACCGTCAGAGCCCAGCTTCCTGGAGGAGCAAACATACTTACGAGCTCACCTCCAAGGTCGTTGATAAGCTCATTCGTGGACATGTTGTTCCAAGTAGGTCGAGGCATGCCGTGGAAGGTAAGCTTTGTTAAAAACTTAAGCTCAGAGGGCACCAAGCCCCATCCTGGGTGCCACCGATCAAAGCTCACCAGCGCGCCATCGCAGAACATACGCCGGGAAGATTCTAACACATGACTACAATCGAAAGTTGTCCAGAACCTGATGAAGAAATCAATCAGTGGCAGATAGACTTCGACAAGAAAGTCACTTATTTGGATTCCATGCACAATGCCAAGAGCTTTGACAAGGTCGTCCAGCGAGATGGGAGGCCGGTCGCCGTTGATGGTTACCATCAGCACTTTTGCTGGCAAACTGGTCGTCAACCACCACCATGCCACTGTTGAGCGACAGCATGTAGCGACTGAAGGGAGGACGGACCTCTGGATCTCCGGCTCGGAGATCCGTGTTGACCGGAGACATGATAGTACGCTTGAGTACAGGGAGTACAGGAGGGGGATTTGGGGGAACTAGAGTAGGAATCGAGATTCCAGAGGTGGGGGGGGGAGATTAGGGATGAAAAGTTAGCATGAATTTTGAACACGCGCCAATATGCTCTCCATGCGCAAGCACACGAAAACACCGGTGGCGCCTGAGGGATTCCTGGATTAGGGGGTATCCGGACAGCCGGACTATATACTTTGGCCGGACTGTAGGACTATGAAGATACAAGACTCAAGACTTCGTCCCATATCCGGATGGGACTCTCCTTTGCGTGGAAGACAAGCTTGGCGATTCGGACATTACGTTTCCTTCCTCGTAACCGACTCCATGTAAACCCTAGCCCTCTCCGGTGTCTATATAAACCGGAGAGTTCGGTCCGTATGAGGACGATCACAACATTCATAATCATCATAGGCTAGCTTCTAGGGTTTAGCCTCTACGATCTCGTGGTAGATCAACTCTTGTAACACTCATATCATCAATATCAATCAAGCAGGAAGTAGGGTTTTACCTCCATCTAGAGGGCCTGAACCTGGGTAAACATTGTGTCCCTTGCCTCCTGTTACCATTGGCCTTAGACGCACAGATCGGGACCCCCTACCTGAGATCCACCAGTTTTGACACGGACATTGGTACTTTCGTTGAGAGTTCCTCTATGTCGTCGCTGCAAAGCTCGATGGCTCCTTCAAGCGGGGCGGTGGACGATGATGTAGGAGAAGAACAGGAACCACCACCCACGGGGCGATGGACTGCCAACTCTTCATATGAGATATATATGGTGGAAACTCCGAAAGAAACCAATGGCGATGAGGCAATGGAGGATAACCCCTCAAAGAAGAAAGCAAAGCATGGGCGTCGCCAGCGCCGCTGCAAGCCCCGCCATAGCAATACCGGCACCGGAGACGAAAACAATCCGGATGGTGCCGAAGATGAATACAACCCCGATGAGCCTGCCTTCGAGCAGGTCGAGCAGGAAGATGGGCAGGACAACATAGACGAACAGGCGACAGACGAACATCCGGAGGAGGACAACTACATGCCCCCTCTGAAGACGAGATTAGCCTTGGCGACGACGAGTTCGGCGTGCCTGAGGACCCCGTGGAGTTGGAGCGCTTCAAGCGCCGGCTTATAGCCACTGCGAGGAGCCTGAAGAAGAAGCAGCAGCTCCAAGCTGATCAAGACCTGCTCACAAACAGATGGACAGAAGTCCTGGCAGCCGAGGAATATCGACTCGAGCGCCACACGGCTGACCGGCCACCTCACGGCCGGGATAAAATGGCATATCAGCCCGAATACCATCCCGCACCCCCCGCCAGTTTACTACGGCCCGGGAAAATACACAGGACCTGCGAGACAGATTGGAAAACAACGCAGGACAACCATGATCGATCTACGGATCACGGGGGCGCTCCACAGCACATGACGATGACCATCATACCGGATACACTAACAGTAAATCCGACCGGGCCAAACATAACCGACCAGACATAGTCGGACTGCGTCGCGACATAGCCTGGCACAGAGGCGCCGCACACCCCCTCTGCTTCACTGATGAAGTAATGGATCATGAATTCCCAGAAGGGTTTAAAGCCGTGTACATTGAATCATACGATGGCACAACTGACCCCGCAGTATGGATCGAAGATTTCCTTCTCACATTCACATGGCCCGCGGGGACGATCTACACGCCATCAAGTATCTTCCCCTTAAGCTTAAAGGACCAGCCAAGCACTGGCTAAATAGCTTGCCGGCAAATTCCATTGGCAGTTGGGAAAACCTGGAGAGTGCTTTCCTCGACAACTTCCAGGGCACATACGTGCGACCACCGGATGAAGATAGAAGACTCAAGACTTCGTCCCGTGTCCGGATGGGACTCTCCTTTGCGTGGAAGACAAGCTTGGAGATTCGGATATTATGTTTCCTTCCTTGTAACCGACTCCATGTAAACCCTAGCCCTCTCCGGTGTCTATATAAACCGGAGAGTTCGGTCCGTATGAGGACGATCAAAACATTCATAATCATCATAGGCTAGCTTCTAGGGTTTAGCCTCTACGATCTCGTGGCAGATCAACTCTTGTAACACTCATATCATAAATATCAATCAAGCAGGAAGTAGAGTTTTACCTCCATCGAGAGGGCCCAAACCTGGGTAAACATTGTGTTCCTTGCCTCCTGTTACCATTGGCCTTAGACGCACAGATCGGGACCCCCTACCCGAGACCCGCCGGTTTTGACACCGGCATTGGTGCATTCATTGAGAGTTCCTCTGTGCCGTCGCTGCAAGGCTCGATGGCCCGTATCGTTGTCAAGGACAACATCACCTCCGGGGGAGCTCTGGCTGTAGGCCAAACTCTCCGACTAGGTGGCTTCATTATGGCCGCCCAATCGGTTGTCACACCAACGATGACCTCTCGGGTCATCACAAATAGCCTTCACGTCAATTCCGAACTTGCCGAACAGATGGATCCAATAGAGCTATGTTCCCCTAATGAGCTCTTAGATCGCATTGCCGCCTTGGGAGTCGCTATAGACTATGATTGGATTGGGCTTAAACCCGACCAGAGGGACATTAAATCCCCGCCGGTCACCCACGAGATAGCGGTAGTGGAGGAACCACACATGGACCGTCCCTCTATTCTAAGGACGAACTATGTCTGGATCACCAAGCTCTCTGAGCCGGATACCCGTCCGCGGGAGGAAACAACCCAGGTCCTGAGCTTAGAATCGGGCAACGGGTCAGAGAAATCAGGAAACATCCTGGAACACAAGTCGTCGATCCCGGGAGTTCCCTTGCCCCAGGGCGTTAGATCGGATCAGAATCTGGATTCAGCTACACCCACCCACCCGGACTTAAACCATCTCTCCCACATCAGACAAGAGCCAAAAGAGATAGTACATCATTACTGGGCCAGATTCCTCCTTGTAATAAACAACATCAAGGATTGTTGTGAGGAGGACGCAATTTCAATTTTTTGCAAAAATTGCACGAACAAAGGAATCCTTAATGCTATAAGTCGCCGTGACATAGTGCACTTTGCTGACTTAGCAGCCATAGTACAGAAGTACTGTGCGATGGAAAGTACGTGGAAATCCCAAATAGAATTTGGGATAGTCCGGCTCTCACCAAAACCTTTGTCTGAACTAAACGGGCGAACTCTCGTAAGTCAGCCGATCCAATCACCAAGAAACCAAAGCCCACCCCAGGGCGTGGAACCGTATTGGAAGAATGGCTCAATGGGCCATGCAAACTCCACAGCTCGCCGGACACTACACCAACACATAGCCTTAGAGCATGTTCGATACTCCGGCAGGTAGCTAAAAGTGGCGAGGATCTTCTTGAAAGCCATAAAGCAGAACAACATCCCGCCAAAGAAAACAATACGGTACTAACAGTCTTCGAGACTTTCGCCTCAAATAATAGGCGCAAGCGATCCCATCGAAATCTCACCGAAATTTACCATGTGGCAAAAATAAACCCGTGGAATAACACTGCTATAACTTTTAGTGCCAGTGATGAACCCCAATTCCAGACAGTCCGGGCACCTGCCGCATTGGTCCTCAGCCCTATCGTGGATGGCTTTCGGCTCACTAAAGTACTCATGGACGGCGGAAGTGGACTAATCTTGATCTATGAAGAAACACTCCGCAAGATGGAAATGGACAAAAGTCGCATTGAGCAGAGCGGCACCACCTTCAGGGGAATCATCCCTAGTCGGGAGGCACGGTGTTCGGGAAAAATCACACTCGATGTAGTATTCGACACCCCAGAGAATTACAGGTCCGAAGAAATCACATTCCAAGTGGCTCCTTTCAGCAGCGGATACCATGCCCTTTTAGGGCAGGACGCATTCACAAGATTTCAAGCTATACCCCATTACGGATACATGAAGCTTAAAATGCCCGGACCCAATGGAATCATCACTCTAGCCAGTGACCCGGATGTCGCACTCCGCGCCGAAAACAAAACTGCAGCACTCGCCCTCGAGGCATTATCTAAAGCCCTAGTGGCCGAAGAACTAACAACACTGCGCACCACAGTGGACAGGGACAACGTGATACTCGACAAATGAACCAAGTCCACATCATTTAAACCCGCAGACGAGATAGTCAAATTCCAGGTCCGTCCAACAGACCCCACGAAGATAGCTTCCATCGGGACACAGTTGAGTCCCACAATGGACGCCGCACTACGTGAATTCCTATGTGAGAATTGGGACATTTTCGCCTGGCATCCTTCCGACATGCCGGGCATCCCACGCGAGCAGGCCGAACACAACCTCAACATACTGAAAGGATACAAGCCAGTCAAACAGACTCTTAGGCACTTCTCAGAGCCTAAACGACAAGCCATGGGAGAAGAGCTAGCCAAGCTACTTGAGGCCGGATTCATCAGAGATATCAAGCATCCGGACTGGCTGGCAAACCTGGTAATGGCACAGAATAAGGACAAATCCTGGCGCCTATGCGTCGACTTCAAAGACCTCAACAAGGCTTGCCCCAAGGATCCCTTCCCCCTCCCTTGCATCGACCAAATCATCGACGCCACCGCAGGACACGACTCACTGTGTTTCCTCGATGCATACTCTGGATACCATCAAATCAAAATGGCAGAGTCTGACCAAGCTGCAACGGCCTTCATAATGCCATATGGTCCTTTCTGCTTCAACACTATGCCTTTCGGACTAAAGAATGCCGGCGCAACTTATCAACGCATGATTCAAACATGCTTGGAGAAGCAAATCGGAAAAACAGTGGAGGCACACATGGATGACGTGGTCATAAAAACAAGACACATCGAAACCCTAATAGATGACTTGAGGCTTACGTTCGATAACCTCCGGACATACAATATCAAGCTAAACCCAGAAAAATGTGTTTTCGGCGTACCCTCCGGAAAGTTGCTCGTCTTCATTGTTTGCAATAGAGGAATTGAAGCGAATCCAGCAAAAATCTGAGCTTTGTCGTAGTTGGCTATCCCAACATACCTCAAGCATATCCAGAAACTAGCTGGGTGCGTGGCTGGCCGAAGCCGCTTTATCTCCCGATTAGGAGAAAAGGCATTACCCCTTTATCGCCTTCTTCGGTGCACCGAACACTTCATGTGGACGGATGTAGCCAAGGCCAGACTGGACGAAATAAAGACCTTATTAGCCAGTAATCCAGTCCTAACAGCGCCAAATATTGGCGAACGTATGCTATTGTACATAGCTGCAACACATCAGGTTGTAAGCGCAGTGCTCGTCGTCGAATGAGAGGCTGACGGATACAAATTCCCGCTCCAAAAGCCAGTGTATTACGTATCCACGATCCTCACCCCATGCAAATCCCGATACCCACACTATCAAAAGATAGCATACGAGGTCTTCATGGCATCCCAGAAGCTATGACACTACTTTCAAGAGTGTTCGATCACGGTGGCCTCTGAAGTACCACTCAACAACATAATAAATAACCGCGACGCTACAGGCCGGATTGCTAAATGGGCCATCGAGCTCCTTCCGTTCGACATAACATACAAACCATGGCGGGCCATTAAGTCGCAAGTACTGGGTGACTTTGTCGCCGAATGGACATAAGCCGAACTTCCTAAAGAGTACGGTGCGTACTCCAATTGGATCATGCACTTCGATGGTGCTAAAATGCTAGACGGATTGGGAGCAGGCGTAGTCCTGACGTCTCCCACCAGAGTCATGGTCCAATATGTACTCCAAATATTATACACAGACTCCAACAATGTAGCCGAATACGAGGCTTTGTTGCATGGTCTTCGGATGACAGTCTCTATGGGGATTGAACGCCTAGAGGTGCGCGGGGATTCAAACCTAGCAATATCTCAAATAAACAGAGACTTTGATGCCAAGGATCCAAAAATGGCGGCCTATCGTAATGTTGTCCTAAAAATGTCAGCTCGGTTCGAGAGGCTCGAATTCCACCATGTGGCTCGAGAAAACAACCAAGCGGCGGATATCCTCGCCCGCATCGGCGCTAAACGCGACCCTGTCCCACCTAACATGTTCCTGAAAAGGTTGTTCAAGCCATCCGTGGTATGGGAAGGGGAGTCCGGCAACACTAGCACGAACCCGAATACACCCCCAGACACCGAACCATCAGACGTAATCGGAGGCTCCGCCACCGAAATAACACCTTCGGCCCACGAAATCTTGGCTGTAATTGCCCTGTGGACCGAGCCTTTCTTGGCCTACCTAAACAGGTAGGAGCTGCCCGAGGACCAAAATGAAGCACGTTGCATCGTGCAGCGTTCCAAAGCCTACAAGGTCCATGAGGGGGAACTCTATAAGAAAAGCGCGACTAGAGTGCTCCAACGATGCATCTCTGAAGAGGAAGGGCGGCAGCTCTTGGCTGAAATCCATGCCGGACTAGGCGGACACCATGCTGCGGCTCGAGCATTTGTCAGCAAGACATTCCGCACAAGCTTTTATTGGCTACAGCCCAAGCAGACACACAAGACCTTGTTCAACATTGCGTCGGTTGCTAGCTCTTTGCCAATCAGAGCCACATGCCCCCTACCGCTCTCCAAACAATCCCCATCACTTGGCCCTTCGCGGTCTAGGGGCTGGATATGGTCGGACCCCTTAAAGGGGGGAGCCATAAGAAAAAATACTTGTTGGTCATGGTGGACAAGTTCACCAAATGGATAGAAGCCAAACCAGTCAAAACGGCTGAATCCGGACCAGTGATAGACTTCATATCCGGGGTCGTACACCGATACGGCATCCCCCAAAGCATCATCACTGACAATGGCTCAAACTTCACAGCCGACGAAGTGAAAACCTGGTGCGGCAACATGGGCATTAAGGTCGATTACGCCTTTGTCTACCATCCCCAAACAAACGGCTAGGTCGAACGTGCAAACGGTCTCATCATGAGCAGCATCAAACCCAGACTAGTGTGTTCCTTGACAGAATCAGACACGCACTAGGTTGAGGAGCTCGACTCCGTACTCTGGGGGCTGCGGACCACGCCGAATTGCACCACCGGATACACACCATTCTTTATGGTATACGGCGCATAAGCAGTATTACCATGCAATATAATACATGATTCACCTCACGTATGCATGTACAAGGAGAAGGAAGCCAAGCTAGACCGGCAGGACAACTTAGATGCCCTAGAGGAGGAGCGTGATGTCACAAAGGCCCGTTCCGCATTCTATCAGCAGGAGGCTCGACGGTACCAAAGCAGAGAAGTGCGGGCCAAAACTTATAATGTTGGCGAACTCGTTCTACACCTACCGGAGAAGAAGGACAAGATCAAACCTAAGTGGGAGGGTCCCTTTGTCATCGACAAAGTTCTCACCGGAGGAGCGTACCGCTTACGTAATGCATGCGACAACAGACTTGAGCCGAACCCATGGAACGTGGCCAGACTCCGGAGATTCTTCGCCTAACGCCGAACTCAGTGTTCGTCTCCTTACCACTCCTTTTTCATTATGTCCCTCCCTTTTTTTTCCTTTCTCATTCTTCTTCATTCTTAACACAAATTACTCAATACAGTGGGGATGCTCGGATCGCTCCGATCGCACTATGTGTGTAAGTTATACCTAGGGGCTTCCTATACGGAAGCTAAATATAATTGCTTCCATGGCTTCTCGCCCATCACATATGCGTTCTTTTTCCATATGTGCCTTTTCTTCACCATTATATGCATCGATATGACTTAAGATGTGGCCATGCTGGGTTGCATGGCTCTTGTATTTATGCCCTACGTTCCGGTTAATTCGGCTAGAGCATAAGGGGAGCACCTCTGCGATTGTTACTGCCGGTTGAGCCGGATGTGTACCTCATACTGGGTGAAGCCAAAAGCTAGCGTTCTTAAGGGAATATTCGATCGGTGGACAAAAGATGTTCTTTTTTGTTTACTACAACGTGAACCCCCAGAAGTTTTTTATCCTGCGTCTCTGTTCGCAGCCGGACATGTATATTGATGCATGCGCATCCAGGGAAAGGAACCCCTAACGGAACTATTCTCCTTGGAAGATGTTTCTTACTATCCATGTAATATAACATAACTAGTTGGGTACTTGTCTGTTCAAGCACTTATAACCCCTACGCCTGGTTTCCACGCATACCCCCGTTCTGCATAACTGAGCGGGTATTTGGATACACCCCGGACTATCGGATCCGGGGGCTGAAGCGAAAAGGTCTGCCATGACAAATGATTTTACTCCGGCTAGGGACTACATATGTCCATTGAATTACATCATCACTTGTACTGACTATATTCTTCTGTATACCATCCAACAAACTATCTAGCTTACAATCCTGTTGGGAATACTTTGCGGCTAACGCTACCTGGTCATACACCAGACTCAGGGGAATTTCTTGCCCATCTGGCCCCGCTGGTCCGACTTTGGCCATATGGTTCGGGTCCAGCTTGGTGTAACGCATCTTCACCATAGCCCAGGCTTCCCTTGCACCTTGTCGGCAAGCTGACATCTTCCACAATCGGAAGCGTCACCGTGCTCCTTGGAGCACATCCATAAGCTTCCCCATGCCTTATGGCAGGGAAATGGATGGCCACAAGGCCTGGGCAATACCCTGCATCACCTGCCGAGCTCGCTCATGCAGTTGTGAGAGGTCTTGCAGTAGATCACCTATGGACGCGGGCATCTCCTCTTTAGGACGGCCCGTCAGCATACCTACAGATACAAACTCTGTCAATATGCTTCCTCGCTGATCTATACTATATTTCATCTAGGCACTTACCATAAATGCCACGACGAAGCCTTCTGTTCTCCTTCATGGAGTCCGCCAGCTGAGCGCGAACATCTCCTAATTCGAGCCCAGCCAGACATTGGCATCTTGAAGATTGTTCTTCTCCTGCCTAACCTGCGTAAGGATATGCTCGCTAGCTTTTAGCTGCCTTTGGAGATGCGACTCATCACCTCCTACGACCTCCGGATTAACCCCGGGACTGTCTGCAGAATTTTCTGTTAGACCTATCACACAAGCCACTTACTAACTGGTACACTTCCAAATAATTGAGACAAATGTTACCAAATGAGGCCTTCTGGGATTCCTCTAGCTTGGCAACTGTGGCCCTCAGCTGGGTCTTGCACTCCTCCAGCTCTCGAGACAATTGTTCATTCTTCTCTACAAGGACATGTGCACAAATTGATCCTTAAAAATGTTGTTCCAACCGTTTCAAGTATCAGGGGCTACTACTATACATGCCTATCAAATTTTCTTATCCGTATGTCTTTGGCATCCTGATCCGTCGCACGAGCAAGCCCGCCATCGGTCCCACCGAGATTACGTCCTGCCCTAACCTTAACCATATCGGTCCCACCAGTTGCATTTCGGTCCCACCGAAAACCCTAACGGTCACATTTTTTACTGAATCGGTCCGGCCGAGTTTGTTGATTCAGTCCCACCAAGATTGGTAAATTGTGTGTAACGGTTAGATTTTGTGTGGAGGCTATATATACCCCTCCGTCTCCTCTTCATTCGTAGAGAGAGCCATCAGAACAAACCTACACTTCCAACTTACCATTTCTGAGAGAGAACCACCTACTCATGTGTTGAGGCCAAGATATTCCATTCCTACCATATGAATCTTGATCTCTAGCCTTCCCCAAGTTGCTTTCCACTAAAATCTTCTTTCCACCAGATCCAAATCCTATGAGAGAGAGTTGAGTGTTGGGGAGACTATCATTTGAATCACAAGAGCAAGGAGTTCATCATCAACGCACCATTTCTTACTTCATGGAGAGTGGTGTCTCCTAGATTGGCTAGGTGTCACTTGGGAGCCTCCGACAAGATTGGGGAGTTGAACCAAGGAGTTTGTAAGGGCAAGGAGATCACCTACTTCATGAAGATCTACCGCTAGTGAGGCAAGTCCTTCGTGGGCGACGACCATGGTGGGATAGACAAGGTTGCTTCTTCGTGGACCCTTCTTGGGTGGAGCCCTCTATGGACTCGCGCAACCGTTACCCTTCGTGGGTTGAAGTCTCCATCAACGTGGATGTACGATAGCACCATCTATCGGAACCACGACAAAAACATCCGCGTCTCCAATCGCGTTTGAAATCTCCAAACCCTTCCCTTTACATTCTTGCAAGTTGCATGCTTTAATTTCCGCTACTCATATACTCTTTGCATGCTTTCTTGAATTGTGTGAAGATTGCTTGACTTGTGCTAAAATAGCTAAAATCTGCCAAAGACTAAAATTGGGAAAAGGCTTAATTTTTATTTGGTCAAGTAGTCTAGTCACCCCCCTCTAGACTTACTTACACTTCTTCTCAAGGTCCTACAAATAGCCACTATTAGCGTTGTGCTATAGTCTGCGTGCAACAATTGCTCCAAGGTTATAACTTTTATCACCATAGAGAGCGGTGTGAATGTGGCTCAGATCGGGAACATAAAGTGTACTACAATCTTGTTTGCCTACAATACATTTTCCATTAAATAATGTGAAGTACTGAATTGCAGGAAAATGTATGCTCTTTATTCTACCCTGCGTCACTCCCCTAGTTTCACCAAAGCAAAGATTAGTTAAAAATAATTCAAACTCAGACCTAGGTGGCTCATCGAGCGAACCCCTGAATGGGATTTTGCAGAGGTGAGCAAACCTTTCCAGAGAGATGGTAAATGGATTTTCATACAATTTAAATGACACCCTAGACTCACGGGGAAAGAATTTAAATTCTTTGACAAATGATTCGGTGAGGATGAGGTGTTGGTCGCACTTATCTGCAATGTAGGGACCTAGAACGACATTGTGTACATATTGCTCAAATTCCTCCTTAATACCAACTCTCACCATATAATCATTGCACGACCATAAGCATGTCCTGGTGGTAGCACTTCGAATGGAATTTTCACTTGGTTTAGCATAGGACTGACGAGCGGAGCTGCTGCTAGAAGATGCCTCCGAGGATCTCCTCCTCGAAGATCTCCTTCCAAAAAAGTTCATAATGTTCGCGTACAATTTTCTGAAAATTTTCGGTCATGAAAATTTATTAACAAAACTTCACAAAATTGATAGCAACTACTCATAGAGATGTATAGAGGCCATAGCAAGTATTCAAACTACTTAGAACTCTAAGAATTCAACATGAAAGCTCATCTACAGCAGCACCAAGAGTAGAGACAGAAGGTAGTGCTTACTAAATTCATCAACTTCATACCTCTCAAAAATGATCCATTAATAAGGTTGATCAAGTCTTATTAACAACCACTTTCGATTAGCATGAAACCGGAGAACTTTTTTAAATCACTAAGTTACCTCAATGGGGATATGAATGTACCCAACAATAAGCATTTCATATTTCTTTTTAACAATAGGTAGAGGTAGTTGAAAACTTCCAATAGTGATTGTCGGAGATTTTTCAATAACATTAATGCCATTCACTTGGAATAGTTTCTTCGGAAAGTGCACCATATGCTAATTACCATTGATATGAAAAGTGACCTTGCTTTTATTGCAATCAATAACAGACCTTGCAGTATTCAAGAAGGGACTGCCAAGGATAATCGACATGTTGGCATCCTCAGGCATCTCAAGTATAACAAAGTCAATCAAAATAGTAATATTAGCAACAACAACGGGCACATCCTCACAAATACCGATAGGTATGGCAGTTGATTTATCAACCATTTGCATAGATATTTCAGTAGGTGTGAGTTTATTCAAATCAAGTATTTTATATAAAGAGAAAGGCATAACACTAGCACCAGCTCCCAAATCACATAAAGCAGTTTTCACATATTTTTTTGATGGAGCAAGGTATAGTTGTTATTCCTGGATCTCCAAGTTTTTTAGGTACTCCATCTTTAAAAGTATAATTAGCAAGCATAGTGGAGATTTCAGCTTCTGGTATTTTTCTCTTATTAGTGATGATGTCTTTCATATACTTTGCATAAGGAGGCATTTCTAAGATATCAGTTAAGCGAGTTCGCAGAAAAACTGGCCTCAACATTTCAGCAAAGCATTCAAATTCTTCATCATCTTTCTTTTTAGTTGACTTAGGTGGAAAGGGCATAGCCTTTTGAACCCATGGTTCTCTTTCCTTTCCATGTTTTCTAGCAACAAACTCTCTTTTATCATATCTTTTATTCTTAGGTTGTGGTTATCAAGATCCACAACTACTTCTATCTCAACATCATTATGTGGTTCTTTATCATTTGATTGAGTCTTCATGAACCTCATCATTATCTTTTTCATTATCAGAAGGTGAATGTTCATTACCAGATTGACTTTCAGCATCAGAGATAGAAACTTCATTATCATTTTCAGGAGGTTTTTCTATTTCAGGTTCACTAGAGGCAGGCAAAGTCCTATTATTATTCTTCTTCTTCTTCTTCTTAGAAGGACTAGGTGCATCAGTGTTAATTCTTTGAGAGTCTTGGTCAATTCTCTTTGGGTGTCCCTCTGGGTAAAGTGGTTCCCGAGACATTTTACCTGCTCTAGTTTCTACTCAAACAGCAAAGTCAATTATATTATTGTTCATTTCATCAAGTAACTCCCTTTGAGATTTAGCAACTTGTTCTAATTGAGTTTGAACCATAGAGGCATGCTTTCCTACACCTCTAACATCATTTGAGGTTCTAAATAACAAGTCACCTAAGTGAGCAATCGTATCAGAGTTGTATTTCAATTGTTTCAGAACATTTGCATTGAAGTGATCTTGCTTTCTAATGTAATTATCAAACTCATAAAGGCATTGACTAGGATGTTTGTTAAGAGGATCATCACTATCATTGAATTTCATTACAGATTTTACCTTTAACACCTTAGGTGGTGGTGGTGCTTCAAGCCCATATATTTCTTCGATAGGTGGTAAATTTTTAACATCCTCGGCCTTAATACCTTTTTCCTTCATATATTTCTTTGCCTCTTGCACATCTTCAGGACTGAGATATAAAATACCCCTCTTCTTCGGAGTGGGTTTAATAGGTGTTTCAAGAGGAGTCCAATCATCATAATTTTTCAGTATGTTATTCAATAATTCTTCAGCTTTCCCAATAGTTCGTTCCCTAAAAACACAACCAACACAACTATCTAGGAAATCCCTAGAAGCATCGGTTAGTCCATTATAGAAGATATCAAGTACTTCATTTTTCTTAAGAGGATGATCAGGCAAAGCATTAAGCAATTGGAGAAGCCTCCCCCAAGCTTGTTGGAGACTCTATTCTTCAATTTGCACAAAGTTAAATATTTCCTGCAAGGCAGCTTGTTTCTTATGAGTAGGGAAATATTTTTCAGAGAAGTAATAGATCATATCCTGGGGACTACGCACACAACCAGGAGCAAGAGTATTGTACAAAGCTTTAGCATCTTTCTTTAATGAGAACGGAAATAACTTGAGAATATAGTAATTGTGAATCTTCTCATCATGAGCAAAAAAGGTAGCTATATCATTCAACTTAGTAAGATGTGCCACAACAGTTTCAGTATCATAACCATGGAAAGGATCAGATTCAACCAAAGTGATTAACTCTGGGTCGACAGAGAATTCATAATCCTTATCATCAATGACAATAGGTGAAGTAGCAAACTCAGGAGCACATTTCATTTTAGCATTTAGAGATCTTTGTTTATACTTGCGTAATAATTTCTCTCGATCAACTCTATCCTTACAAGCAAGAATAACTCTAGTTGCCTCCTCACTCATAGTATAACCTTCCGGTACCTTTGGCAATTCATATCTAGGAGGACTAGTTCTAGTAGGTGTTTCAAGATTTTTAGTTTCAAGTTCATCATCACATTCAACAATATCATGTTGTCTTACTCTAGCAATTTGTTCATCAAGAAATTCACCTAGAGGCACATCATCATCAAGCAAGGTACTAGCATCATCATGAGTGGCATTCATAGCAGAAGTAGCATCATCAATAACTTGCGACATATCAGAATTAATAGCATGTTTTGGTGTTGTAAATTTACTTATAACAGAAGGTGAATCTAAAGCAGAACTGAATGGTAGTTCCTTACCTCCCCTCGTCTTTGAGGGAAAAATCTTAGTCTTAGCATCCTTAAAATTCTTCATAGTGATAATATGATAATAATCCCAAGTGACCCAAAAAATATAGCTATGCTCCCCGGCAACGGTGCCAGAAAAAGGTCTTGATAACCCACAAGTATAGGGGATCTCAACAGTTTTCGAGGGTAGAGTATTCAACCCAAATTTATAGATTCGACACAAGGGGAGCCAAAGAATATTTGAAGGTATTAGAAGCTGAGTTTTCAATTCAACCACACCTGGAGATTAATTATCTGTAGCAAAGTGATTAGCAGCATAGTAATATGATAGTTTTAATGATAGCAGCAATAGCAACAGTAATGGTAACAGTGATAGCAGTGATATTGTAACGGTAATGATAGTAGTCGCAGTAGTAGTAACCTAGCAAGATAAATATAAGATAAATTAGTAGGCATTGGATCAGTGACTCGTTTGATGATATTCATCATGAGACAGCTATAACCTAGGGCGATACGGCACTAGCTCTAGTTCATAAATATAATGTAGGCATGTATTCCATAAATAGTCATATATGCATATGGAAAGAAGTTGCATGACATCTTTTGTCCTACCCTCCCGTGGCAGCGGGGTCCTATTGGAAACTAAGGGATATTAAGGCCTACTTTTAATAGAGAACTGGAACAAAGCATTAGCACATGGTGAATACATGAACTCCTCAAAATACGGTCATCACCGGGAGTGGTCCCGACTATTGTCACTCCGGGGTTGCCGGATCATAACACGTGGTAGGTGACTATAACTTGCAAGATCGGATCTAGAACATGGATATAATGGTGATAACATAAACGGTTCAGATATGAAATCATGGCACCCAGGCCCAAAGTGACAAGCATTAAGCATGGCAAAGTCATAGCAACATCAATCTCAAAACATAGTGGATACTAGGGATCAGGCCCTGACAAAACTAACTCGATTACATGATGAATCTCATCCAACTCCTCACTGACCAGCGAGCCTATGAAGGAATTACTCACTCTCGGTGGGGAGCATCATGGAATTGGCGATGGAGATGTGTTGGTGATGACGAAGATCGAAGATCCCCGTCTCTGGAGCCCCAAATGGACTCCAGATCTGGCCTCCCGATGAAGAACAGGAGATGGCGACACCTCAGTCTTGTGAAACGCGATAATTCTTTCTCCCTGATTTTTTTTTCTAAAAATATGTGATTTTATAGCGTCGGTTTCAGGGTCAGTGGGG
>NC_041381.1:391280645-391398150 GCF_002162155.2 Triticum dicoccoides
CTCGAGTACCTCTTGGCTCCAGAAATTCTCTTATTTGATATAAAAAATCCTCGCAAAGTTTCGTTCTATTCCGAGAACTTTTATTTCTGCACAAAAACAACACCATGGTAGTTCTGCTGAAAACAACGTCAATCTAGGGTTAGTTTCATGGATAACCTTCATGAGGCTTGTTCACGGATAAGACTCAAATAACTTTCATGGATAATGTCGGCATCCTAGATTTGGGGGTATCCAGCCCTGCCTGCTTGCAGCCCACCGCTTGACTCCATCGATGGCCTGGTATGGCCCAGCTTCAGCACTAACACCACAAGACCCTCGCGAGGGGCCAAGCCTCGCGAGGCGGACAACGCCAAGACCCCCGAAGGGAGTGGCCTCCTCAGGAGGGCTCCTGAGGGGAGGAGAGTCCTATGCAGGTATCTCATAAGGCTCGGTCTAACGTGAGCCATGATGACCAAGGCCAGGCGGGCGCAGAGCGCAGGTTTCCTCTTCGGTGCAAGGGAGGCAAGCCACATGCATGAAGTCCCGAGGAATCAGCTAAAGGTTTCCATTCTGGTGCAACAAGACCAAGACCGCCAGGACGGTAGGACGGAGGTCAACACTGAGCCCGCCGCAGCGTCATGACCGGAGGCTTTTTGCAGGCGAAGACTACTTTTGTCAGGATAGACTATACTACTTGTCCCCTTTCAAATCCCATTGTTGTGGAATCCCTTCCCGCTCATTTCGGGAAGAGGACTAAGGCCACTATATATAGGACTAGCCACCACCATAGGAAGGGGACCGAAATCAGAACAAGTAGAGCACCACACCAGCTCAAGAACACCTCACCTACTGAGGCTTGTTCATCCTTTGTACTAGTTGATCCATAGCCCCTCAAGGCAATCCACCACACCACACTGGATTAGGGTATTACACCACAATGGTGGCCCAAACCAGTATAAATCTCTGTGTCTTTGTGTCTGTTTGAGCTCGACGCGCTAGGCTAGGGAGAATCGCGAGTAGGCAGGCTGGGCAGGTCGAGATCTCCGCATGCACCCCAGAGTTCGAACCTCTCAAGGGTTGCCAGATCCCTAAATCCGAAATTTTGCGCGCCAGGTAGGGGTGCGTCTGAATCTCCTTCCTCGACCTCCAGATCATGTCACTGACCCCCATGGCGGGCGCTCCCCGTCGGCCCCGTCGATGTGCGTTCTCGGAGAAGCACTGGGGCTGCGTTGCTTCACCCTCTCCCTGCGGCAGGTGCAGTGGCCGCCCAGGTTCCGGCCAGAGATGTCGCCGTGCTACGACGGTGCGGCAGATGCAGCCCCCTTTCTTCAGGCGTACGAGGAGGCACTTTGGGCAGCTGGCGGAGACGACAAGGTGAAGGCCAACTGGTTCCCCATGGCCCTCGTAGGCGCACCGCGCGCCTGGTTGCTCAACCTGCCGGCATCTTCCGTGGCCTCTTGGGGGGAGCTGCGCGACCTCTTCCTCGCCCACTACGCGGCGCCGGTTCCCCCGGTCGTCGCAACTCTCCTAGGTGGCTCGCAAGCGCCGCTCTCCGACCGCCACATCAAGCAGTTCTACCAGCGGGCACGCAATACCCAGGCTGGCTCGGGGGCTCCCCCGGGCTGGGCGGTGCCCCAAGCTGACCTTGCCTTTGGCCCCGAAGATCACCCCGCCGCCACGACAAGAGCAGGCGCGCTCCCGATGCTCTGCACCCCCACTATCTACCACGTGGCGATCACCAGGACCCTCATCAACGGTGGAGCCAACCTCAACGTGCTCTCCTCGGAGGCGTTCGGCATGCTCCATGTGCCGCTCAGCTGGCTCCGCCCCTCCAAGCCTTTCTCCGGGGTCGGCGACGGCTCCACCAGGCCCTGGGGCAGATCCGTCTCACTATCACCTTCGGGGCCTACGAAAACTACCGCACTGAGATCATCGACTTCGACATCGCCAAGATCGACCTGCTGTACAGTGCTATTCTGGGATACCCAGCCTTGGCCTAGTTTGTGGCTGCGAACCACCCCGTGTACAACCTCATGAAGATGCCTGGCAGCAAAGGTGTCCTCACGGTGGCGGGGCACACCAAAGGCACGCTGCAGGCCCTCAAGCTCGCCTTCAAGGCAGCCGCAACCATGCTACCCGGCGAGAAGAAGGACCAGGAGGCCCCGAAAGCAGCTCCTGCCAAGAAGAAGCAGTTGTTCTCCCAAGACCGATCCGAGACGAAGCAAGTGCCGGTCTGCGAGGATGGGATGGCCAGCGCCACCTTCACCATAGGGGCTGGCCTCCCTCAGGACCAATCGTAGGCATTGATCAACTTTTTGTGAGCTAACAAGGATGTATTCGCTTGGGAACCCAAACACCTGGCTGGGGTCCCAAGAGGGATAATCGAGCACCACCTGAGGGTATGCCCAAATGTGAGGCCGGTGAAGCGGAAGGCTCACCGATAGTCCACCGAGAAGCAGGCCTTCATCATCCAAGAAACCCGTAAGCTACAAGCCGCAGGGGTCATCAGAGAGGTGCGGTACCCAGAGTGGCTGGCGAACCCCGTCATCGTCCCCAAGAAAGGAGGGAAGGAGCGCATGTGTGTCGACTTCACCAACCTCAACAAGGCCTGCCCTCAAGATCCCTTCCCGCTCCCTCGCATCGACCAGATTGTCGACTCCACCACCGAGTGCGACCTGCTGTGCTTCCTGGATGCCTTCTCCGGCTACCACCAGATCAAGATGGCCGTGGAGGATGTGGAGAAGACGGCATTCCTCACCCCATGCGGGGTGTACTGCTACACCTGCATGCCCTCTGGGCTATGCAACGCCGGAGCAACCTTCCAGCGATTGATGCACATCACACTGGGTTCGCAACTCGGGAGGAACGCAGAGGCCTACATTGACGACATAGTGGTGAAGTCTCGAGAGGCCAGGACTCTGATAGAAGATCTGGAGGAGACGTTCGCCAGCCTGCGCACGGTGGATCTTCGGCTAAACCCCGAGAAGTGCGTGTTCGGGGTCCCCTCCGGCAAGCTGATGGCCTTCTTGGTGTCACACAGAGGGCTCAAGGCCAACCCAGAGAAGGTCAAGGCAATAGAGGATATGAACCCCCCCCCACACACAGACCCTGAAGGAGATGCAGAAGCTAGCTGGCTGCGTAACCTCACTTGGGCGCTTCGTTTCCAAGATGGGGGATCATGCCCTCCCGTTTTTCAAGTTGATGAAAAGGAAGGAGCCATTTGAGTGGACCCCCAAGGCAGACGCAGCCTTCCAGGACCTCAAGAGATATCTGACCAGTCCGCCCGTCATGGTGGCACCGCACCCTCTCGAGCCCTTGGTACTCTATCTAGCAGCAACCCCTCACTCAGCCAGTGCCGCTCTGGTGGCTCTAAGGAAGGAGCGCCTAATATGGAGGCCGCAGCGGGACGCACAACCGGTAAGCAAGGCGCAGAACCCCCAGGGCGAGGCATCTGAAGTCTTGGCCGGCGCAGTGGTCGACATTCCTCCTGAAGCCACCATTGACCCCGTGGCTATCAAGGCTCCGAAGGACGGGCCTCACGAGGCCGTAAGGGACCCGTGCCTTGTGAAGAACAAGATTCCGCTGATGCTTCCCCCTCGTCGAGCACCGTGTCTACTTCGTCAGCATAGTACTGAGGGAGGCCTGGGCACGCTACCCCATGCCACAGAATCTCTTGCTCGCACTTCTAGTCACCTCCAGGAAGCTGCACCACTACTTTCAAGGCCACCCCATCAAAGTTGTCTCAGCATACCCGATGGAGAGGGTGCTCCGGAGCCCGAACGCAGCAGTGCGAGTTGCTGAATGGAACATTGAGCTTCAAGCATTCAATCTCGAGTTCAGTACCACCAGAGTCATCAAGGGTGCAGCCCTCGCGGACTTCGTGGCTGAGTGGACTGACGCTCCAGACCATGGATAAGGCGAGGACTGCTCCCTACTGCCAGGAGATGAAGAGCTAGACGGATGGATCATGTACTTTGACGGGGCGTTTGCTCGACAAGGCGTAGGGGCGGGGGCCATCCTTATCTCACCCACCAAGGACAAGATTTGCTACACAGTACAACTCTACTTTCAGCAGGGCGAGAAGGTCTCCAACAACATCGCAGAATTCGAGTGCCTGCTCTACGGACTCAGGGTCGCGGCCGCGCTAGGGGTAAAGCGCCTCACCATCAAGGGAGACTATCGGCATTCTGGGAACGGGGGTCCCCAGACTTGCCTGCCTGCGGCCTGCGGCGTGGCTCAAGCAATGGCCCAGTATGGCCCACCTTCATCGACTCAAGCTCAAGACCCTCGCGAGGGGCCAAGCCTCGCGGGGCGGACAACGGGAAGCTTCCTAAGGAGTAGCCTCGTTAGGCTGGCTCACGAGGAGGCGGAGAGATCAAGGCGGGGTACCTCGCGAGGTGCCCGTAACGCAAGCCATGACGATCGAGGCTAGGCGGTTGCCAGTCTGGCGCCGGCCTGCACAATGTCCTTGTTTCCCCTTTGGTGCAAATTGAGCAAGCACAGGCCAAGGCATCAGGCAAAGGCAACCATTTCGGTGCAACAAGACCAAGACCAGAGGAACAGCCGGAAGGAGGTCATCGTGGAGCCCAGGATGGCGTCATCGTCAGAGCCTTTGACAGGCGAGGACCGACTTTAGTCAGGATAAGTGTACTAGATGTTCCCCTTCAAAATGGCCAATTGTTGGCGCCCTTCCCGCTCAATATTTGGGAAGAGGACCAGGGCCTCTCGCTATATATATAGGACTAGCCACCATAGTATAGAGGATCTGAAAACCTGGCAATCGGGAATCGACCCCTCCAAAGGGACAACACCACCACAAGAACAACCCTCACGAGGTTGTTCTTCCTTTGTACTATTCATCATCAGCCCCAGAGGCAATCCACCACACCACACACTGGAGTAGGGTATTACACCACAATGGTGGCCTGAACTAGTATAAACCTTGCGTCCCTTGTGTTGTTCATCGTGTAGCCTAGATCCTTTGCAAGGCAACGAGATGTGGGTTGGTAGAGGAGAGATCTTCGCGCGCACCCCAGAGTTCGAACCTCAAGGGTCTGCCGGAACCCACAATACGACATTTGGCACGCCAGGTAGGGGTGCGCCGGAATTGTGTCCTCCGCCGTCTTGCCTTTCGTCGCACCCATGTCTGACGCTCGCCGAGCCCGCACCGAGCGCCGGGCTACTCTCGCGGCCCATGTCGCCTAGACGGCCGCCGTCGGCAGGCCTCCCCATCGTTCCGCCCATGCCGCCACCGGCCCGGCGAGGAACAAGAAGCAGGGTTTGTCACTGCATCCCTCGGTGCGGCGGGAAGGCCACACCGCTACCCCATCGCTGACTCCAGCAGGCTTGTCGTCGCACACTCATGGCGCCCCTGCGGACGCGCACGCTGCGCTGCTCCTAGCATGTGAACTCCCGCACTACCGCCCCGTCGACGATCTCTACGACGAGTGGTTTGCCCACATCAGCAAGCTCGTCAGCGCCACAGGGGGCTCCCCTGCACCGTCCCTCTCGCTACCTCGCCCTCCGCCCTGTGCGGGTAACGCAGCTCCGGAGGCGCCTCCACCGCCTCCCCCTCAAGAAGGTGCCCTGGCCCCAAGGCGCGCGGCCCCTGGACGGGATCTGCTGTGCCCAGCGCCCGCGCAGCAAGAAAAGAGCTGCCAAGAGATCCCTCGCCTTCAAGAAGCTTCCCATGTGCTCCCAGCACCGGCACGTCATGACCGCGCTCCTGCTCCAGCACGCTAAGACCCTGCGTTGCTCCTGGCGGCAGCACGCGGAGACCTCCAAGATCAGGCCCTTCGTCAACAAAGGCCTCCTGTGGCCACTTCAGGTTGTCGTGCCTTCACCACCGAGCTGTGCAGCATGGCCTGGTCGGGCAAATTCAAGCCAGATCTGCCTCCACGCTACAACGGCACTGCTGACCCCACGGAGTTCCTCCAGCTCTATGAGTTGGGCATCAAGGCGGCCAACGGGGATGAAAAGGTCATGGCGAACTGGTTTCCCATGGCGCTCAAGGATGGCGCCCGTACATGGCTACTCAACCTGCCTCCCAGCACGATCTCCTCTTGGGACGAGATGCGCACTCGCTTCATCGCCAACTTCCAGGGCACTCGTGACCGGCCCCTGGCCATGAGTGACTTGCGCCGCATGAAGCAACAGCCAGGGGAGACCCTGCAAAAGTACATCCAACACTTCAACAACACCCGCCTCAAGATCCCCAGGGTGACTGAGGAGGCAATCATCTCGGCCTTCTCCGATGGCGTTCGAGACATCAATATGAAGGAAGAGCTAGCAATCCACGAGGACCTGTGCACCTCCCTGGAGCTGTTCAACTTGGCGACCAAGTGCGCCAGGGCTAAGGAAGGATGCCTCTCCCTCCTCGAGCTTCCAGCTGCCGATCCGGAAGAGAAGAAACCCAAGGTCAAGGACGTGAAGCGCAAAGGAGCAGCTGTGCTCACTGCTGAGCTAGGTACTAAGCGAGGCAGGGATCAGCCGGAGTCGTCCAAGGGAAGCCGTTACTGCGTGTACCACGACCTCCACACCCACAACACCAATGAATGCCAGGAGCTCAGGGCTATGCGGGATGAGCGTATCGGCCGACGCCCTGAGCGCAACGATCGGGGCTATGGCCGAGGAGGAGGAAGAGGTGGAGGACGATGGGAAGACCGTGGTCCTCGCCATGGGTGGCGTGACCGACCTCGTGAGGATCGTTGGCAGGATCAGCCTCGCGAGGGAGGCTAGAGGGACCGGCCTCGCGAGGACCGCCTGCAAGGCAATGCAGGCCTCCCTCCGCTGCCACCACCACCAAGGAGGAATGAATACCAGCATCAGGAGGAGGGGCTAGGGGCTTCCAGGAGCCGCGCGCAATTGCTTGCATCCTAGGCGAAGCTCAAGCCCTAGCCTCCCAGTGCATCTTCAAGCAGTTTTCTCGCGAGGTGAATGCCGTCCTCCCCAAAACCGAAGCCTCGCGCCCTCTTTGGTGGTCCACATGTGCCATCATGTTCAGTTCAGAGGATCAGCTCAAGTGCGCAGCAACAGCTGGTGTCCTCCCAATGCTCTGCCCTCCTGTCATCAGCAACATGCAGGTCTCCAGGACTATCATTGATGATGGAGCAGGACTCAACGTTCTGTCTGCCGAAACCTTCAACAATTTCCAAGTGCCATATGATCTACTTCAGCCAAACAAGCCCTTCTCAGGAGTCACTGATGGTTCAACCACCCCGATAGGGCAGGTCCGCCTCCCTGTCACCTTTGGACAGTGCAAAAACTACCGCACTGAGCTCATCGACTTTGACGTCGCCCACATTCGCCTTCCCTACAACGCCATCCTTGGATATCCGGCCCTGGCCAAGTTTATGGCAGTGACTCACCATGGCTACAATGTCCTCAAGATGCCAGGAAGCGGTGGAGTCATCACAGTCCCATGCGAGGAGAAGGATGTAGTGTATTCTCTCGAGCGTGCCTTCCAGGCTGCGGCAATCGAAGACCCAGATCGTAGGAGCGGGAGCCTTCTCGAGGCAGTCCCTAAGAAGAAGAAAACATCACCTGGTCCGAACCATCAGGAGGCTGGCACCTCCAGGGGCGCCGTGCCAGGATCCGCGCCTGTCCAAGGGGCGCCTCCCTCTGTCGCATAGGAAGGCGTTCCCGGCGCCCTCCTCGGGCAAGGCTCGGAGGCTCTCTCCTGGAGGGCCACCGACTTTGCCACGGTCACAAGGAAGGCGCTCGGGCACCACTTGGAGGCGTGTTTCAAAGCACGTTTCCCTCAAGACGGTGTGAAGCAAGGAGGGCCCAACCCTCAGGAGTTCATCGCAAGGAACATTCAGGAGCTACAGGAGTCAAGAGTCATGCGCGGCAGCCGCCGCCTACCCAACGTAGCCCCGCGTCCAGGCGAGGTTGGTGGGCTGCGTGTCTGCATCGACGTACCAGGACTAAACCGAGCCGCATCTTAGGAGCACCTCTGGCCTTCGCGCGCTGGACGCTGGGAGGGTCCACCCCACAGCTACGTTCGCATGCCTCTCGGCCTGCCGAACGCGGTCGCCGCTCATCAGCGCCTGCCTCGAGAGCCCCGGTCTGTGGACCGACCTCAGGAGCACGCTTGCTCCTGGCGCTGGAGCCTTAGGAGGGGTGTTGGACCGTGGAGCTCAAGAGCTACTTGACGGAAGGGACTCTGCCGGAGAAGGAGGAAGATGCGGAACGTGTGGCGCGGCAAGCCACGGCATATTGCATTCAAGATGGAGAGCTTTACCGAAAGCGGCCGAACGACGTATCCCTACGTTGCATTTCCAGGGAGCAAGGGAAGGAGCTGCTGGCAGACATACACGGTGGAGACTGTGGGCACCACTCGTCATCACGAACCCTCTTTGGCAAGGCGTTCCGCAGTAGGTTCTACTGGCCCACCGCACTCAACGACGCCGTCGAGCTGGTGAAGACCTATGAAGCCGCCAATTCCACGCCAAGCAAATCCATCAGCCGGCTCAGGGCCTGCAGACCATACCCCTCTCGTGGCCATTCACGGTGTGGGGACTGGACATTCTTGGCCCGTTTCCTCGGGTGCCAGGGGGCTATCGCTACCTCTACGTCGCCAACGACAAATTCACCAAGTGGGCTGAGGTGGAAGCTGTCCGCACCATCCCAGCAGGCTCCGCAGTCAAGTTCATCAAGGGCATCGTGAGCCGATTCGGGGTGCCTAACCGCATCATCACCAACAACGGTTCGCAGTTCACCAACAATCTCTTTAAAACATACTGTGCTAATCTTGGAACGCAGATATGCTACGCTTCAGTGGCACACCCTCGAAGCAACGGACAAGTTGAGCGAGCCAACGCAGAGGTCCTAAAGGGCCTCAAGACTAGGACCTTCAAGAAGAAGCTGGAGGCCTGCGGTAGGGGCTGGTACGACGAGCTCCAGTCTGTGCTATGGTCCATCCGCATGACCGCGACCAAGTCAACTAGAGAAACTCCATTCTTCCTTGTCTACGGAGCTGAAGCCGTCCTCCCTCACGAGGTCAAACATCGCTCCGCGTGGGTCCTGGCATTCGACGAATCGCAACAGGACGCCATGCGGGGAACGACCCTCGTGCTGGGGGAGGAACACCGTCGGGAGGCCGTGCTACGAGCAGCAAGGTATCAATAGGCGCTGCGATGGTACCACTGCCGCAACATCCGCCCCAGGATCCTTGAGGTAGGGGACCTCGTGCTCAGGCGGGTCCTCTCCAGGGAGGGGCTGCACAAGCTCTCTCCCATGTGGGAGGGCCCGTTCAAGGTTATTCATGTTTCCAGGCCCGGCTCCGCGCGCTTGGATACCCAGGAGGGGGTGCCCATCCCGAACGCATGGAACATTCAACACCTCTGGAGGTTCTATCCATGAGCAAGGCCCGGTGCCTGTGAAGAAGGAGAATGCCTGTGAAGCTTGCCATTGTGGAAAAGGCCCGGTGCCTGTGAAGAAGGCGAATGCCTGTGAAGCTTGCCATTGTGGAAAAGGCCCGGTGCCGGTGAAGAAGGCGAATGCGTGTGAAGCTTTCCATTGTGGAAAAGGCCCGGTGCCTGTGAAGAAGGAGAATGCCTGTGAAGCTTACCATTGTGGAAAAGGCCCGGTGCCTGTGAAGAAGGCGAATGGCTGTGAAGCTTGCCATTGTGGAAAAGGCCCGGTGCTTGTGAAGAAGGCGAATGCCTGTGAAGCTAGTCGCTATGGAAAAGGCTCGGTGCCTACAAAGACGGCCAATGCCTGTGAAGCTCGCCGCCCATGACACTCTCACGTAATAATGAGTGGGGCTGTATATGGCCCGGAGTCTCCGGAGTGCCTCCCTTGGGCCTCGGGGGCTCCCGCCCACGCCCAGTGGCAGCACTTAGCTCCGCGCTGGTGAGAAGACGTCGAAGACTAGATTAGGTGCTGGACGCGGCTTTTCACTTGCTTTCTGCAGTTGGTTAATTCTTCTTTGTTTGAAGCTTTAATTGATGTTGCTTTCGGTTTTGTGGGGCGCCCAGCCCGCGTTTCCCGTCTCTGCCCTGCGCTTGACCATGTTTTCCGTTTGCGACCCTCGCGAGGGAGGCTGCGCAGGCACCCTCGCGAGCGTCGCTTGGTTTAATCTCATGAGGTCCTTCGGCCTAAGTTCACTACGGGAGCACCCCTCCCCGTCAATGCCCCACGGGCATCACGACGCAAACACTAGGCCCAAGCTGGTCGCCTCAGCGGCCAAAGACTGATACCTAAACCCTCAGCAAGTTTCTATTGCAGGACCCGAGATCCGTGGCATGGCCTCTGACCGGAGCCTCCCAAGGCTAGCGTCGCCACAGGCCCTCCTACTGAGCTAAGTTACTCCTACGCGTGAACACGTGGTAGCATCGCACAGCACGGGGATAACAAGAACAACATGGTAATTAAAAGTGATGGTCTAGCATGCCCTGGTGCTCCATACATCTCTTTCCGTGCAGGAAAACAAAATAAGCGCGGCTCGACCGGTGACAACCTGAATAAGAAGATCAGCTTCGCCCTCCGGGGCTCAAGAGGTCTCCTCTTCACGCTTCACTAGGACGCGGCGGCGAGACAACCCACCTCCCCCCTCGAGGCGAGCACGGCGGCGTGGTGGCTAGTCACGACCGCCGCTGGAAGAGCTGCGCTCGGAAGGGGAGCCGTTGAAGCTTGGGGAGCTACGGGCACCGCCGGGGGCGTGCCCAACCTCGTCCCCGCCGCTTCCATTGCCAAGGATGAGCGGACGACTGTCATTGTCGCTTTCGGGGCAGCACCCCATGCGACGACCGTCTCCCCCGAAAACCCTCACGAAGAGGGTGGCGTCGTCGTCGAACTTGAAGTGGAGAGTGCATCACTGGACGAGGCCACGTGCATGGGAAAACGTCTACCAGTCGCGGGTCAGCGCCACGTTCCCGGCAACGGAGACTTCCACCGCCACCCAAGAAGCTCTGCTGCAGCCGCCGTCCGCCTGAAGCCATAGCCCGCTCGTGGCACCAGCCGGCACTTCGCCGACAAAGAAGCGAGGGAGCTGAAGCCAGGTGCCGGTCGGATCCTCCGACCATACGATGAACTCCGGCAGCACCTCCGCAGAGTGAAATCAAGGGCGGGGAGGCTGCACGGCCACGGCGCGCCTTCTCCCGCCAGTCAAGTGGCTTCAGCCGAGGCCCTGGGTAGCCTTTGCGGAGATCGTAGGATGCTTGCGAGGGCGGCCCCGGCCGCGCTTGGCTGGAGGAGAGTCAGGCCCCTCCCGGCGAGCCTTCCTGTTCTCCGCAGCCGAAAACCTCTTTGTGGGAGCCATGGGACGCGACGAACCAAGGGGAAGGAGGAGGAGGAGAAGAGGCGAAGCAAGGAGAGATGGACAACGGGGGCTCTCGCCCGCCCGTACTTATAATCCAGAGGAGGCCAACCGTCGGCCTCCACGATCTCAGGTAATCATGACCCGCTTTTGCATGCAGGGACTTGTCAAGTCATGCAGTTGCCGAGGCATCGTGGGGAAGTGGAGACGCCCACGTCTAATCGACCGCCACGTGGCGCCCAAGGCCGCAGGCTGTTGGGGCCCGCAGCCCTTCACACTTGCCCCTTCGCTTCTCTGCTAAGCCAAGTCTAGGCGCGCCTTCGGCCCGGGGGTTACCGTCAGCATTCTGGGAATGGGGGCCCCCAGACTTGCCTGCCTGCGGCCTGCGACGTGGCTCAAGCGATGGCCCAGTACGGCCCACCTTCAGTGTCTCAAGCTCAAGACGCTCACGAGGGGCCAAGCGTCGCGGGGCGGAAGACGGGAAGCTTCCTCAGGAGTAGCCTCGTCAGGCTGGCTCACGAGGAGGCGGAGAGATCAAGGCGGGGTACCTCGCGAGGTGCCCGTGACGCAAGCCATGATGATCAAGGGCAGGCGGGCACTAGCCTACATAGTGTCCTTGTTTCCCCTTTGGTGCAAAGGGAGCAAGCACAGGCCAAGGCATCAGGCAAAGGCAACCATTTCGGTGCAACCGTACAAAGACCAGAGGAACGGCCGGAAGGAGGTCATTGTGGAGCCCAGGACGGCGTCATCGTCAGAGCCTTTGATAGGCGAGGACCGACTTTAGTCAGGATAAGAGTACTAGATTTTCCCTTTCAAAATGGCCAATTGTTGGCGCCCTTCCCGCTCAATATTTGGGAAGAGGACTAGCCACCATAGTATAGAGGATCTGAAAACCTGGCAATCGGGAATCGACCCCTCCAAAGGGACAACACCACCACAAGAACAACCCTCGCGAGGCTGTTCTTCCTTTGTACTATTCATCATCAGCCCTAGAGGCAATCCACCACACCACACACTGGAGTAGGGTATTACACCACAATGGTGGCCTGAACCAGTATAAACCTTGCGTCCCTTGTGTTGTTCATCATGTAGCCTAGATCCTTTGCAAGGCGACGAGACGTGAGTTGGCAGAGGAGAGATCTTCGCGCACACCCCAGAGTTCAAACCTCAAGGGTCTGCCAGAACCCACGATCCAACAGCGACTCTCAGCTTCTTATCAATTTTTCTGACAAGGAGTACACGCCCAAGGACAAGCATATGGAGGCGTACCTAGAGGTGGTGCGCAAAATGGAGAAGCGGTTCATGGGCGTGGAGCTGCAGCACATGCCATGCGGGACAAACAAGGAAGCAGGCTCCCTCAGAAGCCGGGGGTGTTTGAGGAGCGGCTCTTCAAGCCATCTGCGACCCCGCACGCCACGACTCCAGCACCACCTCGGGAGGACTTGCCACAGGCACCCAAGGCAGGCGCTCCAGCCTGTGGTCACCCCTCAGGAGCCTGCTTGCTGCTCACGCTCGAGCCTCAGGAGGGGTGCTGGACCGAAGAGTTCAAGGCATATTTGCTTCAAGGGACCCTGCCAGAAAAGGAGGAGGATGCTGAGCGCGTGGCCCATCAGGCCACCGCGTACTGCATCAATGATGGTGAGTTATATCGCAGGAAGCCCAATGATGTTTCGTTGCGGTGCATCTCTAGGGAACAGGGGCTCGAGCTGCTGGCGGGCATACATGGTGGGGACTGCAGGCATCACTCCTCGTCGCGCACCCTATTGGGCAAGGCGTTCCATAGCGGCTTCTACTGGCCCACCACGCTCAACGATGCTACGGAGCTGGTGCGCTCCTGTGAAGCATGCTAGTTTCACGCCAAGCAGATCCATCAACCCGCGCAGGGCCTCTACACGATACCGCTCATGTGGCCGTTTGTGGTCTGGGGGCTGGACATCTTGGGACCGTTCCCTTGGGTGCCAGGGGGCTACCGATACCTCTACGTCACCGTCGAGAAGTTCACCAAGTGGGCGGAGGTAGAAGCCGCGCGCACCATCCCAGCTGGATCGGCCGTCAAGTTCATCAAGGGAATTGTGAGCCAAATTGGGGTCCCCAATTGCATCATCACCGACAATGGCTCGCAGTTCACCACCAACCTTTTCAAAACACACTGTGCTAACCTTGGAACACAGATCTGCTACGCCTCAGTAGCACACCCACGGATCAATGGACAGACTGAGAGGGCCAATGCGAAAGTCCTAAGGGGCCTTGTCGGTGTCAAAACCGGTGGATCTCGGGTAGGGGGTCCCGAACTGTGCGTCTAGGCGGATGGTAACAGGAGACAAGGGACACGATGTTTTTACCTAGGTTCGGGCCCTCTCGATGGAGGTAAAACCCTACTCCTGCTTGATTAATATTGATGATATGGGTAGTACAAGAGTAGATCTACCACGAGATCGGAGTGGCTAAACCCTAGAAGCTAGCCTATGGTATGATTGTTGTTCGTCCTACGGACTAAAAATCTCCGGTTTATATAGACAAGGGAGAGGGCTAGGGTTACACAGAGTCGGTTACAATGGGAGGAGATCTTCATATCGTATCGCCAAGCTTGCCTTCCACGCCAAGGAAAGTCCCATCCGGACACGGGACGGAGTCTTCAATCTTGTATCTTCATAGTCCGGGAGTCCGGCCAAAGGTCTTAGTCCGGCCATCCGGACACCCCCTAATCCAGGACTCCCTGAGTAGCCCCTGAACCAGGCTTCAATGACGATGAGTCCGGCGTGCAAGTTGTCTTCAGCATTGCAAGGCGGGTTCCTCCTCCGAATATTCCATAGAAGATGTTGAACACCAGGGTAGTGTCCGGCTCTGCAAAATAAGTTCCACATTCCACCGTAGAGAGAATAATATTTGCGTTAAAGCGAACCTGCTGACGTATTCCGCGGCGTGGCATCGGCCACAACCAGGCTTTTATTCATTTTATTGTTCCACCTCAGCGCGTTTAGCAAGGCGGTTTCCTTGGCACGTCTTGTCAAAGAAGAGATCGCGTCCCCTTATTCCGGGATTCTCATTAATACGGGCGTGGGTAACCCAACCGTGACTTAGGTATGACTCCCTAATTGAAAGCGAGTCTCAAACGGTTACGGGGAGGGCTCTTGGTATTCACCTCCTTTATAAAGGAACCAAGGCCCGGCTCCCTTGTTCTCAAACCAATCAAATCCGCCCCTTGCTTCGAGTTCCAACACCCAAAGCTCTAGTTTTAGGCGCTTCGGACCTGCGAAGATGTCCGGCTCCGACCTTCAAGGCCGGTGGATGCCTTCCTCCATTACGGAAGAAGATGTGCGGAAGCTAAGAGATGCCAGGTATCTAACTGGCGAAATCTCGCACAGACTGCCTACTCAAGGGCAAGTTGTTCCCGCTCCCCAGCCCAGTGAAAGCATGGTGTTCGCATGTCACTTCCTTCGGGGGCTAGGCTTCCCGATCGATCCCTTTGTGAGGGGGCTTATGTTTTACTACGGGCTGGAGTTCCACGACCTAGCTCCGGAGTCCATCCTCCAGATCTCATCATTCATTGTCGTGTGCGAGGCCTTCCTCCTTATCACCCCTCACTTCGGATTGTGGCTAAAAACTTTCAAAGTGGAACCGAAAATGATCGAGGGGCAGCACGCTAAGTGCAGAGGGGCTACAATAAGCAAGATGGATGACGCTCCATGGCCCGAAGGCTCTTTTCAAGAGGAGCTCGGCTTATGGCAACGGGACTGGTTTTACATCACAGCCCCTAGGGGCACCACATAGGTGGCACCAGCTACTTTTCGCTCGGGTCCCCCACCATGGCTGGCGTCATGGGTTAATGAAGGACTTATCTGGGGGCCGCCCAAAGACGTGCCTTTGCTGTAGGGCCGTATTCGAGATCTTCTAGAAAGAGATATCAATTTGACTGTGGTGGCGCAAGTCATGGTGATTCGCCGCACACTGCCCTGCAAACGTCGACCTCTCCTCCTGTGGGAGTTTAATCCGGAGGGACCACAAGTCCTACAACATTTTATGGGAATGACACCCATGGAGATGTACAAACTGTTCTTCGGATCACAAGCAAGGTGTCCGGATTTGTCCGAGGATGCAGGTCTGAGCTGCAATCGCCCGGATGCCAAAGTAAGTAGCCCCGTATTTGAATACGCCATCCATATTTTTATCAAATCTACCCTTTAGCGGAGTTGTCCTCTGAACAGGAGTGGATGGCGAAGGCAAAGCTTATCAGGTGTCCAGCCCCCCTTCTCGAGACCGTGCCGAATCCCATGTTAACCAGGATGCTGGAGGCTGTGCCGTTGGCGGAAGGCGAAGGGGGGAACCAAGGAGCTACCGCCTCCATGAAGGAGGCTGTTAGGAAGGGAAGAATCGAAAATTCTCCCGATCAGGGAAAGAAAAGGACTGCCCCTGAGGACCCGGAGGTGATAATCTCAAAACGGGGAAAGAAATCTTCGTCAGAGGGTTCGGCACCGGAGACCGCCCCAGCCGAATTGCCCCCTAAAGGGGACCCGCTCTCCCCCGAGGCATAAGTGAAGGGAGGGGTTCCATAATGAATCACATTCATGTTTTATTTGTGATGAAAATAACCGAAACATTATCTTGCAGTTCGGATCTCTATCCTTCTCAGCAGAGCTCATCTTCAGGGGACCTTTGTCCAGAGTTGATAGAGAGCGAAACGCCTCCCCTTGTTCCACCGTCCCACGAGGCTGGCGACCCCGAGGTATCGTCCCGGAGGGTGTTTTCAAGTCCAGACCCTGGAAAAGTTCGTCAGACTAGTCCGGCACCCTTTTGCGCGCCGACGGAGGGGCTGAAGGATCTGCTTGGTAGGGCGTCCATCTCAGAAGAACACCGTATGTTGATGGATACGGTGATTGGAAGGATTTCATCCGCGGAAAGCGGATTGCACGAGGCTGCCAGGAGTTTACTAACAGGCTTTGAGGTATGTAGAAAGGTGTACCTTTTGGTAGAGCCGCATATTAAATGTGCCCTGTATGAATAGTAGCCCCTGAGACTCTGTGTGTCATCATGAGTGACGGAGCACAGAGGATCATAACCCCAGGTATAATATTCCATGAAGGTCGCGAGGCGTTCGGTGGCTAGCCAGACTGATGAATCGGCCGAACTAAGGCGGCAACTTGACATAGCAGATGTCGACATCGCGCTTGTAAATAAGTGGCTGGACGAGGCTCAAGGTATGTTCAAAAGACACCCAGTAACAGGAGCTTGATGCTCGGGCCTTATATGTATATACTTTATGTAGATGGTGCTACTGCCGTGGAGAACCTTCGGGCGGAACTTGCCCGAGCCAAGGAGCTAGCAAGGAAAAGTGATGTGGCTGCCGTTAAAGCGGCTGAAGAGCTAAAAGCCGAACAGGCTGCTCACTGCCAGAGCAAGAAGGAGATAGCCGAGATGGCCATAAAATTGATGGATGCTACCGACCGCTGTAAATTTCTTGAACAAAAAGATAGGGCGGCCCAGAAGGACCTTGAAAAGATCACTGCCGAAGCCAAGGATACTCGCTCTGCCATGAGAGCGATGAAGGAGGAGCTGCGTCAGGCCGGAGATATCACGGCTGGAAAGCCTTATATGCTGTGGATGAAGTTCGGAGACCCCAAGTATGTTCCATTAGACCAGCAATGGAGTGCGGAAAATGCTTATCTGGATTTGGCCGCGAGTGCGGCGCACGCGACCGAACACTTCCGCAGCCGAGGTGACCATGAATTGGAAGAGCTGTTTTGGTCGCAGTACCACAATCCAGAACGCCCACTGTCAGTATCCGACCGTTTAGCCGCCTGGGCGGAGCTGAACAGATTATCCGGACTCGCCATGAAGCATGTTGCGAGTCGTCTGTGGCCGGAGAAGCCGGAGCCGAAGAGTTATTTTGGCTTGGTGCAGCAGTTCCTTGGTTCGGTGCCGCATGCTGATGCAATGAAGAGGTCGGTGTGCATCGAGGGCGCACATATGGCTCTTGCCCGTGTCAAAACATACTGGGCAGATATGAAGGCCAGCATTGTTGCGTCCCAGGATTCGGTCGAAAGCCGAGTACCTGCCAAGCACTATTTTGAGGAAGTTCTTCCTGGCGCTCATATAATAGAGTCGCAGTGCTCGAAGGATGTTGTGTTCGAATAGCTTATACTATTTGTAAAACGAATTTTGTGTTTATGAAAAAAGCTTTTTTATACTTGTGCTTGCAAGAATCATGATGCCTCATGTGCGGCCGTTTAATGTATATATTTGTATATAACCTGAAAGATGACAGTCGTTGGCTTCAGCCCCCACGCATAGAATGCGGGGGTGTTCGCAAAAAGGCGCCTTTTCACACTTAATCCAACGTCTTGGTCCTACAAAGGAGGTGGTGGCACGGCGAACTAGGCAACCGGACTATAATGCTTTATCACTTTCACTTAGCCATAGGAGTTTGACAGTGGGGCTACTGAATAGCCCCTAGGGGCACCGCGCTCGCCCGAATTCAGGGCACTAGTGTGCCTGACCGGGAAGCGGCCCTTCGTTAATGCGGGGGAATCCTAAAGATTCCGAAAGTCATCGAGTGCTTGACCAGTCTCTCGCTATATCATGACAGTCAGTTTTAGGCTTTCTCTACTGAGGTGCTCACCCGGCCGAACCGAGGCACAGTCGCAGTAGTTCTCCTGGTGCTGCGTTAGCCGATATAACAGAACGTAATGTAGCAAAACACAGGAGCCGGGCAAACCCAACATTTGACCAAAGACATGATTCGGAGCTGATGCATATAGGGCCAAACTCATGACGCCGAACACTCCCTAAGGTATTCGGTCTTTATGAAGATGGGCCGAAATAGAGCCCTTTGTAAAAAAGCCCCTAGTGCCCAGGTACGTGCAAAAAATCTGGCCTAGCCACATTCCAAGATGTCAGCCTCCTCCTCGTCTATAGAGAAAGCCGGGGGATGTTATCAACAAGAGATAGTAAAAAAGGTTTATGCAGGGTCTTAATCTGAAAAGAATCCTTGAACGGGTCCCTCCTGCACGTCTGCGCCTGTGTCTCCGTTGTGCCGTATCCTGGACGGGCGTAGCACGATGTTCGTCTGCGAAAGAGAGGAACTTAGTAAAAAAAGCATGTGAGACATCGAAATAAATAAAATATAGTTGGAGCAAGAGTTGGGCCGTATTGTCTCCGGGCGTGAGCACACGGAGCCCCTTGCATGGGGGTATGCGGCTGTTAAGCATGTTGACGCCGGACTCGTCGAGCCGTGTCCGGCATAGTATGGCTGGATTTGTGGGCGGCTGTCTAGGCAGCCGCACCCTTTCCCGTACTTTGGGGGTCAATTCATATTCCCCTGTAATGAAATGATGCCCTTTGGGCCTGGCATTTTGAGTGCAAGGGATGCGTAATGCGGTATTGCGTTAATGCGGGCGAAGGCCTCTCGTCCCAGTAGCGCTTGGTAGCGACTTACGAATGGGGCGATGTGGAATGTTAGCGTTTCGCTTCGGAAGTTGTCGGGTGATCCGAACGTGACTTCTAACGTAAGGGAACCCATACTTGGGGTATCCGGGCCTGGCGTTACTCCTTGAAAGGAAGTGTTGCCGAGGTGTATTATAACTGGGTTTACTCCGAGTTTGCGAACTGTGTCCTGATATAACAGGTTCAAGTCACTGCCGCCGTCCATAAGGGCGTTTGTAAATTGGAGTCCGTTAATAATTGGATTTACGACCAAGGCAGTCCAGCCTGCGTTTCGGTCTCCTCTGGAGTAATCCTGATGATCGAAGGTGATTGGTTGTAGCAACCAGTGGGGTTGCTCCTCCGGGGCTGGCTGTACAGCGCGTGTCTTTGTAGATGCCGTTCTGCTCTTCCCTTTTTTCACATGAAGTAGATTTACTGTCTTTACTTCTTGTGGGAACTTCTTTTGTTCTTCGATGTTCTGCTTGTGGGGTGCATCGTCATCTTCGCTTGGTGTGTTCAACCCCTTGTGTTCGGCGTTGAGCTTGTCGGACTGCTTAAAGACCCAACAATCTCTGTGGGTATGGTTTGCCGGTCTCCCCGGAGTGCTGTGGATTTGACATATTTTGTCCAAAATTTGGTTGAGGTTGGATAGCTTGTCCCTATCGTCTTTTGGAGGCGGCTTTTTCTGATTTTGCCGAGAGCTTTTGAATCCGGCCTTTACTGCCGTGCTCATCAGGCTGTTGTCCTTTGTCCGGCATGGTTCTTTGTTACGGCGCGGCTTTCCGTTCCCATCTCTTGGTTCGGACGTATTCGGGTCGCTGTTGTTGCTTCTTGCCAACCAGCTATCCTCTCCTGCACAAAAGCGGGTCATGAGGCTTGTTAACGCGGCCATTGTTCACGGATTTTCTTGGCCGAGGTGTCTGGCGAGCCATTCGTCTCGGACGCTATGTTTGAAAGCTTCCAGGGCCTCTGCGTCCGGACAGTCGACTATTTGATTCTTTTTGATAAGGAATCTGTTCCAGAGCTTCCGGGCTGACTTTTCGAGCTGCTGAGTTATATGACTCAGATCGTCTGCATCCGGGGGTTGGACATATGTCCCTTGAAAATTTGCCCGGAAGGCATCTTCAAGCACTTCCCAACTTCCCATGGTGTTTTCGGGAAGGCTTTTAAGCCAATGCCGGGCTGGCCCTTTGAGCTTAAGGGGTAAGTATTTTATGGCGTGGAGGTCGTCTCCTCAGGCCATGTGTATGTGGAGGATGTAGTCCTCAATCCAGACTCCGAGGTCTGTTGTTCCGTCATATGCTTCTATGTTTACTGGCTTGAATCCGGCTGGGAATTCATGGTCCAGCACCTAATCGGTAAAACATAGGGGGTGTGCGGCGCCCCTGTATTTAGGCGTGCCATGATGTTCGGGTATTTGTTGTATTGCATAACTCCCTGGAGCTTGCTTCCTTGGCCTATAGATTGATCTGATTGGGCCAGTTCTTTGATGCGAATTCTTAGACGAATCGCGCGCTGTATTGAGTGCGGCGTCCTTTGATGCGTGAGGATGATCGTGGGGTCATCTATCCGACCTTGTGGCTTCCTTATTTTTTGACTGTGGGGGCTTTATGGCCTCTTCATCAAATTCCGGTAGTAGCGACTACTGCCGTACTTGTGTGCCGTATTGAGTACGTTGCCCCATCTGATCCTGAGTGCATCTTCTACTGTCTTGAGCCTCTGCTTCTGCTTTCTCAGGCTACATGCAGTGGCAACGAGCCTTTGGTGGAGGTTCTGATGTTCCAGCAATTTGTCCGGCGTGAGGTCGTCCGGGCTATTATCTTTCCCGGGGATTGGTTGTTCGGATTGCCCGCACTGTTTGGACGGATGCTCAACAGCATGTTCGTTGTCTGTTGATTCACCCTGCTCTATGGCTGGGTCTTTGTCGAGGTGGGGCTTGGCCTTGCGCTTACGCCGCTGCTTTGATTGTTTTTCGGGGGAGCGATCCCTGGCCGCATCCTTTTGGTCCTCGTTGTTGTTTTTGTTGTATGTGTCCACCATGCATACATCGTATGATGAGGTGGCTTTCCGGCGCCCTATAGGTGCTGGTTTCTGATCGTCTCCTTTATTGGCGTCCATACCGTCGATATCTTCGAAGTCGAAATCAAGCATGTCGGTTAGATCGTCGACAATGGCTATCAAGTGGGTGGTGGGTGGGGTTTGAACTTCGTTGTCCGCATCCCAACCACCCCGACCGCAGTCCAGCCGGGGCTCTTTTGACAAAGAGAGAGAGTTTAGCGAATTTAGGATATCACCAAAGGGCGAGTGTTGAAAGACGTCTGCGGCGGTGAACTCCACGATTGGAGCCCGATCAGGTTCGATCGAAAGGGGTGCGGAATATTCAGAGTCCGGAAAGGAGTCCGGCACCTTGGAGTCACGGGCCTTGCGAAGGACTAGGCTAGTATTCGGCTCTATCGCCGCAGGGATTGTGACTCCCGGGGCAGCGTCCAACCGTCCGTCCCGGGCTAGCGCAGTCGGCTCCGAGCTAATGGTCAGAGTGAACACCGGAGTGACACTCTGGGCGTTGTCCGGCGGCAGAACTAAATCATGCCCATCGAGACAGTGCGGCGCGCCCGGTCGTGGCTCGAATCCATCGAAGATCAAGTCCAAGTGGATGTCGTCCGTGTAGTTTAAGCTTCCAAACCCGACCTGGCGATCAAGGGCATGGCTTTCGATCTGCTCCAGACGGCCAAATGAGTTGGCCCACAGTGCGAAGCCGCCGAATACGAAGATCTATCCCGGGAGAAAAGCCTCGTCCCGGACCGCATCGCGATTGACGAGCGAAGAAGCCATCGGGCCTGAAGGTGACGACACAGAGGAACTCTCAATGAAAGCACCAATGTCGGTGTCAAAACCGGCGGATCTCGGGTAGGGGGTCCCGAACTGTGCGTCTAGGCGGATGGTAACAGGAGAAAGGGACACGATGTTTTTACCCAGGTTCGGGCCCTCTCGATGGAGGTAAAACCCTACTCCTGCTTGATTAATATTGATGATATGGGTAGTACAAGAGTAGATCTACCACAAGATCGGAGTGGCTACACCCTAGAAGCTAGCCTATGGTATGATTGTTGTTCGTCCTACGGACTAAAACTCTCCGGTTTATATAGACACCAGAGAGGGCTAGGGTTACAAAGAGTTGGTTACAATGGGAGGAGATCTTCATATCGTATCGCCAAGCTTGCCTTCCACGCCAAGGAAAGTCCCATCCGGACATGGGACGGAGTCTTCAATCTTGTATCTTCATAGTTCGGGAGTCCGGCCAAAGGTCTTAGTCCGGCCATATGGACACCCCCTAATCCAGGACTCCCTCAGGCCTCAAGACCCGCACCTTCGAGAAGAAGCTCGAGGCCTACGGCAGGGGCTGGCTCGACGAGTTGTAGTCCATGTTGTGGTCCATCCGCACCATCGCGACCAAGCCAACAGGAGAAACGCCGTTCTTCCTCGTCTATAGAGAAAAAGCGGTTCTCCGTCACGAGGTCAAGCATCGCTCCATGCGGGCCCTGACGTTTGATGAAACGCAGTAGGACGCCACGCGAAGGATGGATCTCATGCTGGGGGAGGACCGCCGTCAAGCCTCGCTTCGAGCAGCGAGGTACCAGCAGGCGCTGCGGCGGTACCACTGCCGTAGCGTCCGCTCCAGGACGTTAGAGGTGGGTGATCTCGTCCTGAGGCAGGTGTTCTCCAGGGAGGGGCTGCATAAGCTCTCTCCCATGTGGGAGGGCCCGTTTAGGATTGCCCGTGTCTCTCGGCCTGGCGCCGCGCGCCTGGAGACACAGGACAGGGTCCCCATCCAGAACGTTTGGAACATCCAGCACCTCTGGAAGTTGTACCCCTAAAGAAAGGCTCCGGCGCGTGAAGCAAGGCTCTGGCCTGTGAAGGTCTCCGCTCGTGACACTCTCACGTAATAATGAGTGGGGCTATACACGCCCCGGAGTCTCCTGAGAGTCGCCCTGGGGCCTCATGGGGGCTCCCTCCCATGTCCTAGTGGCAGCACTTAGCTCTGTGCTGGTGAGAAGACTAGATTAGGTGCCGAACGCGGCTGGTCATTCGCTTTCTGAAGGTTCTTGCAGTTTTTAGTAGTCTTTTAATGGATTTGGTATTCTCGAACGCTGGTTCCTCGACTTGTGTTTTCTCCTAAGTTGTTTTGGTCTAAGGACGTGAGAGAGGTGGCAGTCGCCCGCCACTTCTCCTCGCGCTTCTCGCGCGTGGGACCAGGTAGGTGTGTGCGCCTAGGGCTTGCCCTTCCGCGCACACACCATGCCGAACCACGTCGATTCGGCTTCTTCCTCGTGAGGAGCCCTCGATCGAGTCCGCTCGCGCCAGCACCCCTCATGTCCGTGCCCCCGGGCAGCGTGACGTGGTGCATCAGGTCCAAGCTAACCTATGGTAGGGGGCTCGCGTAAGGAGGAGCAAGTCGCTCAACAAATTTTCTCTTCCTTCAAAGGACAGCTCTGCCCTGCCGCGACTCCTGAGGGCGCCAGGTGTACCTCCTGAGGGCACAAGGCGTATATCCTGGAGTCCCTATCAAGTTCTCATGAGGCGAAGGACGACTGCACATACCAAGCTAAGCCTTCCTACCTTAACCCGCTCAAATTGCAAACACTATAGCACAACATCAAGACGGCAATTATAACATAAAAAGGCATAGCAGCAACCGTTCATTACACGCCCCCCGCAGGGTACATTCTTCTTTTTTGGATTGCAGGAGAAAGGAAAAGCTAAACAAAGAGGGGCCTGAGGCGTACAAGCTTGGCCCAGCACCGCATCCTCAATCAGCGCCTCAAGGTAGCCCGGCGCTCCACCAGTTCTTCCATAGGAGATCTAGGGCCACCAGCCTTGAGCCCAAGTTCGCTGGCACCCAGCTTCACGTCGGGCTCCTCTCCAGCTTCACTGGAGCGCTGCGGCGGGATGAACCACCGGTGTCCTCGACACGAGCACGGCGACGCAGAGGCCGGTCATAGCCACCGCTGCTCAAGCTCTCATCCGAGGAAGAGCTGCCGTCATGGGAGGAGCGTGCATCGGCAAGGCCAAGCTCGCCGTCGCCACCATCGTTGTCGCTGCTGTCCTCTGGGCAGCACCCCACGCGGCGGCCGTCCCCTCTGAACACCCCCACATAGATGGTCGCCAGGCCGTCAAACTTAAAGTGGAGGGTGCACCTTCTGCCGAGGTCACGCGCATGGGTGAAGGTCTGCCAGCCGCGGGTCAGCACCACGCTGCCAGAGGCGGAGACCTCGGCACCAACCCATGAAGCTCTGCTATAACACTCATCGGCCTGCAGCCAGAAGCCATCAAGCCCTGAAGAAGGAAGATCACTGGAGAAGAAGGATGGGAGCCAGAGCGAGGTGCCAGGCAGGCTCGTTGACCACACCACAAACTCAGGGAGCACGTCCGGCGAGGAAAAGCCCGGCCGAGGCGGGTGCATGATCACGGCGCGCCTCCCTTCGTCATGGGGGCTGCCCCAGAGCTGGTGGCCCCCTCCACGGGAAGAGGTGCCATCGCGGGCGCCTACAGCAATGTTGCCTCTGGGGGGCGCGCGCCCGCGCCCCCTGGATGCTGCCGAAGGGACCGCAGGGTGCTTGAGAGGACGGCCACGGACCCTCTTGGGAGGAGGAGAGTCAGGCCCCTCCCTGGGAGCCTTCCCCTTCTCTGCCGCGGAGAACCTCTTGATCGGCGCCATGAGAACAAGTTGGAGAGGAGAAGAAGCAGGAGGGAGCAAGACGAAGAAGAGATGGGAAGGGGCTCCACCCGCTCGCACATTTATACCAAGGAGAAGGTAAATCATCGGCCTCCCATGATTTCCAGTAATGATGACCCTCTTTGCATGCAGCATGCAGTTGTCAAGTCGAGAAGTTGCCGAGGCAGCATGGGGAAACAGAGTCGCCCATGTCCAATCAATTGCCACGCGTCATCAAGGCCGCAGGTGGTTAGGGGGCGCGGCGCTCTGCACTTACCCTTTGGCTTGGGCCCGGGGGCTACTGTCGGCGTCCTGGATTTGGGGGTATCCAGCCCTGCCTGCTTGTGGCCCACCGCGTGACTCCATCATCGGCCTGGTACGGCCCAACTTCAGCACCAACACCACAAGACCCTCGCGAGGGGCCAAGCCTCACGAGGCGGACGACGCCAAGACCCCCGAAGGGACTGGCCTCCTCGGGAGGGCTCCTGAGGGGTGGAGAGTCCTGTGCAAGTATCTCATGAGGCTCGGTCTAACGTGAGCCATGACGACCAAGGCCAGGTGGGCGTCTGGCAGGCGCAGAGCGTAGGTTTCCTCTTTGGTGCAAGGGAGGCAAGCCACAGGTGCGGAGTCCCGAGGAATCAGCCAAAGGTTTACATTCTGGTGCAACAAGACCAAGACCGCCAAGACGGCAGGACGGAAGTCATCACCGAGCCCACCGTAGCGTCACGACGAGAGGCTTTTCGCAGGCGAAGACTAATTTTGTCAGGATAGACTATACTACCTGTCACCTTTCAAATCCTGCCATTGTGGAATCCCTTCACGCTCATTTTGGGAAGAGGACCAAGGCCACTATATATAGGACTAGCCACCACCATAGGAAGGGGACCGAAATCAGAACAAGTAGAGCACCACACCAGCTCAAGAACACCTCATCTCCTGAGGCTTATTCATCCTTTGTACTAGTTCATCCATAGCCCCTCGAGGCAATCCACCACACCACACTGGATTAGGGTATTACACCACAATGGTGGCCCGAACCAGTATAAATCTTCGTGTCTTTGTGTCTCTTTGAGATCGACGTAGTAGGTTAGGGAGGATCGCGAGTTGGAAGGCTGGACAGGTTGAGATCTCCGCACGCACCCTAGAATTCGAACCTCTCAAGGGTTACCGGATCCCTAAATCCGACAGATAAAAATATAGATCTGATCATAAACTCAAAGTTCATCGGATCCCAACAAACACACCGCAAAAAGAGTTACATCATATGAATCGCCAAGAGACCATAGTATTGATAATCAAGAGAGAGAGAGGAAGCCATCTAGCTACTAACTACGGACCTGTAGGTGTACAAACAACTACTCACGCATCATTGGAGAGGCACTAATGGACATGATGAACCCCTCTGAGATGGTGGATTGGATCTGGTGTTTTTGGACTCTGCGGCAACTGAATGGATTTTCGCCGACTCCCCTAGGGTTTCTGGAATATTGGGGTATTTATAGAGCAAAGAGGCGGTGTGGGAGGCCAACAAGGAGGGCACGACCCACTTGGGCGTGCCTGGGGCCCCAGGCGCGCCCTGGTGTGTTGTGCTCCGCTTGGAGCTCCCCTCAGGTGCGTTCCTGGCCCACTGGATGTCTTCTGGCCCAAAAAATTCCACAAAAAGTTTTGCTGCGTTTGGACTCCGTTTGGTATTGATTTCCTGCGATGTAAAAAAATACAGAAAACATCAACTGGCACTGGGCACTATGTCAATAGGTTAGTACCAAAAAATGATATAAAATGACTATAAAATGATTGTAAAACATCCAAGAATGATAATATAACAGCATGGAACAACAAAAATTTATAGATACATTGGAGACGTATCAACATCCCCAAGCTTAATTCCTGCTCATCCTCGAGTAGGAAAATGATAAAAACAGAATTTTTGATGTGGAATGTTGCCTAACATGTTTATCACATTTCTTTTCTTTATAGCATGGACATTTGGACTTTTATATGGTTCAAAGCAATAGTCTAGTTTTTACATGAAGACTTTAATACTCAAGCATACCAACAAGCAACCATGTCTTTCAGAATATCAACACTCACTACAAAAAAAGACACATCCGTGACATTTTGGGCCGAACGATTTTTTCTGTCATACTTATGACACTTCTATGATGATAATTATGACAAAACCCCGTATCATCATAGATGTGGGGGCTCCTACTTCTACAATTAAAAATCATGACAGAAAATGGGCTTTTCATCCTGGGCGGCCCTGAGACGCACCTGCATGTCATTCTTTGGGCCGTCCTTGACTGAAAAAATCAAGGTAGAAGCGAGGGCGAGGAAAATTTGGGGGAGTTCCCGATTACGGTGGGTGGTTGGGGCCGAGAAATTCACAAAGGTTTGCGCGTTTCTCTCGTACACGTACGCGTGTGTGTGCGAGGCGTTGCGCATTAACTGAACCTGAGCAAGGCGTTGGGCTCTAACTGAATGCACTAGCTACGTTACTGAACCTTGATCGATCCCTTACTGTTAACTAAACCCAAGTGATTCCTTCGCTACTTCCCCTAACTGAAGCCGATCAAACCTGCTGCCTCTTAATGAACAGTGAATGTGGGCTTGGTTGATCGAGTTGAGACATACGTGGTTGGGGTTGGATGAACAGTTCCCGGTGGTGTCGGCATTCTGGGAACGGGGGTCCCCAGACTTTCCTGCCAGCGGCCTGCGGCGTGGCTCAAGCAGTGGCCTAGTACGGCCCGTCTACATCGACCCAATCTCAAGACCCTTGTGAGGGGCCAAGCCTCGCAGGGCGGATGACACAAGGCTTCCTCAGGGGCGGCCTCACCAGGCAGGCTCGCGAGGAGGCGGAGAGATCAAGGCAGGGGTACCTCGAGAGGTGCTCATGACGCAAGCCATGACGATTGAGACCAGGCGGGCGCCAGCGGGCGCTATGTCCTCGTTTCCTCTTTGGGGCAAAGGGGGCAGGCGCAGGCGCAGAGTACCGAGGCATCAAGCAAGGGTTACCATATTGGTGCAACGAGACCAAGACTAGTAGAGCGGCAGGACGGAGGTCACCATGGAGCCCAAGACGGCGTCATCGCCAGTACTGTTGGCAGTTGAAGACCAGCTTTAGTCAGGATAACTTGTACTAGATGTTCCCCTTCAAAATGGTCGTTGTTGGCTCCCTTCCCGCTTAATATTTGGGAAGAGGACCAAGGCCTCTATATATAGAGCTAGCCACCATAGTAGAGAGGGGATCAGATAGGGAGACGATCGAATCCACCCAAGTAGAACACCACACCAGCTCAAGAACACCTTTCGTGAGGCTGTTCTTCCTCTATACTGCTTACCATCAACCTCAGAGGCAATCCACCACACCACAAACTAGAGTAGGGTATTACACCACAACTGTGGCCCGAACTAGTATAAACCTTGTGTCCCTTGTGTTGTTCATCGTGTAGCTTAGATTCACGGTGAGGCGTTGGGACGTGGATCGATAGGGGGAAGATCTTCACGTGCACCCCAGAGGTCGAACCTTAAGGGTTTTGCCGGAACCTGATATCCGACAATTTGCGCGCCAGGTAGGGGTGCGCCGGAATCTTTCTTCCGCTTTCCCGCATTCCATCGTTCGTCGCATCCATGGCGGATGCTCGCCGAGCTCGCGCCGAGTGTCGGGCTGCTCTCGCCGCCCGCGTCGCCTAGACGGCTCCCGTCGATGGGCCTCCTCGTCGTTCCCCATCGCCTGCCGCCAATGCCGCCACCGTCCCGGCGGGGAACGGGCAGCAAGCATCGTCGTTGCATCCCTCGGGGCAGCGGGAAGGCCGCACCGCCACTCCATCGCTAACTCCAGCTGGTTCATCGTTGCATGCCCGTCGCGCTCCCATGGTCGCGTAGGCTGCGCTGCTCCTGGCACGTGAGCTCCTGCACTACCGCCCCGTCGACAACCTCTACGAGGAGTGGCTCGCTCGCATCACCGAGCTCATCAGTGTCGCAGGGGGCTCTCCTGCGCTGTCCCTCTCGCTGCCTCGCCCTCCGTCCTGCGTGGGTGATGCAGCTCAGGAGGTGCCTCTGCCACCCCCTCCCCAAGAAGGTGCCCTGGCTCCAAGGTGCACGGCCCCTGGACAAGACCCACCGCGTCCAGTACCCGCGCGACAAGAAAGGAGCTGCCAAGAAATCCCTCGGCCTCAAGAAGGCGCTCGCATGCTCCCCGCTCCGGCACGTCTAGACCGCATCCCTGCGCCAGCACGTCAAGACCCCGCGCTGCCCTTGGCGGCGGCGCACGGGAATCTCCAAGAGCAAGCCCCACGTCTACAAAAGGCTCCGGTGGCCACCGGAGGCTGCCGCGCCTTCACCATCGAGCTACACGGTGTCGCCTGGCTGGGCAAGTTCAAGCCGGATGTGCCTCCTCGCTACGACGGCACCGCCAACCTCGCGGAGTTCTTGCAGCTCTACGAGCTGGGCATTGAGGCGGCCAACAGAGACGAAAAGGTCATGGCGAACTGGTTTCCCATGGCGCTCAAGGATGGTGCCCACACCTGGCTCCTGAACCTGTCTCCCGGCTCCATCTCCTCTTGGGACGAGATGCACACCCGCTTCATCACCAACTTTCAGGGCACTCGCAACCGTCCTCTAGTCGTGGGTGACTTGCGCCGCATCAAGCAGCAACCAGGAGAGACCTTGCAGAAGTACATCCAGTGCTTCAACAACGCTCGCCTCAAGATTCCCAAGGTGACTGAGTAGGCCATCATCTCGGCATTCTCTAGCGACGTCCGTGACATCAAGATGAAGGAGGAGCTAGCTATCCATGAGGATCTGTGCACATCTCTGGAGTTGTTCCACCTGGCGACCAAGTGCGCAAGGGCTAAGAAGGGGCGCCTCTCCCTTCTCGAGCTTCCAGCTGCTGACCCAGAAGAGAAGAAAGCCAAGGCCAAGGACATGATGCGTAAAAGAGCAGTTGTGCTCGCAGCAGAACCAGACACGAAGCACGGCAGGGACCAGGCAGAGTCATCCAAGGGCAGCTGAAAGGGATCGAGAAGAGGTGTCTAGAGGGGGGTGATTAGACACTAGGTGCAAAAGGTAGCAGTTTTTAATTTCCTTAAGTTTAAGTTGGGTTTTGGCACAAATTTAACAATCACAATACATATCAAGCAAGCATGCAAAGAGTATATGATCAGTGGAAAGTAAAGCATGCAACTTGCAAGAATGTAAAGGGAAGGGTTTGGAGAATTCAAATGCAATTGGAGACACGGATGTTTTTGTCGTGGTTTTGATAGGTGGTGCTATCGTACATCCACGTTGATGGAGACTTCAACCCACGAAGGGTAATGGCTGTGCGAGTCCACGAAGGACTCCACCCAAGAAGGGTCCACGAAGAAGCAACCTTGTCTATCCCACCATGGCCGTCGCCCACGAAGGACTTGCCTCACTAGCGGTAGATGTTCACGAAGTAGGCGATCTCCTTGCCCTTACAAACTCCTTGGTTCAACTCCACAATCTTGTCGGAGGCTCCCAAGTGACACCTAGCCAATCTAGGAGACATCACTCTCCAAGAAGTAACAAATGGTGTGTTGATTATGAACTCCTTTCTCTTGTGCTTCAAATGATAGTCTACCCAACACTCAACTCTCTCTCACAGGATTTGGATTTGGTGGAAAGAAGATGTAGTGGAAAGCAACTTGGGGAAGGCTAGAGATCAAGATTCATATGGTAGGAATGGAATATCTTGGTCTCAACACATGAGTAGGTGGTTCTCTCTCAGAAAATGTAAGTTGGAAGTGTAGGTTTGTTCTGATGGCTCTCTCCACGAATGAAGAGGATGTGGAGGGGTATATATAGCCTCCACACAAAATCTAACCGTTACACACAATTTACCAATCTCGGTGGGACCGAATTGAGAAACTCGGTCTGATTCGGCAAATCTAGTGACCGTTAGGATTTTCGGTGGGACCGACATGCAACTTGGTAGGATCGATATGGTTAGGGTTAGGGCATAACGTAATCTCGGTGAGACCGATTACACAAACTTGGTGGGACAGATTTTGGTAATAAGCTAACCAGAGAGTTGGTGAGGCAAACTCGGTGGGACCGATTACACAACCTCGGTGGGACCGATTTTGGTAATAAGTTAACCATAGAGTTTGCATTGTAATCTCGGTAGTACCGATTGCTCAAACTCGGTGAGACCAATTTTGGTAATGGACATACACAGAGAGACTACAATCCCATCTCGGTGAGAGCGAGATCCCCATTGGTGAAACCAATTTGCCTAGGGTTTGTGGCAGTGGCTATGACATCCAAACTCGGTGGCGCCGGATAGAAAGAATCGGTGGGGCCGAGTTTGAATTTTGGTTTAGGATATATGTGGATGTGGGAAAGTAGTTGAGGGCTTTGGAGCATATCACTAAGCACTTTGAGCAAGTAAGCCATTAAGCAACACCTCATCCCCTCTTGATAGTATTGGCTTTTCCTATAGACTCAATGTGATCTTGGATCACTAAAATAGAAAATGTAGAGTCTTGAGCTTGAAGCTTGAGCCAATCCTTTGTCCTTAGCATCTTGAAGGGGTTCCATGTCCTTTAGTCCATGCAACTTCATTGTTGAACTTATCTTAAACATACTAGGTAAAAGTGTTAGTCCAACAAGAGATATGTTGACATTAATTACCAAAACCACCTAGGGAGCACTTGTGCTTTCAATCTCCCTTGTTTTGGTAATTGATGACAACATACATGAAAGCTTTAGATAGAGATATAGAGAATAGCAAGTAAAGCTTTGGAAAGAGATGTAACATGCATAGGCTCCCCCTACATGTATGCAATCATGTGGATATGGAATATAGAAGCATGTGAGAGCATAACCATGACAGAGTAGGCAATGTGTTACATGTATCTTGGCTATATGCATTAGAGCCAAAAGGTGTGAATATGGGAAATGTACCTTCATGCTCATGAGTCCTTCTTGCAAACAGTATGTACATCAGCAAGAATCCCTCATACACATGATTGTGATGCATATATTTACCTTGTGGTCTTGAGTTGGCTTTGGATGGAATGAACCTGTGAAAATAAGGTTAGATAACACAGATACACCTACTGGCCAGAGCAAACAAAAGCAACCACAAGAGTACCAAGACTGGGATGACATGTAGAGAATGAGTACTGAGTACCACATTGGATATCGACATGTCCCCAAAGGTAAAGATGTGCAATGAATTTAAAGATTCTTTCCCTTAAAAGTCTTGCTCCCCCTTAATCTAGCATGGGATATTGGGAGAAGATAGGGAACAGAAAAACAGATCTCAAAGAAACAAATGAGCACAGCTAATGCAAATGAGCACATATGAACATGTCTTTCCCCTTTAGAAGACATGTAATATCTCTCCTCTTGAACACTAAGCATCTGGGATCCTTGAAGATTACTCTCCCCTTGAGTATTCTCTCCCCCTAGAGATTTTATAAAGTATTCATGATCTCTCTCTATAGATAAAGTTTTGATGTGAGCTCTCTCTCCCCCATTGACATCAATTTCCAAGACGGGTCTTCTGGATTTGTTGTCACATGGGTGTGGTCCTTAAGTCACAGATCAAAGCAGCAAGAAAATTTTGATGCTGGTAGAGTACAAGATTCATTGAGTGGAGCTGGTTAAAAAGGAATACAGGAATAAATGGCAAACTGTTTTTCCTGTAGTGAAATCGGTGGCACCGAGTAGTATGCTTCGGTTAAACCGGAAGAATTCAGTTGGTCTGAAACTAATAAACCGGTGTGACCGAGTTCATCACAAAGAAAACACCTGTCATCTCAACTCACTAGACAAGTTAGATTTCACACGGATTTGCAAGGAATTAACTAAATGATTCGCAATGAATTTGATGCAGGGAATGCAGAACAGAACAGAAAAGAAATGAAATCTAGATGAAGGTTTTTTTGAAAAGGGAAACAAATATGCATGAGACAAATGCAAGAGCATAGAAAAGAACACAAGAGAACTCCATCTAGAAATGGTCAGCGACAAAGTCACCTATGTTAGAGTATATTGACTTAGGAGTCAAGTGAGATCACTTGATCATAGGTCATACTCATCGTTTAAGCTCAAAATGGGGTTACCATTTTTTGTTTAAGCATCTTGATGTATTCACATATTGTCGAGTTTCTTTGACTCATGACTTGGAGTAAAGCTTCTCTAAGATGGAATAGCATACCTTGGGTGGTGGTGTTGATCATGATCATGTAGTTGAACTTGTGTGGGTTGCTCAAGGTTGATGTAGCTCATCAAGAGTTGGGAGAACCATTTGGAATTTGAGTTCATCTACCTACATGGGTTAGTTTTTGCAAGGAAGAGAACTTGTATATCCAAAATAACAATCATGAATTTCAACATAAAATTTGTCAAAGGATATGTTTGAATGGTTCCATGCTTCCTTGTCTTCAACCACCGTTGTGTAAATACTTGGTGATGTAGAGATTGCTCAAGATGTGAGTGAGTTTCAATCTCATAGACTTAGATTCATCCAAGTACCTACAAGGGTTAGACAACATGCAAGGTGCAAATATATCCAAGACATAAGATAGTCATCATAAGAGAAATGTCAAGGATTGGTCATAGGCTCATGCCTTGCATGTATCAAATGGAGTTCCTACTCCAAGTTTGAAGCATCAATGATGTTCAATTCACCTCTTAACCTGCAAAACACTTTCTCATCAAGTGGTTTAGTGAATTTATTCGCTAATTGCTTTTCGGTGCGAACATGCTTAAGATTAATGTCCCCTTTGGCAACATGATCTCGAATGAAATGATGACGAACTTCAATATGCTTAGTTCGAGAATGTTGCACGAGATTGTGAGAAATCTTGATAGCACTCTCATTGTTACAAAGTAATGGAACATGTTTCACATATATCCCATAGTCTTTAAGAGTTTGGGTCATCCAAAGTAATTGAGCACAACATGAACCAACGGCAATGTATTCCGCTTCGGCAGTGGATAAGGATACCAAGTTTTGTTTCTTGGAAGACCAAGACACAAGAGATCTACCAAGAAATTGGCAAGTACCCGAAGTGGACTTTCTATCAACCTTGTCACCGGCATAGTCCGAGTCAGAGTAGCCGACAAGATCGAAAGAGGCCCTCTTAGGATACCAAATGCCAAAATTTGGTGTATGAATTAAGTATCTCACTATCCTTTTCACGGCCTTAAGATAACATTCTTTAGGAGCATCTTGATATCATGCACACATGCACACACTTAGCATGATATCGGGATGTGAAGCACATAAATATAACAATGAACCAATCATAGAGCGATAAACCTTTTGATCGACCGGTTCACCATCTTTGGTCAAATCAAGATGTCCACTAGTAGGCATGGGTGTAGTCATACCTTTGCATTCTTGCATATTGAACTTCTTGAATAAGTCCTCGGTGTACTTTGTTTGAGAAACAAAGGTACCTTCCTTAGTTTGCTTGATTTGCAAACCAAGAAAGAATTTGAGTTCACTCATCATAGACATCTCAAACTTCTCCGACATTAGCTTCCCAAACTTCTCACTAAAATGAGGGTTAGTTGATCCAAATATAATATCATCGACATAAATTTGGCATACAAATAGTTCTCCATTGACCCTCTTAGTAAAAACTGTAGAATCTATTTTTCCAATTTCAAAGCCTTTTTCAATAAGGAATTTGGTCAAGCATTTATACCATGCTCTAGGAGATTGTTTAAGACCATAAAGAGCTTTGTGTCGTTTGTAAACATGATTAGGTTTCTTAGAATTAACAAAGCAGGGAGGTTGTTGGACATAAACTTCCTCCTCTATTTCACCATTTAGAAAAGCACTTTTAATTTCCATTTGGTACAAGGTGATATCATGGTGATTAGCATAAGTAAGTAAGATGCGAATGGACTCAAGTCTAGCAATGGGAGCAAAAGTCTCACCATAGTCCATACCTTCGACTTGTGTGTAGCCTTGGGCGACGAGACGTGCTTTGTTGCGAACTAATTGTCCATCTTCATCTTGCTTGTTGCGACACACCCATTTGGTACCGATGATGTTGTGGTTATTGTCGGGCTTCTCAACCAATGTCCACACTTGATTTCTCTCAAAGTTGTGTAGCTCTTCATGCATAGCGTTTATCCAATCCGGATCTTCCAATGCTTCTTCAACCTACATAGGTTCAATGCTAGGGATGAATGAATAGTGTTCCAAAAAGTTAGCTAAACGAGTTTTTGAGCGAGTGGTTCTCCCGGTTTGGATATCATTGTAGATTTGCTCGACGGGGTGGTCTTTAGAAATTCTTGCTCGAACTCGTGAAAGCTTTTGCTTGGGTCTTGGTTGAACATCTTCTTCATCTTGTTCTTCTTCTTGGCCTTCTGCATTGTTGGCGTTGTCGTTCTCTTGTCGTGGTGGAGAAGGAGGTTGTTGACGTTCTTGGTGTACTTACTTGTTTTCTTCAGCTTGGTGTGTCCCACTTGTGGATGCTTCCGTGTCAACTCTTGGTTCACCTTGCTGTGTGGTGGAAACTTCCACTTGGACAGACGAGGTACTCTCCTTCACCTCCGTTGGACGAATCTTGCCTATAGACAAGTCTTGAATTGCTTCTGAGGGATCTTTGTCTCCTACATCAATTGGTAATTGCTCTACTTGCGATCCGTTAGATTCATCAAACTTCACATCTACCATTTTTTCAACCTTTTGGGTGAAATTGTTGTAGACATGGTAAGTGTGAGATTTTGAGCCATAACCAAGTAGGAAACCTTCATGAGACTTAGGAGCAAATTTAGAATGACAATGCTTAACAAGAATGTAGCACTTTGAGCCGAATACTCGAAAGTATCCAACTTGGGGTTTGTTATCGGTGAGGAGCTCGTATGCCGTCTTGTCGAGTAGCTTGTGAAGATACAAGGGATTTGTTGCATGAAAGGCCGTCTCAACCGCTTCTGCCCAAAAGTGCTTTGGTGTCTTGTACTCATCAAGCATCATTCTTGCCATTTCGATGAGCATCCGGTTCTTCCTCTCAACAACTCCATTTTGTTGAGGTGTGTACGTAACCGAGAACTCATGTGAAATCCCTTCTTCGTCAACAAAGGTGTCCAAATTTGCATTCTTGAACTCCGTTCCGTTGTCGCTACGAACCTTCTTGATCTTCACTTCAAATTGATTTTGGGCCTTCCTAGCGAAGTTTTTGAAGATCTTTTGGACCTGCAATTTGTCATCGAGAAAGAACACCCACGTAAATCTTAAAAAATCATCAACTATGACTAGACCAAAAGAATTTCCACTGAGACTCTTGTAAGCGTTGGGACCAAAAAGGTCCATCTGAAGTAGCTCGAGTGGCCTCCTTGTGGTCATGATGTTCTTCACGGGATGCCTTCCTCCAACCTGTTTACCTGCTTGACAAGCACTGCAAAGTTTATCCTTATCAAATATGACATCGTTAACACCAAGGATATGATTTCCTTTAATAAGCTTGTCAAGGTTTCGCATACCAACATGACCTAATCGTCTATGCCGTAACCAACCTTTAGAGGATTTAGCAATAAAACTTGTTATAGGTTGAGCATTTTTAGTGAAATCAACAATGTAAAGATCACCTCTACGTATACCGGTAAAGACCATTTTATGATTGTCACTACGAAACACCTGGCAATCTACTTTAGTGAATAGGACATTGTAACCGAAATCAGAAAGTATAGATACTGAAAGTAAGTTGTAGCCAAGAGATTCAATGAGCATAACGTTTTGAATGGAGCTATCATGTGAGATGTCCACCTTACCGAGGCCAACCACCTTACCCTTTGAGTTGTCACCGAAAGTGACATACTTTCAAGGACCATCGTTTTCAGCAAGCTCACGAAACATGTCTTTATCTCTGATCATGCGATCGGTACACCCACTATCAAGAACCCATTCCTTTCCTCCTGCCATATATCCCCGAAGATTTGCCATAAGACCAAAGTGTCTCATTGCATCATCAAGATCAAAGTCACGATCATCATCCTCATCATAGTATCCATGTTCATCCTCGTCATTTGGTGGATCAAATCCTAGAGAGGGTGATTCGTTAGAGTGAGTTTGACAATGATCTTGTTTATGAATTTTAATAGCTTCGGAAATAATATCGCTAATGGTTCCAACATTTCCTTTGGCACGCATAAGATTTGTAAGTTCAAATAGACAATCACCAAACATAGGATCACTGGAATTCATCTTACTCAAGGCAGACTTATGGAGAATTTCATCTAGACTTTTCAAGGAATAGTCCGGAAATCATTCCTCAAGAAATTTCCATATAATGTAGGCACACTCAAGAGTAGGCAAGTTTCCAATCAAGTTTCTAGGCAAGCCTCTAGTGATAAGATTAACAGTTCTAAGATTCCTAATCATGTCAATTGACTCATCAAGGGTAGGATGCATAGGATCAATATGAGGTGCACAAGGACTAGCAATGTACTTGTTCAAATGATATTGATTGAAAATCACAAGCATCTCATTTTTCAACTCATGAAAATACTCTCCATCGAGTATAGGCACTTTATGTCTAAGACTCCCCAAAGTAGACTCATCCATCTTCCTTCAATGGTGATTAAACCAAAGCAATTGAGACCAAAGCTCTGATACCAATTGAAAGGGATCGAGAAGAGGTGTCTAGAGGGGGTGATTAGACACTAGGTGCAAAAGGTAACAGTTTTTAATTTCCTTACATTTAAGTGGAGTTTTGGCACAAATTTAACAATCACAATACATATCAAGCAAGCATGCAAAGAGTATATGAGAAGCAGAAAGTAAAGCATGCAACTTGCAAGAATGTAAAGGGAAGGGTTTGGAGAATTCAAACGCAATTGGAGACACGGATGTTTTTGTCGTGGTTCCGATAGGTGGTCCTATCGTACATTCACGTTGATGGAGACTTCAACCCATGAAGGGTAACGGCTGTGGGAGTCCACGGAGGGCTCCACCCAAGAAGGGTCCACGAAGAAGCAACCTTGTCTATCCCACCATGGCCGTCGCCCATGAAGGACTTGCCTCACTAGCGGTAGATCTTCATGAAGTAGGAGATCTCCTTGCCCTTACAAACTCCTTGGTTCAACTCCACAATCTTGTCGGAGGCTCCCAAGTGACACCTAGCCAATCTAGGAGACACCACTCTCCAAGAAGTAACAAATGGTGTGTTGATGATGAACTCCTTGCTCTTGCGCTTCAAATGATAGTCTCCCCAACACTCAACTCTCTCTCACAGGATTTGGATTTGGTGGAAAGAAGATTTGAGTGGAAAGCAACTTGGGGAAGGCTAGATATGAAGATTCATATGGTAGGAATGGAATATCTTGGTCTCAACACATGAGTAGGTGGTTCTCTCTCAGAAAATGTAAGTTGGAAGTGTAGGTTTGTTCTAATGGCTCTCTCCATGAATGAAGACGAGGTGGAGGGGTATATATAGCCTCCACACAAAATCTAACCGTTACATACAATTTACCAATCTCGGTGGGACCGAATTGAGAAACTCGGTCTGACCGATTCAGCAAATCTAGTGACCGTTAGGATTTTCGGTGGTACCGAAATGCAACTCGGTAGGACCGATATGATTAGGGTTAGGGCATAACGTAATCTCTATGAGACCGATTAGACAAACTCGGTGGGACCGATTTTGGTAATAAGCTAACTAGAGAGTTGGTCAGGCAAACTCGGTGGGACCGATTACACAAGCTCGGTGGGACCGATTTTGGTAATAAGTTAACCATAGAGTTTGCATTGTAATCTCGGTAGTACCGATTGCTCAAACTCGGTGTGACCGATTTTGGTAATGGACATACAAAGAGAGATTACAATCCCATCTCGGTGAGACCGAGATCCCCATCAGTGAAACCGATTTGCCTAGGGTTTGTGGCAGTGGCTATGACATCCAAACTCGGTGGCGCCGGATAGAAAGAATCGGTGGGGCTGAGTTTGAATTTTGGTTTAGGATATATGTGGATGTGGGAAAGTAGTTGAGGGCTTTGGAGCATATCACTAAGCACTTTGAGCAAGTAAGCCATTAAGCAACACCTCATCCCCTCTTGATAGTATTGGCTTTTCCTATAGACTCAATGTGATCTTGGATCACTAAAATAGAAAATGTAGATTCTTGAGCTTGAAGCTTGAGCCAATCCTTTGTCCTTAGAATCTTGAAGGGGTTCCACATCCTTTAGTCCATGAAACTTCATTGTTGAACTTATCTGAAACATACTAGGTAAAAGTGTTAGTCCAACAAGAGATATGTTGACATTAATTACCAAAACCACCTAGGGAGCACTTGTGCTTTCAGCAGCTGATACTAGCCTACCACGAACTCTACACACACAACACCAACGAATGCCAGGAGCTCAGGGCCGTTTGAGAAGGATGCGTTTGTCGATGCCCCGAGCGCAACGATGGGATGACCGAGGCCCTCGCCAGGAGTGGCGTGGCCGCCCTCACGAGGTTCACTGGCAGGGCCAGCCTCGCGAGGGGGCTTGGAGGGATTAGCCTCGCGACGACAGCCCTCAAGGCAACGCAGGGCTTCCTCCTCTGCCACCACCGTCAAGAAGGAATGACAACCACCACCAGGACGAGGGGACTGGGGGCTTCCAGGAGCCGCGTGCTATTGCTTGCATCTTGGGCGGTGCCCAGGCCCCAGCCTCTCAACGCATCTTCAAGCAGCTTGCTCGCGAGGTGAATGTAGTCCTCCCCAACCTCGAGGCCATGCGCCCTCTCAGGTGGTCCACGTGCGCCATCACATTCAACCTAGCAGATCAGCTCAAGTGTGTGGCTACAGCTGGCGTCCTCCCAATGCTTTGTTCCCTAGTCATCAGCAATGTGCAAGTTACCCGGACCCTCATCGATGGTGGCGCAGGGCTCAACGTTCTATCCATCGAGACGTTCAACAACCTCCAAATGCCTTATGATCAACTCCAGCCAACCAAGACTTTCTCAGGAGTCACTGACGGCTCCACCACTCCAATAGGGCAGGTTCGCCTCCATGTCACCTTAGGGCAGCACAAGAACTACCATAACAAGCTCATCGACTTCGGTGTTTGAAAGGACCACAATGTCGCCTAGAGGGGGGTGAATAGGCGTTTTAAAATCTTTTACGTATTTGGCTATATCCTAATGCGGAAATAAACTAAGCGAATACTTTTCAAGCTCAAATCCTAAATATACTAGGCTCACTAAGTGCACCAACAACTTAGCATAAACAAGATGAGAACAACGAGGATATGAGTAAGCACAAGTAAGTTACACAAACTTACTCAATGTATATCACAAGATATGAAAATGAATAATACACACACCCACAAGTAGGCAATACAAGCTTACACAAATTGTATTACAATATATGGAATTGAATGATACAAGCAAACTCAAGTAAGCACTACAAGCTTACACAACATATGTTATAAGCTAGCAATTCACACTAAACACAAGATAGAACAATAGTAGGAAGTATGAATTGCGGACTATAAAGTGTTGGCCTAAATAATCTCTAAGATATGGTAACCAACACAATATAATGAGGACAACAAGAATAGTGAATGCGCGGTCAAGTGACCAAGGTAAACCACAAGTACGGAGTTAGGGTTCACGGAGACGATGATGTATCCCGATGTTCACTTCCTTTGAGGGAAGCTAGTCACCGTTAGAGAGGTGGATGTTACCACGAAGGCACACCAACGCCATGAAGGCTCACCCTATTCTCCTTGAGATATCACCACGAAGGCGATTCCCAAACACTAGTGGTAGACCTTGAGGTGGCCTCCAAACCTTCACAAACTTTTCGGGGGACAAATCACAAGTTGATTCCTCACCGAAGCACTCGTACCGCCTAGGAGTCTCCAACCTCCAAGAGTAACAAGATCAAGGGGGAAATGCTCAAGACTTGCTCAAATCACGAATTCCTTTGGTCAAGAGAGGGAGAGGGAGTGGATCTTCACTTGAGTGGAATCTCTCTCAAGAACTCTCACAAATCTCTCCGGGATCTAAGATTTGAGGTAGGAGAAAGGAGAGGGAGCTTTTCTTCAAGTGTGGGTCAAGATAGTCGTGTTGCTCAGCCCCTCCACGAAGTGGTGAAGGGATATTCATAGTACGGGCACAAATCTGGCCGTTGGGGGGGAATTCTACTCAGGAAAGTGTCGGACGTCCGGTGGATTACCGGACGTCCGGTGGCAAAACAGGCACCGGACGTCCGGTGGAACACCGGACGTCCGACGGTTGTATCATGCCATCAGCTTAATGTATCAGGATATTTGCGAAACAGGTTTGTCGGACGTCCGACATTTTCTGGACGTCCGGAACTTACCGGATTTCCGTCCGTTTGATTCTGGATTGGCGCACCGGATTTCCGGACGTTACCGAACGTCCGGCCAAAATAACAGCAGGAATCCCAAAACTAAAACATGCATAACTTTCACATCCGGACTCCGATTTTGATGATCTTGGGCTCGTTTTGAAGCTATGGAAAAGCTCCAAGTCCTCAGATAGAGAACCACCCAAAATAAACCAAAATGGGGGGTTCAAATTATGCAAATGTTAGATCATATATTTTGGGAAACTATTTGGCTTTGGCTTTTCTTTGGTATATAGGATATGAGTGGAATTTTGTATAGAAGATGTTGACTTGAGCAAATCCATCACAAACCCCTTTGATCCCCTGTTAATAGTGCGGGATCCCTATAACTCAAGAATCATAAAAATAGCTACACTACATAGCTATCAAGAATCCATTCTTGAGTGTATATGTTCCTTTGGTGGTCATCACTCCCCAACACTAACGTCAAAGGAACTAATACCTTTGAAACGATCCGTTCACTTGAGCTTGATGTTGATGTTTCTTCTTGGCTCAAGATGAAGGAAAGACATTGGTGAAGTCTTCAAGTCTCTCCCCCATACACAATGTGGGGAAGCTTTGCTTTGTATTCATCTTCACCTGTCCATCATGTGATCATCCACAAGCTTCAAGCATGTAATCCTTTGGTATGGTTATCTTGAACTTGGCCTTGTCAGCCATGATCACCAACACTTGATGTCATCCTCTCATAGACACTTGAAATCTCTTTCTCGATGCGAGCCCATGAGAATCACCTAACCCTCAAAAACATAGACAACACATGGTATGGGTTAGTACACAGAGTGCAATTGATAATTTCTTATCATACCACAAGATCCTATGTGATGCATCATTTCCGCTCGTGTGTTGACCATTTAGACTTCGATCTTTGAGCTTCATCTTGGTCAACCTATATCTCTACTCCATGTTTAATCTTGACATCTTGAAGGGTATATTGAATTCTTCACTTGAATAGCTTGCTTGAATACTTGATCAATCATGACTCAACACATGAGTCCATTATGATCATATCTTTGAGCCACTCCTAGAGTTCATCATTCAAATCATCCTTTTAAGATTTTGATCCATTATGTCTCAAACCATAGCTCTAAGCATGGCAACCCTTCAGATACTCCAACGAACTTCATTTTGATCATCTCAATGTAATTGTTGATTCAAAGGAGTTGTCTTCCATTATTCTTCAATCACATTCCAATGGGGATAACCTTCAAATGTATATCTTAATGCAAACATTAGTCCATAAGGATTGTCATTAATTACCAAAACCACACATGGGGACAACATGTACTTTCAATCTCCCCCATTTTGGTAATTGATGACAATCTCAACTAGAGGGTTCATATAATGAATTTTTAAACAAGCACGCAATTTTTTTCAAGGATAAATTGTATATTTGCGGTGATTTTCATAGCATCAATTATCACAAAGAAACTTGATGATATCAAAACCGGTTGTACTAACATCAAAACACTACACAAGCATTTGATGTTAGTAAGACCACAATATATAGAGTAAGCTCCCCCACAATATATGCATGTGTGAATGAACTTTGAATTTCATTGCATATATTGGTTGATATAAACTAGTTGGAGATTTCTCTATATATTCATTCATGCAACAAGCATATATAACTAGGGTGAATAGCATGAATGACAACAAGAACTTCAAAAGATATTTATTTTAAACCCTCTAAAGTTCTCCCCCATTGGCAACAAATGCCAAAATGGAAGACAAAACATCTAGAAGACCAATATAGTATGAGTTCCTCCTTGATGTGTGCATATCACAAGATGTGAGTGAACTCAAATGCACATATTCAATAATGAACAATTTGAGGAGCCCAGAATCTATAAAATGCAACTAGATATGAAGATATGAAAACAAGCATAAGACATGTGAGGAAAACAGTGAAAACACATGAGTGAGCAAGATTATATGCCAAACATACAAGCACTCACGTCACAACCTCTTACCGAAGCCACCATAAGAATAAGAGGAAGCGAACAAAGTGGCCGGCAAGGAATAAATGATATCAAGGAAAGATATGAACTTTCTCATGTATAAAAAATTTCTGAGTGGCCAATCATAATCACGATATGTATCCGCAAAGAAACTTTGCAAACACAAAATATATGCAATTGATAAGAACATGATATACAGAAGTGAATCCATTATTATACAACTGAAACCTAGTGATAATAGCAAGGCACATGGCACAAATTGATGTCATTTGCATAACACAAAGTGAAGCAAGCAATCAAATGATCCGATGAGCCAAAAAGGATAAAAGAATATTATAATTTGGGCAAATGAGTGTTCTAAGGAAAATAGAGAAGCTCCCCATGATTTGTGCACTATTTAGAATTTTTGTATTTGGATACAAGTGCACAAAATAGGATCATCACTCCCCCAAAATCAAGAGGAACACAAAACAATTTCAAGCAGGCATAGATACGAAAAGAAACCTAGCATTTGCAACTAACATATGGTTGAGCAACATGTAAATGAGGCAACCTAAGAATAGGCACAACCAAAATGATGTGTGTGAATCACGTCAAAGCACTTGAGAAGACTAGTATAAGGATGAGAGTTAAGCATCAACATAGCCTTGAGTAAATGAGATACAATGTGCAAGACATGTCCTTCCCACACACATGAAGTTAAGATGGACATACACACATCAAGCAAACGGGTTCACAAGCTCACTAGTAGCAAACTAAAAATCAAAGCGTGTGACAACCCATGATGAAGATAGGAAATAATAGGCTTGTCAAGACAAGCATGAGGACAACAATCTTCACCAAACATGAGTGCACTAAGATGCAAAGAGGTAAGACATGCACTCATTCAGCAAATGCTTCCATGGAGCCACCAAAAAGATATAAAAAATGAATGAAATGGTGGAGATGAAAGAATAGGGATATCAACTAGAGATGTAACTTCTCTCACTTGTATAAGATACTAGGTAGATGATATCCACAAAGAAGGATGAACACATAACATAGTTACAAAAGGAAGGAATAAGACATCCAAACGGGAGTCATAAAATATACCAATGAGATCTTTGCTTGAAAGCATAGCACATGGCTTAATATAACGTTATTGTATATTAATGAACTCCAAACACACAACCATCAAAGACATCACAACTAGCAACAAGAGATCATCGTTGGGATGCTTTGAGAAAGGAAACAAGTATCACAGGAACGAGTCAAGAAATTCATGCCATGATGCAACCTACACAAGGTTGACCCCATTTCTATATATATGCATGAAGTAAATACTTGTTACCGAGATAGCATTGGTATGAAGTCGTAAATCAATAAAATGTCCAAGCTTGGCTCTAATCTCCTCATAGTGCCACCACCTTCATGAATAAGCCAAGCACCCAATGCTTCTCAAATGTACCGCAAAGAGGAGCATTGGATTGATAGATATGATGATAATCCACTTGAGTTGGCATTAACCATAACATATGGTGAAAATAGTTTTTCTTCATGAAGTAGCCAAGTCTCCAATACCCTCCACACACCTATTGATCAAGTTTGAGCTTGATGGTCCCCAACCAAGTTGGGTCCTAAGGAGTTAGTAACAATAGGCTTGGCAACCCAAATGGTCTTGTCCACTTTGAAACCACTTTGGGCACCCACAAATTTGGCAAACACATTGCCAACAATATCCGTCCTTAGTGAATAATGATTATTGACTATAGGAGGCTTAGATATGTTACCATTGGGGCATGATGAAGCTATGTGTCCCTTTTGACGACAATCATAGCAACATTTCCTCCCTTTTCTCTTCTTTAATTTCTTGACTTGGGGAGCAATAACATGTTTCATCATGGATAGTGGTTGTTCTTCAACTTGAGATTGAGATTGAGGCCGCTTCCCATGTAGCTTCTCATTATAAGCCCTTTTCTTTAATGGGAAAGATCTCACATGATGTCCAGTCTTTTTGCATTTGAAACAAGTAATGTTGGCCGAATTCTTGTAATTCCCTTGTCCCTTTTTCTTGTTCTTGGACTTCTTGTTGGAGTGAAAATTATGTCCAACATCACACTTTTCCAAGTCTTTCTTCAAACTAGTGACTTGGGCCTTGAGCTCATTAATTTTTCTACATGGTTAGTTTCAACACTAGAAACAAGAGGACTAGTGGAAGTAGAAACTTCATGGTTAGAGCAGCAAGACAAGGTGAGCAATTTATCATGAGTGGATATAATATGAGAGGTGGATGAATTGCAAGGATTAGCATATGGCAATAAAGCATTTAGAGTAGATGTGCTAATGTTCGTATGAGACTCACAAGATTTTACCTCGGAGACCATAGCCTCGTGATCTAACTTTATCTTACTATGAGAGATTAAAAGATCCACATGAGTGCCCGAGAGCTTTTCATGACTTTCTTCCAATTTCCCATAATTTCTTGTTAGCAAAGCAAGAGTAGCACATAGCTCAACATTCTCCTTCAAAATTGATGCTTCACATGAAATCGAGTTAGTAGCACAAACATCATTATCAATATGAGAGGAGCAAGTAGAACTTAGTGACTTCTCATGAGTTGATTGAAGCTCCTCATGAGACTTAGAGAGTTTTAGGAGCTCTCCCTTGACACTATTGCATTCAAGGAGAAGGAGCTCAAAATTCTCTTCAAGCTTACAATGAGTAACGTCAATCTCTTCTTTTGAAGACCTCAAGTCACTAAGCGTTTCATGAGCCTTAGCAAGTTCATGTTCAAGTTGTTCACTTTTAGCTTCCTCATTGAGAAATAAATCATTACGTTTTACAAAGCAAGCAAGAACATCTTGGAACCTTTTATAAGTGTTATTTTTATCTCTACGAAGAGTTTTCCCAATCTCATAGAGATTTTGAGTCAAGACTTCTTCATCTTCCTCATTACAACTATCATCATTATCACTAAGAGAAGATGATACCTCGTCATTACCTCTTGCCATGAGGCACATGTGAACACAAGGGGTTGATGATGATTCTTTTGGAGAGGAGGATTCTTCATCAATCAAGCATGCCTCATCTTTATTGATTTCCTCTTGTGGTATGCCACATGTTGGTGAAGTGAAAGATGTTGAGGTATGCAAGTAATCGGAGGTGCAAGCAATAGAGAGCTCTTCATGATTTAAAAATGTGGAGAACTCCTCCATTAACTCCCCCAAAAGAATATTGTCTTCATGAAGATTGGGCCCACCATATATATCTTCAATTTTGGTCCAAGCATCATGAGCCAACGAACAAGACGAAATTGACTTGAACACCTCGAAGGTTATAGCTTGGTGAATGATACTTAAAGCTTCACTATCAAGATGCATATCACCAAGTGACGGAGATTGTCCATCCTTTAGATTTGAATTCCCTACAAGCACAATCCGCAAAGCATTTGGACCCATGGCCCGAAAGTGACAAAGCATGCGTAATCTCCACATAATGTAATTTGTGCCATTAAAACAAAATGTGTCATCATGCACTAGTTCTCTAGTCGACATCGTTACTCTCTAGGTGGTTAAGCCTAATAAGGAGAGACCTAGCTCTGATACCAATTGAAAGGACCGCGATGTCGCCTAGAGGGGGGGTGAATAGGCGTTTTAAAATCTTTTATAGATTTGGCTATATCCTAATGTGGAAATAAACTAAGCGAATACTTTTCAAGCACAAATCCTAAATATACTAGGCTCACTAAGTGCACCAACAACTTAGCATAAACAATATGAGAACAACGAGGATATGAGTAAGCACAAGTAAGTTACACAAACTTACTCAATGTATATCACAAGATATGGAAATGAATAATACACACACCCACAAGTAGGCAATACAAGCTTACACAAATTGTATCACAATATATGGAATTGAATGATACAAGCAAACTCAAGTAAGCACTACAAGCAAACGTCGTTGCCATCCGTTGCCTCTCCATATACACGAGCCCTGGCCGTACATATGCGCGTGTAGTCGTTCGAGACCCCGCCCGTATGTACGTATGTAGCCGTATTTAATTTCTTGCAGCGTTGTTATACGTACATGTACACAATATATATATATATATATATATATATATATATATATATATATATATATATATATATATATATATATATACTGGACTGCGTGACATGCCACATCGGCGCCTCTACTACGACACGTGCATCTCCCTACTCGAACATGGTTCATCATTGGAGACAGACCGATTGACCCGTATGTACATACACGATCGCGACCAGACAGAGAACCCGACGTATGGTTCGACCCGATGGGTCCCAGCTGTCAGGGAGGATAAGGAGGCATTTCCTTCCTTGCGAAGATATTGCTAGTGGGTCCCAACTGTCAGGGAGGATAAGGAGGCACTTCCTTCCATGCGAAGATATAGCTGGTGCGTCCTAACTTTCAGGGGGAAGAATCATTTTTTGCCCGAAATACGGACGCACTTCCTTGCGTACGAAGATGTAGCTGGTGGGTCCCAGCTGTCAGGGAGGATAATGAGGCACTTTCTTCCATGCGAAGATATAGCTGGCGGGTCCCAACTGTTAGGGGGAAGAATCATTTTCATGCCTGTAATACAGATGTACTTCCTTGCGTACGAAGATGTAGCTGGTGGGTCCCAGCTGTCAGGGGGGAAACTTTTTTTGAAGCCCTTTCGGTAGGTCCCGCTGTCAGGTGGAGGAATCATTATTTTGTGTGTATGCACTTCCTTGCTACGACCGTGGACCCAGCTGTCAGCCTCTCCACGTACAGTCCTCTTCCGATGGAAGGCATTCCTTGACCACGTTGACCACGCCGCGCCGAGAGCACCAAGGCGATGGACGACGGTGAGGCCTAAGATGGGAACGACCTAGAGTCATGGAACAAGGGGCACTGGAGTCCCTAGAGGAGGGGAGTACGAGGGACTGGTTCGGCTGCCGGGTGAGGCTGCCTTCGCTGGAAAATAACAAAAGGTGTGGTGAGTACAAGTATGATCTGGCCCCCGTTGGGAGTAGAGTGGGGCGGCGAGGCCTGCGCGGAAGCTCAGCCGGCCATGGGAGGCAGATGCAGGCGCTCCATCCGGTGATGGTTTTGGCAGCTGGAGCAAGAGCAACTAGATCAGAGATTGAAGAACCAGGATCACCGTTGGATGTCAATCCAACGACTACAGATGTCAGAATAATTTGTTGACTCTTTTTTAGACCATTAAATCGTTTTGTTCACTAAATGGACAACACCTTGCGCAGGCTTCGTCTAGAGGGCCAAAAAAGTCAGCTTCCAAAGCTGTGCCGGAATGCAGCCCATTTATTTAGGTTGTACAACCCATTTCATTTTGTTTGCCAATACATCTATTTCCTGGGCTATGACTCAAAAAATAATCTATTTCCTGGGCTAGATAAAAATAATAATAACAGCCTATTTACTATTTATGATAATTGTTTCTCAAAAAATACTATTTATGATATTTTACAATGCATTTGATTATTTATTCGAATATGCCTATTTACTGAGATGGGTCAAAAATAATATTGCGTACATGCAATGCATTTATAATTTTTGATAATTTACTAGCCATTTGATTTTAGTAGAAATGGACCCATTTTCCGGGATGGGTGAAAAAACAATGATGCTCTAGACTGAGCATTTCGTATAAAAATAATATTGAGATACGAATATTATTAAAAAATTAAGTTGGGCCAGGTAATCTTATTATATAAAAAATGAACTGGGTTGTGCATTTTATTAAAAGAGAGATAGGCTAAGTTGCGTTTATTTTAGGATATTGTGTACAACTGTCGGCCCAGTTGCATTGCTGATGTTCAAACAAAAGACATGTGCAGTATAGTACAACTTTACATGGCTACTCAGCCCACATTCAACGACGCTGGAAAGGCCCAAACAAGGGTTCTGTACAACTTTTTGTAGTCACTGAGCTCAACTAATAAGTTGAGAAAAAAGTTAGAGTACAGTGGAAACTAATTAAAAGTTGTCACGAGCGAAGAAATAATTCAACAGGTCCGACTTGTGTGTGTGTGTGTGTGTGTGTGAGAGAGAGAGAGAGAGAGAGAGACCCTGTGCCAATCCTGCCTTTTCTCCCAAAGAATTAGTGGCCTCCGCCGCGCGATGGAGTAGGCCCTGTGCCATCCGTTCTTCCAAGCAACACGGGGAAAGTCTGACATTGATTCCTTTAATGGATGTCGTCGACGGAACCTGGCACCAACGGCGGCGGTAGGACTTTGATTGATGGATTGACCACTTCTTTGACATGCATGAACACTCGATACAGGTACATCCCTAACATGGTCCACGGCGGCCTTGGTGGCGACGAATAGTACCGCCCCAGTTCCTGAACCTATATCTCAACACCAATCACCAAACACCAATCACCATAAAGGACATCGTAGTTCACCATAACCATCAGAGCCCAGCTTCCTGGAGGAGCAAACATACTTACGAGCTCACCTCCAAGGTCGTTGATAAGCTCATTCGTGGACATGTTGTTCCAAGTAGGTCAAGGCATGCCGTGGAAGGTAAGCTTTGTTAAAAACTTAAGCTCAGAGGGCACCAAGCCCCATCCTGGGTGCCACCGATCAAAGCTCACCAGCGCGCCATCGCAGAACATACGCCGGGAAGATTCTAACACATGACTACAATCAAAAGTTGTCCAGAACCTGATGAAGAAATCAATCAGTGGCAGATAGACTTCGACAAGAAAGTCACTTATTTGGATTCCATGCACAATGCCAAGAGCTTTGACAAGGTCGTCCAGCGAGATGGGAGGCCGGTCGCCGTTGATGGTTACCATCAGCACTTTGCTGGCAAACTGGTCGTCAACCACCACCATGCCACTGTTGAGCGACAACATGTAGCGACTGAAGGGAGGACGGACCTCTGGATCTCCGGCTCGGAGATCCGTGTTGACCGGAGACATGATAGTGCGCTTGAGTACAGGGAGTACAGGAGGGGGATTTGGGGGAACTGGAGTAGGAATCGAGATTCCAGAGGTGGGGGGGGGGAGATTAGGGATGAAAAGTTAGCATGAATTTTGAACACGCGCCAATATGCTCTCCGTGCGCAAGCACACGAAAACACCGGTATCCAGACAGCCGGACTATATACTTTGGCCGGACTGTAGGACTATGAAGATACAAGACTCAAGACTTCGTCCCATATCCGGATGGGACTCTCCTTTGCGTGGAAGACAAGCTTGGCGATTCGGACATTACGTTTCCTTCCTTGTAACCGACTCCATGTAAACCCTAGCCCTCTCCGGTGTCTATATAAACCGGAGAGTTCGGTCCGTATGAGGACGATCACAACATTCATAATCATCATAGGCTAGCTTCTAGGGTTTAGCCTCTACGATCTCGTGGTAGATCAACTCTTGTAACACTCATATCATCAATATCAATCAAGCAGGAAGTAGGGTTTTACCTCCATCTAGAGGGCCTGAACCTGGGAAACATTGTGTCCCTTGCCTCCTGTTACCATTGGCCTTAGACGCACAGATCGGGACCCCCTACCTGAGATCCGCCAGTTTTGACACGGACATTGGTGCTTTCGTTGAGAGTTCCTCTGTGTCGTCGCTGCAAAGCTCGATGGCTCCTTCAAGCGGGGCGGTGGACGATGATGTAGGAGAAGAACAGGAACCACCACCGACGGGGCGGTGGACTGCCACCTCTTCATATGAGATATATATGGTGGAAACTCCGAAAGAAACCAATGGCGATGAGGCAATGGAGGATAACCCCTCAAAGAAGAAAGCAAAGCATGGGCGTCGCCAGCGCCGCTCCAAGCCCCGCCATAGCAATACCGGCACCGGAGACGAAAACAATCCGGACGGTGCCGAAGATGAATACAACCCCGATGAGCCTGCCTTCGAGCAGGCCGAGCAGCAAGATGGGCAGGACAGCCCAGACGAACAGGCGACAGACGAACATCCGGAGGAGGACAACTACATGCCCCCTCTGAAGACGAGATTAGCCTTGGCGACGACGAGTTCGGCGTGCCTGAGGACCCCGTGGAGTAGGAGCGCTTCAAGCGCCGGCTTATAGCCACTGCGAGGAGCCTGAAGAAGAAGCAGCAGCTCCAAGCTGATCAAGACCTGCTCACAAACAAATGGACAGAAGTCCTGGCAGCCGAGGAATATCGACTCGAGCGCCACACGGCTGACCGGCCACCTCACGGCCGGGATAAAATGGCATATCAGCCCGAATACCAACCCGCACCCCCCGCCAGTTTACTACGGCCCGGGAAAATACACAGGACCTACGAGACAGATTGGAAAACAACGCAGGACAACCATGATCGATCTACGGATCACGGGGGCGCTCCACAGCACATGACGATGACCATCATACTGGATACACTAACAGTAAATCCGACCGGGCCAAACATAACCGACCAGACATAGTCGGACTGCGTCGCGACATAGCCTGGCACAGAGGCGCCGCACACCCCCTCTGCTTCACTGATGAAGTAATGGATCATGAATTCCCAGAAGGGTTTAAAGCCGTGTACATTGAATCATACGATGGCACAACTGACCCCGCAGTATGGATCGAAGATTTCCTTCTCACATTCACATGGCCCGCGGGGACGATCTACACGCCATCAAGTATCTTCCCCTTAAGCTTAAAGGACCATCCAGGCACTGGCTAAATAGCTTGCCGGCAAATTCCATTGGCAGTTGGGAAAACCTGGAGAGTGCTTTCCTCGACAACTTCCAGGGCACATACGTGCGACCACCGGATGCTGATGACTTGAGCCACATTACCCAACAGCCTGGTGAGGGAGTCCTGGATTAGGGGGTATCCAGACAGCCGGACTATATACTTTGGCTGGACTGTTAGACTATGAAGATAGAAGACTCAAGACTTCGTCCCGTGTCCGGATGGGACTCTCCTTTGCGTGGAAGACAAGCTTGGCGATTCGGATATTATGTTTCCTTCCTTGTAACCGACTCCATGTAAACCCTAGCCCTCTCCGGTGTCTATATAAACCGGAGAGTTCGATCCGTATGAGGACGATCAAAAACATTCATAATCATCATAGGCTAGCTTCTAGGGTTTAGCCTCTACGATCTCGTGGTAGATCAACTCTTGTAACACTCTGTCACATCCCTAGCTGCTGGTAGTGCTCTAGGCTAGCTTCATGTGTGCATCATGTCTATATTTTCGAAACTTGAACTGAGGAATTTTGGAAGCCTCAAAAACTTAAATAAAAGAGTGGCAAAAACCCTAGAAATCTCATTCATTGCTCCAAAATGCTCTTCTTAAATGTTTGATAATTTTTGGTAAGGGTTCTGGACCCAACCAAAATATTGAACATTTTTAAGGAATTATTTTTGGGACTTTGGATTTAATTCATTAGCTATTTGAATTTGAATTATATTCATATAATTAGAATATAAATTCAAATACCCCTGAAATATTTTATAAGCTTTTGGAAGAGTCCATCTAGCAATATAAAATATTCAGAGGAGCTTTGGCATTGTTTGAATTATTATTTTTAATTCAAAACAGTGGCAAAAGAATTAAATAAAAGAAAAACAGAACAGAAATAAAAGACAGAGAGAGAAGGAAGTTACCTGTCCAGCCCAGCCGGCCCAGCTCCTCCCGCTGGCCCAGCCCACCGCCGCCCCCCTCCCCTGTCGTCTTCCTCCCTGCCAGGAGGACGGACACCGCGACACCGCCGCGCGCGCCACCTCCACCCTGCTCGGCCACCTCCTGCTTCCTCCCTGGCCTCCCCAGCGACGCCCCGGACGACGCCACGCGCCTCCCCGACCCCCTCTCACTTCTCCCTCACTCTTCTTCGCTCCTTCCCCTCCTCTGTTTCTCCCTCCCGCGAACACCCGAGCGAGTTCGTCGCCGCCGTTCACCATAGCCGCGGCCACCGCCTCCCCCTCTACCCCTCACCGTGCCTGCGAGCTCCGTCTCGACGTCCCCGACCTCCTCGACAACCCACGAGGCCCCGGACGCGCTGCAACGCCGCCACCGATGCTTTTCCCCTCCTCGGCTGCCAGAGATCGACCTCGCCGCCCCGCTCAGCTCCGGCCTTCCTCGAGCCCGCTCCGACGCTGCCGCAACCACCGTGAGCTACCGCTCCTTCTCCCCCTCTCCGTTCTCTCGTTTGCACGCCGCAGCTGCCACTTTGCCGACGACCGGAGCTCGCTGCCGCCGGCCATGTTGCCGTCACGGCCATGGCTTGTTTCAGTCGCATCCGAGCACGGCTTTGAGCTCGTGGGGCTCACAGGAAGCCCATGCGCAGCTCAGCTTGTCCAAAACCCCACCAGGGCCTCGCGCCCGTTACCACCCGGACTCCGGCGCCGCCACGAGCTCCGTTCCGACGAGCCCCGGCGTTCTCGCAGCCTCCCACCTACCCCATCAGATGCGGGAGAGCCCGGGCTATGCCCCGGTGCCCTCAGCCGCCGCCTCCGTCGCCTTTAGCGCAAGTCCGGCGCGTTGCCGCCGCCATTTTGGTCGCCGCCGGCGTAAGTCCAGCGATGATGACGTGGGCATCATTAGCGGCTAACCCCCCCCCCCACACTAACCAACCCCCTAGGCCACTGACTAATGGGCCCCACGCCCTAATTAACACAAATTATATTTTCTGCTTAGTTTAACTAACCCCGGTGGGCCCACGCGTCAGTGTTGACTACGCTGACGTGGCCGTTGACCTGGTCCCACCTGTCAGTGAGCTAAACAGCCCTGTGTCACTGACGTGTGGCCCCCACACGTCAGGTTTGACCTGGACGGCGCCCGTTGACCTGCTGAGGTCAGCATGAGGTCATGCTGACGCAATAATTCCTTTCTGGAATTAAAATAAATTAGGAAATGATTTATAATTCCAGAAAATAGCTAAAACTTCAATAAATCATAGAAATTCAACCGTAACTCCAAATTAAATAATTTATATATGAAAAATTATCAGAAAAATTCAAGGAATCCATCTGTACCATTTTCATGCATGTTAGAACAACTTATAACTGCTGTTTAGCACAAATTAATTAATGGCATTTGAATAATCACATATGGAGTTTGAATTTGAATCTTGTATTCAAACCAACTTCATTTAATCTGTTGCTAGTTGCATTAGCTCAAAAAACATTCATATTGCCATGTCATGAGCATGCATCATATTGTGCATTGCATTGATTGTATTTCTTCTTTGTTGCCGGTATCTGTTCCCTCCCGGTAGACGATGTTCCGACGTTGTGATTGTTGACACTGATGAAGACTCAATGTTATCTTCAGAAGTGCCAGGCAAGCAAAACACCCTTGTTCATTCCGATAAAATCCCACTCTCTCGCTCCTGCTCTCTTTTAATGCATTAGGACAACAACGATTCAACTGTTACTTGCTGCGGTAGCTGAACCCCTTTATCCTTTGCATGACCTGTCATTGCCACAGTAAATAGATGAAACCCACTAGCATGAGTAGGAGTTGTTTGAGCCCTGATGTGCCTACTCATTCATGTTTGTTTGTCATGCCTGCTATTGCTTAGAGTTGAGTCAGGTCTGGTTCATCGGGGATGAATCAGAGGTGTGTGAACATGTCCTACTGTGTGTGAGCTAAGTGTGTGAACACGATTTGGTAAAAGGTGTCGGTGAGAGGCCATGTAGGAGTACATGGTGGGTTGTCTCATTGAAGCCGTCCTCAGGAACTGAGTTCTGTGTTTGTGATCCATGATTCAGCTACTACCATACATTGGGCCCTGAAATATGACCCCGCTCGACTTCTTATTCACCCTAGTCCTCTGTCCAGGAGTTGCAAGTAGTTTCTGGTGTTTGTAGTATGCTGGAGGCCGTGGACAGCGCTGACCGTAGGGGTGGGCTGTGATGCGGTAGGCACGTGGCCGGGTAAACCGGGCACCCGTTTGGTGTCACGGAACCCTGTTCACATCGTTTGAGGCTGTGAGCGAAACTCCGGCCGGATCTCCTCATGGATGGAACCCGAATAGGCGATAAACCTGGACTAGAGACTTAGGTGTTTAGGTAGGTCGTGGTCTAAACCCACGTCGGCTTTCGCTTGAAGTCTGCCGAGCACATGTCGTGTGCAGACGCTAAGTGGTGGAAACATGTATGAAGAAGTACACCCCTGCAGGGTTAACATCATCTATTCGAATAGCCGTGTCCGCGGTAAAGGACTTCTGGGTTGCTTATATCAGTTCATAGACAAGTGAAAGTGGATACTCTAAAATACGCAAGATAAGCGTGAGTGCTATGGATGGCGTTCTCGCAGGGAGACGGGAGCGGATCCATAGTGGTGTATTGATATGGTGAATATGTGGACTCGTGTGCGCCACCTCAAAAGAGTTACTTGCAATCATAGTTTAGGTTAGCCACTGAGTCAAAGCTGGCTTGCTGCAGTTAAACTCCACCATCCCCTTTGTTGATAATGATGCATATGTAGTTAGTTCTGATGTAAGTCTTGCTGGGTACATTTGTACTCACGTTTGCCTATTTTATGTTTTTTGCAGAGAGACTTCGGTCCCACTAGTAGTTCCACGTGGACTTTGACGTTTAGCTTGATACCTCAGCTACGATCTTGTGCCCTCGGCAGGATCTGGTAGATAGTCAGGCTTCTTAGCCTTTTTCATTTATAGATGTCTGTACCCAGACATGATAGCTTCCGCTTGTGCTTTGATTTGTATGCTCTGAGTGTTGGGTCATGAGACCCATGTTTGTAATATCTCGCTCCTCGGAGCCTAATGAATAAATTACTTGAGTCGTAGAGTCATGTGGTGATGCCATGTTGTATTTGCACATATCGAGCATATTGTGTGTATGTTATTGAAATGCTTGGTATGTGTGGGATCTGACCATCTAGTTGTTTATCCTTAGTAGCCTCTCTTACTGGGAAATGTCTCCTAGTGTTTCCACTGAGCCATGGTAGCTTGCTACTGCTCTGGAACACTTAGGCTGGCCGGCATGTGTCCTTCTTCGTTCCTGTGTCTGTCCCTTCGGGGAAATGTCACGCGATGAATACCGGAGTCCTGTTAGCCCGCTACAGCCCGGTTCACCGGAGTCCTGCTAGTCCAGTGCTACAGCCTAGATTCACTCGCTGATGACCGACACGTTCGATGCTGGGTCATGGATGCCTGTCCCTGTAAGTTTGTGCCGCTTTGGGTTTACGACTAGCCATGTCAGCCCAGGCTCCTTATCATATGGATGCTAGCGACACTGTCATATACGTGTGCCAAAAGGCGCAAACGGTCCCGGGCAAAGGTAAGGCGACACCCGTGGGAATACCGTGCGTGAGGCCGCAAAGTGATATGAGGTGTTACATGCTAGATCGATGTGGCATTGAGTCGGGGTCCTGACACACTCATATCATAAATATCAATCAAGCAGGAAGTAGAGTTTTACCTCCATCGAGAGGGCCCAAACCTGGGTAAACATTGTGTCCCTTTCCTCCTGTTACCATTGGCCTTAGACACACAGATCGGGACCCCCTACCCGAGACCTGCCGGTTTTGACACCGGCATTGGTGCATTCATTGAGAGTTCCTCTGTGCCGTCGCTGCAAGGCTCGATGGCCCGTATCATTGTCAAGGACAACATCACCTCTGGGGGAGCTCTGGCTGTAGGCCAAACTCTCCGACTAGGTGGCTTCATTATGGCCGCCCAATCGGTTGTCGCACCAACGATGACCTCTCGGGTCATCACAAATAGCCTTCACGTCAATTCAGAACTTGCCGAACAGATGGATCCAATAGAGCTCTCTTCCCCTAATGAGCTCTTAGATCGCATTGCTGCCTTGGGAGTCGCTATAGACTGTGATTGGATTGGGCTTAAACCCGACCAGAGGGACATTAAATCCCCGCCGGTCACCCACGAGATAGCGGTAGTGGAGGAACCACACATGGACCGTCCCTCTATTCTAAGGACGAACTATGTCTGGATCACCAAGCTCTCTGAGCCGGATACCCGTCCGCGGGAGGAAACAACCCAGATCCTGAGCTTAGAATCGGGCAACGGGTCAGAGAAATCAGGAAACATCCTGGAACACAAGTCGTCGATCCCGGGAGTTCCCTTGCCCCAGGGCGTTAGATCGGATCAGAATCTAGATTCAGCTACACCCACCCACCCGGACTTAAACCATCTCTCCCACATCAGACAAGAGCCAAAAGAGACAGTACATCATTACTGGGCCAGATTCCTCCTTGTAATAAACAACGTCAAGGACTGTCGTGAGGAGGACACAATTTCAATTTTTTGCAAAAATTGCACGAACAAAGGAATCCTTAACGCTATAAGTCGTCGTGACATAGTGCACTTTGCTGACTTAGCAGCCATAGTACAGAAGTACTGTGCGATGGAAAGTACGTGGAAATCCCAAATAGAATTTTGGGATAGTCCGGCTCTCACCAAAACCTTTGTCCGAACTAAATGGGCGAACTCTCGTAAGTCAGCCGATCCAATCACCAAGAAACCAAAGCCCACCCCAGGGCGTGGAACCGTATTGGAAGAATGGCTCAATGGGCCATGCAAACTCCACAGCTCGCCGGACACTACACCAACACATAGCCTTAGAGCATGTTGGATACTCCGGCAGGTAGCTAAAAGTGGCGAGGATCTTCTTGAAAGCCATAAAGCAGAACAACATCCCGCCAAAGAAAACAATATGGTACTAACAATCTTCGAGACTTTCGCCTCAAATAATAGGCGCAAGCGATCCCATCGAAATCTTGCCGAAATTTACCATGTGGCAAAAATAAACCCGTGGAACAACACTGCTATAACTTTCAGTGCCAGTGATGAACCCCAATTCCAGACAGTCCGGGCACCTGCCGCATTGGTCCTCAGCCCTATCGTGGATGGCTTTCGGTTCACTAAAGTACTCATGGACGGCGGAAGTGGACTAAACTTGATCTATGAAGAAACACTCCGCAAGATGGAAATGGACAAAAGTCGCATTGAGCAGAGCGGCACCACCTTCAGGGGAATCATCCCTAGTCGGGAGGCACGGTGTTCGGGAAAAATCACACTCGATGTAGTATTCGACACCCCGGAGAATTACAGGTCCGAAGAAATCACATTCCAAGTGGCTCCTTTCAGCAGCGGATACCATGCCCTTTTAGGGCAGGACGCATTCACAAGATTTCAAGCTATACCCCATTACGGATACATGAAGCTTAAAATGCCCGGACCCAATGGAATCATCACTCTAGCCAGTGACCCGGATGTCGCACTCCGCGCCGAAAACAAAACTGCAGCACTCGCCCTCGAGGCATTATCTGAAGCCCTAGTGGCCGAAGAACTAACAACACTGCGCACCACAGTGGACAGGGACAACGTGATACTCGACAAACGAACCAAGTCCACATCATTTAAAGCCGCAGACGAGATAGTGAAATTCCAGGTCCATCCAACAGACCCCATGAAGACAGCTTCCATCGGGACACAGTTGAGTCCCACAATGGACGCCGCACTACTCGAATTCCTATGTGAGAATTGGGACATTTTCACCTGGCATCCTTCCGACATGCCGGGCATCCCACGCGAGCAGGCCGAACACAACCTCAACATACTGAAAGGATACAAGCCAGTCAAACAGACTCTTAGGCACTTCTCAGAGCCTAAACGACAAGCCATGGGAGAAGAGCTAGCCAAGCTACTTGAGGCCGGATTCATCAGAGATATCAAGCATCCGGACTAGCTGGCAAACCTGGTAATGGCACAGAATAAGGACAAATCCTGGCGCCTATGCGTCGACTTCAAAGACCTCAACAAGGCTTGCCCCAAGGATCCCTTCCCCCTCCCTTGCATCGACCAAATCATCGACGCCACCGCAGGACACGACTCACTGTGTTTCGTCGATGCATACTCTGGATACCATCAAATCAAAATGGCAGAGTCTGACCAAGCTGCAACGGCCTTCATAACGCCATATGGTCCTTTCTGCTTCAACACTATGGCTTTCAGACTAAAGAATGCCGACGCAACTTATCAACGCATGATTCAAACATGCTTGGAGAAGCAAATCGGCAAAACAGTGGAGGCACACATGGATGACGTGGTCATAAAAACAAGACACATCGAAACCCTAATAGATGACTTGAGGCTTACGTTCGATAACCTCCGGACATACAATATCAAGCTAAACCCAGAAAAATGTGTTTTCAGCGTACCCTCCGGAAAGTTGCTCGTCTTCATTGTTTGCAATAGAGGAATTGAAGCGAATCCAGCAAAAATCTGAGCTTTGTCGCAGTTGGCTATCCCAACATACCTCAAGCATATCCAGAAACTAGCTGGGTGCATGGCTGCCCGAAGCCGCTTTATCTCCCGATTAGGAGAAAAGGCATTACCTCTTTATCGCCTTCTTCGGTGCACCGAACACTTCGTGTGGACGGATGTAGCCAAGGCCAGACTGGACGAAATAAAGACCTTATTAGCCAGTAATCCAGTCCTAACAGCGCCAAATATTGGCGAACGTATGCTATTGTACATAGCTGCAACACATCAGGTTGTAAGCGCAGTGCTCGTCGTCGAATGAGAGGCCGACGGATAAAAATTCCCGCTCCAAAAGCCAGTGTATTACGTATCCACGATCCTCACCCCATGCAAATCCCGATACCCACACTATCAAAAGATAGCATACGCGGTCTTCATGGCATCCCAGAAGCTATGACACTACTTTCAAGAGTGTTCGATCACGGTGGCCTCTGAAGTACCACTCAACGACATAATAAATAATCGCGACGCTACAGGCCGGATTGCTAAATGGGCCATCGAGCTCCTTCCGTTCGACATAACATACAAACCATGGCGGGCCATTAAGTCGCAAGTACTGGGTGACTTTGTCGCCGAATGGACATAAGCCGAACTTCCTAAAGAGTACGGTGCGTACTCCAATTGGATCATGCACTTCGATGGTGCTAAAATGCTAGACGGATTGGGAGCAGGCGTAGTCCTGACGTCTCCCACCAGAGTCATGGTCCAATATGTACTCCAAATATTATACACAGACTCCAACAATGTAGCCGAATACGAGGCTTTGTTGCATGGTCTTCGGATGACAGTCTCTATGGGGATTGAACGCCTAGAGGTGCGCGGGGATTCAAACCTAGCAATATCTCAAATAAACAGAGACTTTGATGCCAAGGATCCAAAAATGGCGGCCTACCGTAATGTTGTCCTAAAAATGTCAGCTCGGTTCGAGAGGCTCGAATTCCACCATGTGGCTCGAGAAAACAACCAAGCGGCGGATATCCTCGCCCGCATCGGCGCTAAACGCGACCCTGTCCCACCTAACATGTTCCTGAAAAGGTTGTTCAAGCCATTCGTGGTATGGGAAGGGGAGTCCGGCAACACTAGCACGAACCTGAATACACCCCCAGACACCGAACCATCAGACGTAATCGGAGGCTCCGCCACAGAAATAACACCTTCGGCCCACAAAAACTTGGTTGTAATTGCACCGTGGACCGAGCCTTTCTTGGCCTACCTAAACAGGTAGGAGCTGCCCGAGGACCAAAATGAAGCACGTTGCATCGTGCAGCGTTCCAAAGCCTACAAGGTCCATGAGGGGGAACTCTATAAGAAAAGCGCGACCAGAGTGCTCCAACGATGCATCTCTGAAGAGGAAGGGCGGCAGCTCTTAGCTGAAATCCATGCCGGACTAGGCGGACACCATGCTGCGGCTCGGGCATTTGTCAGCAAGACATTCCACACAAGCTTTCATTGGCCTACAGCCCAAGCAGACACACAAGACCTTGTTCAACATTGCGTCGGTTGCTAGCTCTTTGCCAATCAGAGCCACATGCCCCCTACCGCTCTCCAAACAATCCCCATCACTTGGCCCTTCGCGGTCTAGGGGCTGGATATGGTCGGACCCCTTAAAGGGGGAAGCCATAAGAAAAAATACTTGTTGGTCATGGTGGACAAGTTCACCAAATGGATAGAAGCCAAACCAGTCAAAACGGCCGAATCCGGACCAGTGATAGACTTCATATCTGGGGTCGTACACCGATACGGCATCCCCCAAAGCATCATCACAGACAATGGCTCAAACTTCACAGCCGACGAAGTGAAAACCTGGTGCGGCAACATGGGCATTAAGGTCGATTACGCCTTTTTCTACCATCCCCAAACAAACGGCTAGGTAGAACGTGCAAACGGTCTCATCATGAGCAGCATCAAACCCAGACTAGTGTGTTCCTTGACAGAATCAGACACGCACTGGGTCGAGGAGCTCGACTCCGTACTCTGGGGGCTGCGGACCACGCCGAATTGCACCACCGGATACACACCATTCTTTATGGTATACGGCGCATAAGCAGTATTACCATGCAATATAATACATGATTCACCTCACGTATGCATGTACAAGGAGAAGGAAGCCAAGCTAGACCGGCAGGACAACTTAGATGCCCTAGAGGAGGAGCGTGATGTCATAAAGGCCCGTTCCGCATTCTATCAGCAGGAGGCTCGACGGTACCAAAGCAGAGAAGTGCGGGCCAAAACTTATAATGTTGGCGAACTCGTTCTACACCTACCGGAGAAGAAGGACAAGCTCAAACCTAAGTGGGAGGGTCCCTTTGTCATCGACAAAGTTCTCACCGGAGGAGCGTACCGCTTACGTAATGCATGCGACAACAGACTTGAGCCGAACCCATGGACCGTGGCCAGACTCCGGAGATTCTACGCCTAACGCCGAACTCAGTGTTCGTCTCCTTACCACTCCTTTTTCATTATGTCCCTCCCTTTTTTTTCCTTTCTCGTTCTTCTTCATTCTTAACACAAATTACTCAATACAGTGCGGATGCTCGGATCGCTCCGATCGCACTATGTGTGTAAGTTATACCTAGGGGCTTCCTATACGGAAGCTAAATATAATTGCTTCCATGGCTTCTCGCCCATCACATATGCGTTCTTTTTCCATATGTGCCTTTTCTTCACCATTATATGCATCGATATGACTTAAGATGTGGCCATGCTGGGTTGCATGGCTCTTGTATTTATGCCCTACGTTCCGGTTAATTCGGCTAGAGCATAAGGGGAGCACCTCTGCGATTGTTACTGCCGGTTGAGCCGGATGTGTACCTCATACTGGGTGAAGCCAAAAGCTAGCGTTCTTAAGGGAATATTCGATCGGTGGACAAAAGATGTTCTTTTTTGTTTACTACAACGTGAACCCCCAGAAGTTTTTTATCCTGCGTCTCTGTTCGCAGTCCGGACATGTATATTGATGCATGCGCATCCAGGGAAAGGAACCCCTAACGGAACTATTCTCCTTGGAAGATGTTTCTTACTATCCATGTAATATAACATAACTAGTTGGGTACTTGTCTGTTCAAGCACTTATAACCCCTACGCCTGGTTTCCATGCATACCCCGGTTCTGCATAACTGAGCGGGTATTTGGATACACCCCGGACTATCGGATCCGGGGGCTGAAGCGAAAAGGTCCGCCATGACAAATGATTTTACTCCGTCTAGGGACTACATATGTCCATTGAATTACATCGTCACTTGTACTGACTATATTCTTCTGTATACCATCCAACAAACTATCTAGCTTACAATCCTGTTGGGAATACTTTGCGGCTAACGCTACCTGGTCATACACCAGACTCACGGGAATTTCTTGCCCATCTAGCCCCGCCGGTCCGACTTTGGCCATATGGTTCGGGTCCAGCTTGGTGTAACGCATCTTCACCATAGCCCAGGCTTCCCTTGCACCTTGTCGGCAAGCTGACATCTTCCACAATCGGAAGCGTCGCCGTGCTCCTTGGAGCACATCCATAAGCTTCCCCATGCCTTATGGCAGGGAAATGGATGGCCACAAGGCCTGGGCAATACCCTGCATCACCTGCCGAGCTCGCTCATGCAGTTGTGAGAGGTCTTGCAGTAGATCACCTATGGACGCGGGCATCTCCTCTTTAGGACGGCCCGTCAGCATACCTACAGATACAAACTCTGTCAATATGCTTCCTCGCTGATCTATACTATAGTTCATCTAGGCACTTACCATACATGCCACGATGAAGCCTTCTGTTCTCCTTCATGGAGTCCGCCAGCTGAGAGCGAACATCTCCTAATTCGACGCCCAGCCAGACATTGGCATCTTGAAGATTGTTCTTCTCCTGCCTAACCTGCGTAAGGATATGCCCGCTAGCTTTTAGCTGCCTTTGGAGATGCGACTCATCACCTCCTACGACCTCCGGATTAACCCCGGGACTGTCTGCAGAATTTTCTGTTAGACCTATCACACAAGCCACTTACTAACTGGTACACTTCCAAATAATTGAGACAAATGTTACCAAATGAGGCCTTATGGGATTCCTCTAGCTTGGCAACTGTGGCCCTCAGCTGGGTCTTGCACTCCTCCAGCTCTCGAGACAATTGTTCATTCTTCTCTACAAGGACATGTGCACAAATTGATCCTTAAAAAAGTTGTTCCAACCATTTCAAGTATCAGGGGCTACTACTATACATGCCTATCAAATTTTCTTACCCGTATGTCTTTGGCATCCTGATCCGTCGCATGAGCAAGCCCGCCTTGAGCAGCCCGGATATATGTGTCTCCCGAATTGAAGGCATTAAATGCCTCTTCAGAAGAGATGTTGTTGCGAAGTACGGCCCGTCGACGCCGGTGATTCATAGCACTCTCTACTTTGGAATTCGTGGCAGAGAGCATGTTCGCATCCTCTGTTGGAGGACAATTCGGCATCGGCCCCGTGTCCGCCTCCTCCCTCAAAGCCGGTTTTGGAATCCGGCTGGTGGAGGCGTGATTGGTAGGATCTCCAGATGTAGTCTGTCTACTCCTCTTTCTGTCAGGACACAAAGGACGCTGTCACATTCCAAACACAATAATCATAGAGCGGGTTTTTACCATACCTCTGTAGTGGCGTTTCGGCCCTAACCACCTTCCTCTTAAACCTGCCTGGTTCGGACGCCCTTTGCCGACGAGCCCCTCGGGGCTTGGCACCGCGTTCCGATTGTCGTCTCTACAAAAATACGATATTCCAGGCATAAGGCATGACATCACAAAGGATTCCTCTTCAGAGGATAGGGTTTTTTAGCTCTGCTTACATGTGATGCAGGTAGCAGTCCGGGATAGTCGGCAATAATAGCCACTGAGGAACCATCATAGCTTGCCTGGTAAAATGTCCCATTGACGAGCTCCACAGTAATATCCGGGTCTTCTTCGAGTCCTGGATCGAAGGCCCTTCCGGGGTCCTCTGGCTGCGGGGAGGGGCTGGAGAATCCTTCTACGGCCCTCCTCAGTTCCTGCTCATAAATATCGAGGTAAATAATCTCGACGAAGGACGCCAAAGCAAATGAAGCGGGGGGAAGAGTGACGACTTACCCTACTTGGGGGGTTGTACATAGAAATCCCATCCCGCGGTTTAATATGAAGGAATTCTTCTTATTCTCCTTTGTACAAATCGGACAATATTCTCGCGAGAGCAGTGGCGGAGTCCGGACCCTTACGACCACAGCAGGTGGCGTCATCTTCCCCGTTCTAGTGCCACATGGGCTTCCCCCGATACTGAAGCGGTTGCACTCCCCGCATTATGCATATTGCCATAACCTCGACTATTGTCAGCCCTGATTTGGCCAGTAGCTTTATCATGTTCATCAGGAAGTATACTTCTCTGGTATCGTCCTCCTGGGGGCCCCGAGGGTGCCAACTTCGGTGTGCCTTCGGCGCGGCATTACTGAACTCAGGGAGACCTATCCGAACTGGATCTGGAAGGGGAACGCCATCGACATAAAACCACTCCGAGGGCCAGTTCTCCGGTGCCTTCTTGTGAGTACCGGATAAGTATCCGGTCTCGGTGACGCGCCATACTTCTTCCATAACCCGAAATGAGCCTCGCAGCCCAGAAATAGTTCGCAAAGTGCGACATATCCTGCTATGTGCAGCACGGAGGCGGGGGTGAAGTTGTGCAACTGGAGGACGTAGAACTCCAGGAGCCCGCGAAAGAATGGTTGGATTGGAAACCCGACGCCTCTTAGCAGATGCGGGATGAGGCATATTCGCTCCCCCGAGGATAGATTAGGAGATCTCTCGCTTGCTCCCCGCCATTATAGGTGGCTAGTCCGGCAAGGACGGGGACCATGAACGCCGGTGGAAGAAACCCCTGGGTCTGCAGCTCTATTAAGCACTTTTGAGGAACGGAGCATTCTTCCCAGTCACCTGGCCTAGAGCTATGGGAATGAGAGGAGGAGCTGCGATGACCAGCCATGCTGGAATGATTCTTTCTGGGCGCGCTCTGTTGGGTGCTAGCTCAAGAGAACAACATGGAGTTTGGATATGAGAATCCCCGTCCTTTCAAATAGACGGTTTATGCTTGCAGGAATGGGGAGGCAAATGCAAAAATGCCCTGGGTCCTCGTATTTGCTCGACATGTGGAGATGGTCATTATTGAAGCATAGAAGCCGAGGAGTACAACATTGATGGACAGCCGGACACCACTCGTTACAATAAATACTTCGGAGTATTCGGAGATGGAACCCGCCTTGCAATGCCAAAGACAAACTACGCGCCTGACTCATCATCATTGAAGCCTGGTTCAGGGACTACTGAGGGAGTTCTGGATTAGGGGGTATCCGGACAGCCAGACTATATACTTTGGCCGGACTGTTGGACTATGAAGATACAAGACTCAAGACTTCTCCCCGTGTCCGAATGGGACTCTCCTTTGCGTGGAAGACAAGCTTGGCGATTCGGATATTATGTTTCCTTCCTTGTAACTGACTCCATGTAAACCCTATCCCTCTCTGGTGTCTATATAAACTGGAGAGTTCGGTCCGTATGAGGACGATCACAACATTCATAATCATCATAGGCTAGCTTCTATGGTTTAGCCTCTATATTCTCATGGTAGATAAACTCTTGTAACAGTCATATCATAAATATCAATCAAGCAGGAAGTAGGGTTTTACCTCCATCGAGAGGGCCCAAACCTGGGTAAACATTGTGTCCCTTGCCTCCTGTTACCATTGGCCTTAGACGCACAAATCGGGACCCCCTACCCGAGATCCGCCGGTTTTGACACAAACACCCAGAGAGTTAGCCAGAAAATTCTGGACTCGGTTCCTAACTAAAAAGAACCAAATTGTTGACTGTACGGATGCCGAAGCCCTGGCGGACTTTAAGCATAATATCCGCGACGAGTGGCTTGCCCGGCACCTCGGCCAGGAAAAACCGAAATCCATGGCGGCCCTCACGACACTCATGACACGCTTTTGCGCATGCGAGGATAGCTGGTTGGCTCGTAGCAGCACCACACCAATAAACTCCGGCACTTCAGACGTCCGCGACAATAACGGCAAGCCACGGCATAACAGACATAAGCGTCAGAACAATGGCGATAACACTAAAGACACGACAGTCAATGACGGATTCAGTGGCTCAAAATCCGGTCAGTGGAAAAAGCCGTTCAAAAGAAACAATCAAGGACCGTCCAGTCTGGACCGAATACTTGACCGCTCATGCCAAATTCACGGCACCCTGGATAAGCCAGCAAATCACACTAATAGAGACTGCTGGGTTTTCAAGCAGGCCAGCAAGATAAATGCCGATAACAAGGACAAGGGGCTACACAGCGACGATGACGATGAGCCCCGGCGTCCGAACATGGGGGGGGGGAGGGGGGCAGAAGAAATTTCCTCCCCAGGTGAAAACGGTCAACATGATCTATGCTACCCACATCCCAAAAGGGAATGGAAGCGAGCACTACTGGACGTTTATGCAATGGAGCCAGTCGCCCCAAAATTCAACCCATGGTCAGCCTGTCCGATCACCTTTGATCATAGCGATCACCCTACAAGCATCCGTCACGGCGGTTCGGCCGCATTGGTTCTAGACCCAATCATTGACGGATTTCACCTCACACGAGTCCTTATGGACGGAGGCAGCAACCTGAACCTGCTTTATCAGGACACAGTTCGCAAAATGGGCATCGACCCTTCAAGGATCAAGCCCACCAAAACTACCTTTAAAGGTGTAATTCCAGGGGTAGAGGCCTGCTGCACGGGGTCCATAACACTGGAGGTGGTCTTCGGATCTCCGGATAACTTCCGAAGCGAGGAGTTTATCTTCGACATCGTCCCCTTCCGTAGCGGCTATCATGCACTACTTGGATGAACCGCATTCGCTCGATTCAATGCGGTACCACACTATGCGTACCTCAAGCTCAAGATGTCAGGACCTCGTGGGGTCATAACAGTTAACGGAAACATGGACCGCTCTCTCCATACAGAAGAACACACTACAGCCCTCGCGGTAGAAGTACAAAGCGTCTTCCCCTGGCAAACCACCAATCCCACGTCAACAACTCCGAACACCGTCAAGCGAGTCCGAAGTACCCCACAACAGGATCGCCAGGCACGCCAAGAGCGCGACTAGCAGTTCGGCCTCCGCTCCAGCCCCATCAAGGCAGCATTCGAGCCGCGCGTACACAATTACGCACTCAAAATACCATGGGCGTAGGCGGAGGCGCAATAGTGGCACAGTCAACAGTGCGGGTTAGCCGCAACATACTTTAATAAGCCCCTTTATCTTTCAGGAACCCGCTTTCGGGCAACCTCTCCAGAAGAGCCGGATTATCGGACTTTCACAAGAGAGAAATCCAAGGAGGCAAAAGCCGTCACGCACAAAGGGAATACTCAGGTGGAATCTATTCACGATCGTTAATACCTGTTTCATATACCTGTATGCGGCCTGCCCTTGGATAGGACATGTCAAATTGTCCTATTTATCTCTGCTTAACGCATTCATTGTAAACATACGCTTAGACGTATTATACATCAATGGGAGATTATATATAGCATCAGCTTATTATTCCTATCTGCACATTTTCTCTATAAATGTTTATTTACTATTGCATCCGTCCACTTTAGTACGTTTAGTTTGCCAGGGGCTTCTTATTGCGCCCCGTAATACGGCAGGACAAGTTCGAAGACTTTCAATAGTGCGGCACCCTGAACTTATAGCACTATATGCATCAGCTCCGAATCATGTCTTGGGTCAATAGTTGGGTTAGCCCGGCTCCCTTGTTTTGGTACCTTACGTTCCGTTATATCGGCTAAGCTAGCGCAGGGAGAACTACTGCGATTGTGTCCCGGTTCTTCCGGACGAGCACCTCAGTAGAGAAAGCCGAAAACTGACCGGCATGATGTGGCGAGAGCTGGTCCCTGTTCGAGAGGTCTTAAAATCCTTAAAGATTTTTCTGCTTTAGACGAGGAATCAGCCCTGTCCGATTTAGGCATATATAGCGCCCCAATTCGGCTTTCTGAATTCTAGGGGCTTCGCCGAAATTTAAAATTGTAGACTTCTATGGCTAAGTGGAAGTTATAAAGCCGAATAGTCCGATTGCCTTGTTCACTGCGCCAGACACCTCCTTTAGGGACCAAATATTTAGCTAAAGAGTGTCTGGGTTTTCCACGAACACCCAAGTAGTAGCTACGTGGGGGCGGAAGCCGACGACTGGCCTACTTTCAGAATTTTATAAACAGCCGCACAGAAGGTAATATTTTAAATCAAAAATGCACTACATAGAGCAAGTAACTTCATCTTTATATTACAAACATTACAGAAGTGAATTCACTCTAAAATTGTGTCCTTGGTACATTCATCGGCCACAAGACGAGCGCCTTTCATAATGCCATCGTAATATTTTTTCCAGATACCGATGCGCCTTGCCCTCTGGCGGTCCATCCTTCACCAGCTTTTCCGTGTCCAGCTTGCCCCAATGCACCTTCGCACGAGCAAAGGCTCGGCAGGCACCCTCAATGCAAACGGACCGCTTGATCACCTCCAGACGCGGACAGGCACTCACCATCCGCTTTATCAGGCCGAAATAGCTGGCGGGCAAGGGCTCACCAGGCCATAGCCGGACTATGAAATCCTTCATAGCCACTTCAGCCGCCCTGTGGAGTTTAACCAACTGCTTCAGTTGGTCACTCAGAGGCATCGCCAATTCGGCTCCAGCATACTGGGACCAGAACAGCTTCTCTGTGGAGCTCCCCTCCTCGGCGCGGTAGAACTCCGCAACATCAGATATGCTGTGTGGCAGATCTGCGAATGCCCCTGGAGAGCTCCGAATTCGGGTAAGTAAAAGAAATGCCTCCTCCACATGCTTGCTTTGCATTAAGAATGTCTTACCCACCGCTATCTTCTTGGCCGCCTGGATTTCCTGCTAGGCCTTTTCAGCTTCGGCCTTGGCATCTTTCATGCTCACAAGGGCCTTCGCAAGCTCAGACTCCTTCGTCTTGTAGTCACGCTCCAAGGACTCGAACTTCTTGCCGAGCTCCTGGAGCTCTTGTTGTACCTCGCCCACCCTAGCATTCTGCTTTTCGCGCTCAATACGCTCCATGGCCGCCTTGTCTTTGGCCTCGGATAGCGCCTTCTTCAGGGACGCCACTTCGGTCATGGCGCCTATTACCAAATAATGACACTTTCTTAGGGTCACCAATTTTTTCTATCCTTTGTGATATGTGACCGGGGTGTTACTCACCTTTGTTTTCTTCGAGCTGCCTCTTCGTGAGGACGAGCTACCCCTGGGCATGCTCCAAGTCCCGCTTGAGTCCGGAGACTTCTGCTGTGCGGGCAGCAGCGGCAACCAGCACTGCCTGTTTATTCACATGAACAACTACTGTTAAACTCCTGCGAATTATAATTGACCCTCTGTTTGGCTTTTCGTTCCGAACACCAAACAGAGTATCAGGGGCTACTACCTATTGGGTGATAACTTCACACTTTTTAGTTACCGCAAAGCCTGTTAGGAGGCTGGTGCCGGCTTCGGTTAGTCCGCTCTTGGTGGACAGAACCTTCTGAATCACCGCACTCATAAGAGTGCGGTGCTCTTCGTTCATGAAAGCGCCGTGAAGCGCTTCGAGCAGACTATCCGATGCCCCTGGCATAGCGGAAGTCATCGGCACGGATGGCTCGCCCTCCCTAGCGAGGGGCGGCCTGAATCTGGAGCCTTTGAAGGCTCCGGTATAGTGTCCGGCTGGGAGCCGTACTTGCTACGGCTCCTGTCGGCACAGTCTGCGGGGATCCTGCGCCCCGTGAGCCCAGCGTCTGGGGTTTCGCCTTGAGGCGTCTCCAGAATCGCCTCCCCTTGCTCAGGGATCCTTTGGGACAACACCTCTGTGTCGTCCGCAGGCCGAGGGGAAGTGGCCGTTGGGAGCGAATTCATCGCCGAATCGATCAAAGACCCATCCGAAGAAGATACCTCGGGATGGGCCCTGGCCGGACTGCATATGTGTGTTCGGCGTTATAACAGACTATAAAGCAAAGTCGCACTAAAATACAACGGAAGTACGGATACTTATGATCTTACTGGGGGCTTCCCCCAGGGCAGCCACTCCTCGCTGTAGGCGGCCGTGGTGGAGTAATCCAGAAGGGACGCCTTTCTCTACTTGGGCGTCCAAGCCTTCCCGTCCGGGGCGGCCTTCCTTTTATTCTCCTCCCCAGTACGGGGAGGTGGCATTTCTTCTTGATCCTCCCCGCCTCCGCGGGAGCAGTCTGCCTCGTCGTCCTTGGACGACGAGCCTATGACAGCCTTGCGCCGGGGACCCTTCCTGGTCCCCTGGGCCGCCCTCTTACACCCTTCGGCCTCCCTGGATGGGGCGGCCCTCTCTTTCTCCTTCTCCTCCTCCCCTTCATGGGAGGAATGTGCGTCGTCGTCTTCGGACAAGGCGTCCTGTACGGCCTTGTGCCGGAGACCCTTCCTGGTCCTCGGGGCCTTCTTCTCGGCCTTCTTTTCTGGCGCCTTGTATGGCGCCGGGACTAGCATCTTCGTCAGGAGAGCGGTCGCCGGACCTTCTGGCAGCGGAGCCGGACAGTCGATCTGCTTCGCCGTCTTCACGTACTCCTGATTAAGTACACCCGATAACTTAGCATCTTCCCATGAGTATGTTGGGAAAGCTACACCTGGTGATGGTTAGAAAACTCACAGGACAGGGCGATCGCTCGGCATGGAGTCCGCGGTCCTCGGACGTGGGAGGAGGTGTTTTGGTACCCTTAAACAACACCTTCCATGCGTCCTTAAGTGTCATGCCTAGAGCTCTTGGAGTGTCCGGTGTTCGGCTGGGACGAACTCCCACAAATTAAAAGCCCGTCTTTGGCACGGAAGAATTCGGCGGACGAGCATGACCTGGACCACGTTGACAAGCTTGATGTTCGTGTCAATCATACTTTTGATACATTTTTTAAGTCCGGTCAGCTCCGCAGGCTCGCCCCAGGCCAGGCCCTTCTTCTCCGAGGAGGTGAGCCGCATGGGGATTCCGGATCGGAATTCGGGGGCCGCTACCCAGTTGGCGCCGCGCGGCTCGGTGATGTAGAACCACCCCGATTGCCACCCTTTCACGGTCTCCACGAAGGAGCCATCAAGCCAGGTGACGTTAGGCATCTTGCCCACCATGGCGCCTCCGCACTCCGCTTGCTGGGCACTCACGATCTTCGGCTTCACGCAGAAGGTTTGTAGCCACAAGCCGAAGTGAGGCTTGAAGCGGAGGAAGGCCTCACACACGACGATAAAGACCGAGATGTTGAGGACCAAATTTGGGGCTAGATCATGGAAATCTAGCCCGTAGTAGAACATGAGCCCGCGGACGAAGGGATGAAGTGGAAATCCCAGTCCACGGACGAAGTGGGCAAGAAACATGACCCTCTCGTGGGGCTCCGGAGTTGGAATGATCTGCCCTGCATCCGGTAGCCGGTGCGCGATGTTTGCGGCCAAGTATTCAGCCGCCCAAAGCTTCGCTATATGCTCCTCCTTCATGGTGGAGGCCACCCACTTGCCTCCTACTCCGGACATGTCTGGCTGTGCGGAGAAGGCGTGGACTTGGGCGCTGGAGCTCAAGGAGGCAAGAATGGGTTAGCAAAGGAGGAAGAAGGCGTGGGTAAAAATGGGGAACTCTTATCCCTTTATAGAGGCGACGAAAGCGGTGCGCCTCACCACTTGCCCGCTGAGGGTTGCTTGTTTCCCAAGCGCCACGATAGATGTCGCGGCTGGGTTACCCATACCCGTATTGATGGGAATCCCGTGATAAGGGGACATGATCTCTGCTTTGACAAGATGTGCCGAGGAAACCGCCTCTCAATGTGCGTTGTGGCTGGCTGTGGAAAAATGGTTCGAATAATAAACCGACCGTGGTGTCATGTCACACCATACAAAAGTTGTCAGTAGGATACATTTGTGAAATATTATTCTCTCTACGGTGGTATGCGAAGATCATCTTGCAGATCCGGACACGACTCAAGTGTTCGATAGTTACTTTGGAGTATTCGGAGATGGAACCCGCCTTGCAATGCCGAAGACAATCTGCGCACCAGACTCATCGTCATTGAAGCCTGGATCAGGGGCTACTGAGGGAGTCCTGGATTAGGGGGTATCCGGACAGCCGGACTATATACTTTGGTCGGACTATTGGACTATGAAGAAACAAGACTCAAGACTTCGTCCCGTGTCCGGATGGGACTCTCCTTTGCGTGGAAGACAAGCTTGGCAATTCGGATATTATGTTTCCTTCCTTGTAACCGACTCCATGTAAACCCTAGCCCTCTCCGATGTCTATGTAAACCGGAGAGTTCGGTCCGTATGAGGACGATCACAACATTCATAATCATCATAGGCTAGATTCTAGGGTTTAGCCTCTACGATCTCGTGGTAGATCAACTATTGTAACACTCATATCATCAATATCAATCAAGCAGGAAGTAGGGTTTTACCTCCATCGAGAGGGCCCGAACCTGGGTAAACATTGTGTCCCTTGCCTCCTGTTACCATTGGCTTTAGATGCACAGATCGGGACCCCCTACCCGAGATCCGCCGGTTTTGACACCGACAGCGCCCACATGTCGGCCTAAGAGTCCTTATTCTTTATTTTTTTGAGAGCCCGGCCTTTTTCTTGAGGATCTTTTGAGAGCCCGGCCTAAGAGTCATAATTGACCTGATTGGCATTGCATTACTACTCGGCCCATATCCAACAACAGCTCGCTGGCCCAAACAAGTGTACATCATTGAAAAGACACTGAGCTCAAATTATAACTTTAAAAAGGAGATATACTCTGAACACTGGAGAATGGTGATGCCCGCATTTAGCCAACCACCAGTTTGAGACAATAAACAGTTCGAAACAACGATATATACAACATTCAAACACTGACTAGTGACTACTACTAACATAAACAACAAGACATGATAGTTCATAAGAAGTCTTGCTACACCACCAAAACGCACCCATCTGCAGTGCTTAGACTCTCATGATCCAAACGAGAATGACATTCTAAATAGAGGCAACTATTACATAGTAAGAGTGAAATAGACGAGAATTACCAAATGACAAGGAATATGCATAACAAAAGAGAGAACGAGCCATCCAGAACAAGCATCAAAGACAACAAGTCATTCGAAGAGGGATGATCCAACACCATCATAATTTGCAGCCCTGCTTCAGCCACCAGTGATCCGGAGACACCAGTACTCCACCCTTTTGACGCAACAGCCCAATTACCTATCAGCCTGAACGCTTGAACCACATCAGTGCCTGTCGGACTTGAGACATCCAAGGATCAAAGTTAATCCAGATGCATGTGTCATTCTCACCTTCTTTTGGCTACAGGCTGTATCATTGACAAGCAGGGGAGTTTGCTCCCGAACTCCTAGGGCTCGCCATGTAGACACGGTTTTCCATAGCAAACAGAGCCTCTCTACCATCAAGGTCCTTGAAAACGGTGATCTCTTGGTTAATCGGATAATTGAGTCCGAGAAACAGAGAGTGTGAACCAAGGCTGTTTACCTGCCTCCAGTCAAAAATCCTGAAGGCCGCAACAAGCTGGTATCCTGCTCATAGACGTAACAGCCATTGTCCGGATACTCACGTATTTCACGGTGCTTGTACACAGTGGGTTTTTTGCAATATAATTTTTCTGGCTCATGTGTGTGAATGATCATTAGTCTTTTGCAGTCGTCTGATCGAGCGAGTAACTAGTTGTGCTTCCCTGTTTTTGGCAAAGGTGGTGTGATTACAAAGGGCAGTAACTGTAGGGACACTGCATCATCTCAAAAAGGACAGACACTGTTAATGTAAGATCAACATTGTTCAGAGTATGAGTACGATAATACAATAAACAACATTGATATGTCCCTGTTGGAACTGAGAGGAAAATATAGGGAAATGTATACTGGGTTCGAAAATATAGAAGTTCCATGCATGGTTATACTCATGCTATCTTGCAATCGATTATTCACAGGAAACTACCATGTCATGCATGTAATGTAATCATGTTCTGTCCTCACAAACAAATTCTTCAAGGAAACTAACAGACCGTGCATTGTTATATACTCATGTTCTGTGGGATTTTTTTGTGAGGATATTATTCTAGCCATTGATTGTTGAAGGGTGAATATAGGTATGTACATAGTAAGCATTACAGGATTTCACTACTTCCAAATATAGAAATTTCTCCATATGCACATTTAGTTCCCTAATGTATGGTTAGATGAAACCAACAGTATGATCATGTTGCTACATAACGAAAATGAGGAAACTAACACGGCTATTTATACACACTCATATTTAGTAGTATATAGATTACTACTCAACTTCAAGGGTACAAACATATTCAAGGAGAATATCCATATGTTCCTAACCATTTGATTATTCAAGGGTACAAATTGGATGTAATGACATGGTCACAATCGCATGAATTAAATCATTCCAAATATAGCTGATTTACGACGTCTCTAATACATTGCCATAGTTCTACTGAAATTCTACTCAAACAAGGATATGCCAATCATCACAAAAAGTTTAAACAATGTCATGGCGTTATAATTAACATCAGACGAAAACAACTTACACGCGCCGTCCCAGCAATACGTGGTGCCATCTGCTTTGTCAATCACGTAGATTATGCGATTGTGTTCAACACCATCACAGAATTGTGTATCAGTTTTGATGATCGAGCTGAGTAGTCTCCAGCTAAAGAAGGTACCAGCATAAAAATAGGCGAGTCCACAGTCGAACAAGGCAATTAGCTTGAAGTCTACGTAATCCACATGTGATACGACTCCAACATATCAATAATTTTTTATTATTCCATGCTATTATATTATCTGTTTTGGATGTTTAATGGGCTTTAATATCCTCTTTTATATTATTTTTGGGACTAGCCTATTAACCGGAGGCCCAGTGCCAGTTTCTGTTTTTTTTTGCCTAATTTAGTGTTTTACAGAAAAGGAATATCAAATGGAGTCCAAACGGAACGAAACCTTCACGAGGATCTTTCTTGGACCAAAAGCAATCCATAAGACTTGGAGTTGAAGTCTAGGACTCTACGAGGAAGCCACGAGGCAGGAGGGCCCGCCCAGGGGGGTAGGCGCTTCCCCCACCCTCGTGGGCCCCTTGTAGCTCCATCGACGTACTTCTTTCGCCTATATATACTCTTATACCCTAGAAACATCAGGGGGAGCCACAAAACCACTTTTCCACCACCACAGCCTTTTGTACCCATGAGATCCCATCTTGGGGCCTTTTTCGGCGATCTGTCGGAGGGGGAATCAATCATGGAGGGCTTCTACATCAACACCATTACCTCTCTGATTAAGCGTAAGTAGTTTATCATAGACCTTCGGGTCCATATTTATTAGCTAGATGGCTTCTTCTCTCTCTTTGATTCTCAATACCAAGTTCTCCTCGATGTTCTTGGAGATCTATTTGATGTAATATTCTTTTTCGGTGTGCTTGCCGAGATCCGATGAAATGTGCATTTATGAACTTGATTATCTATGAATATTATTTGGTTCTTCTCTGAATTCTTATATGCATGATTTGATATCTTTGCAAGTTTCTTCGAATTATCGGTTTAGTTTGGCCTACTAGATTGATCTTTCTTGCAATGGGAGGTTAGCTTTGGGTTCAATCTTGTGGTGTCCTCTCCCAGTGATAGTAGGGGGAGGCACGTATTGTATTGTTGCCATCGAGGATAAAAATATGGGGTTTATATTATATTGCTTGAGTTTATCCCTCTACATCATGTCATCTTGCTTAATCGTTATTCCCTTCTTATGAACTTAATACTCTAGATGCATGCTGGATAGCGGTCGATGTGTGGAGTAATAGTAGTAGATGCACGCAGGAGTCGGTCTACTTGACATGGACGTGATGCTTATGTTCATGATCATTGCCTTAGATGTCTTCATAATTATGCGCTTTTCTATCAATTGCTCGACAGTAATTAGTTCACCCACCGTAATACATGCTATCTTGAGAGAAGCCACTAGTGAAACCTATTGCCCCTCGGGTCTCTTTTCCATTATATTGAATCTATTAGTTTCCCGTCAACCTGCCAATTTCTGTCGCCGTTCCTTTTTAATTGCAATCTTTACTTTCCAATCTATACAACAAAAATACCAAAAATATTTACTTTACTATCTCTATAAGATCTCACTTTTGTGATTGGCCGTGAAGGGATTGACAACCCTTTATCACGTTGGTTGCAAGGTTCTTGATTGTCTATGCAGGTACCATTGTTGAGGATATCGTTATCGTCTCGGTCATCTAGGGATTAGAGATTAATTGGAAATCTACCGATTAATTGATTTTGTCGGTCGACTATTAATCGGATATTTTTTTGCAAATCTCAGGTTCCTAAAACTAAGATACGCTATATTCAACACCAAAACAATATTTGACAGAAGTGTTACCCTGATTTCTAGCCTTTGAATCCTCGTATGATGGCAAACAAAATAGGACAATAGTACATATTCCGTAACAAGGTCCACAAAACATAAGTAAACATAGTTTTCGCAAACATCATGCTATGAATTGGTCTGATTTATCGGTAGACTCCCGATAGATCGCTTGTCAGAATGATAAACGGTCCAAAAGATAAACGACAAAGATAATGCATAATCTTATCAGTCAACCCCTGATTAGCGATAAATCGGTGAGTCGTAAGATTTCTTGAAAAGTGGCAGGTACTAGGTGACTTGTGTGTCGTCTCCTATTGAATTGATACCTTGGTTCTCAAAACTGAGGGAAATACTTACGCTACTTTACTGCATCACCCTTTCCTCTTCAAGAGAAAACCAACGACATGCTCAAGAGGTAGCAAGAAGGATTTATGGCACCATTGCCGGGGAGATCTACGACAAGTCAAGACATACCAAGTACCCATCATAAACTCTTCTCGCTCGCATTACATTAGTTGCCATTCGCCTCTCGTTTTCCTCTCCCCCACTTCTAAAATGATTTTCGAAAACAGTTGTCTCTTCTTCGCCCCTCTTCCGTTCGATCTTTTGTTTGCTTGTGTTACCATGTGCCTTCTTTTTGCTTGCATCTTTGCTTGCTAAAAGTTTATGGATCCTCATCCACTTGCTAATCTTTTTAAGAGATCCAATTATGATGAACCTATTGCTAGTGAGTTGACTTAACTAGATTATATTTATGAGGTTTTGCTTGAAATTCGTGAATCTGAAAATTGTGATGAATTGCTTTATGAAGTGATTCATGATAGATTTTTCAATAAAAAGCATGATTGCAATGATTTTACTATAAATTCCATTGATGTCAATTGTGCTAATAATATGCAAAACCCTAATCTTGGGGATGCTAGTTTTGCTATGTCTACTATTTGTTGCAATGATCATGATTGGGGTGATTTTTCTTATGATCTTGAAAATTTATTTGAGCCCCTTGATGAATATGTGATTGATAATAGTGTTTGCAATATTATTAGAAGTGGTTTTGGAGAGGTCATGACCTTAGTTAATGTTAATCCCAGTATTTTGGAAGAGTGTCAACTTCGCATGCATGTGGATCGTGTTGAAAATATTTTGTGATAGCTGTTTTGTTGAATTTGCTTATGATCCGACATGTAATTATTATGAAAGAGGAAAAATATGGTTGTAGAAATTTTCATGTTACTAAATTACCTCTCATTATGTTGAGATTGCTATTGTTTCTTTCCGCTTCCTTGCATATGCTAGTTTTTGCTTGCTGTGATAATTTGTTTGCCTATAAGATGCCTATGCATAGGAAGTATGTTAGACATAGATGTGTTTTTAACGTGTTTCATGATGCTCTCTTTGCACTTCAATTCTGGTGTTTCATGTGAGCATCATCGAAATCTCAATGCCTAGCTAGGGGCATTAAATGATAGCGCTTGTTGGGAGGCCACCCAATTTTATTTTTGTTCTTTACTTTTTGCTCCTGTTTAGTAATAAATAATTCATATAGCCTCTGGTTAGATGTGGTTTTATGTTTTAGTTAGTGTTTGTTCCAAGTAAAACCTTTGGGAAGACTTGGGTGAAGTCTTTGCGATCTTGCTGTAAAAAACATAAACTTTTGCGCTCACGAGAATAGCTGTCGTTTTTTACTGGAGAGTAATTTTAGGTTGATTCTTTTTGCAGATGATTAATAGACACATTCCTCACTTCAAACAATTTATTTCAGAATTTTTATAGTTACATAAGTATTCGAAAGTTACAGATTTCTACAGACTGTTCTGTTTTTGACAGATTCTGTTTTTTGTGTGTTGTTTACTTATTTCGATGAATCTATGAGTAGTATCGGGGGTTTGAACCATAGAGAAGTTGGAATAAAGTAGGTTTGACACCAATATAAATAAAGAATGAGTTCATTACAGTACCTTAAAGTGGTGGTTTGTTTTCTTATACTAACGGAGCTCATGAGATTTTATGTTGAAGTTTTGTGTTGTGAAGTTTTCAAGTTTTTGGGTAAAGATTTGATGGATTTTGGAATAAGGAATGGAAAGAGACTAAGATTGGGGATACCCAAGGCACCCCAATATAATTCAAGGACAACCAAAAACCTAATCTTGGGGATGCCCCACAAGGCATCCCCTCTTTCGTCTTCGTCTATCAGTAACTTTACTTGGGGCTATATTTTTATTCACCACATGATATGTGTTTTGCTTGGAGCATCTTGTATGATTTGAGTCTTTGCTTTTTAGTTTACCAAAATCATACTTGATGTACACACCTTTTGGGAGAGACACGCATGAATCTGAATTTATTAGAATACTCTATGTGCTTCACTTATATCTTTTGAGCTAGATAATAATGCTCTAGTGCTTCACTTACATCTTTTTAGAGCAAGGTGGTGGTTTTATTTTATAGAAATTATTGATCTCTCATGCTTCACTTATATTATTTTGAGAGTCTTTTAGAACAGCATGGTAATTTGCTTTGGTCATAAAATTAGTCCTAATATTATGGGCATCCAAGATGGGTATAATAAAAACTTTCATATGATTCTTTATGATTGTTATGTGATATGAATATGGTGATATTAGAGTCATGCTAGTAGAGTATTTGTGAATTTGAGAGATACTTGTGTTAAATTCTGTGATTCCCGTAGCATGCACGTATGGTGAACCGTTATGTGATGAAGTTGGAGTATGATTTATTTATTCAATGTCTTCCTTATGAGTGGCGGTCGGGGAGGAGCGATGGTCTTTTCCTACCAATCTATCCCCCTAGGAGCATGCGCATAGTACTTCGTCTTGATAACTAATAAATTTTTGCAATAAGCATGTGAGTTCTTCATGACTAATGTTGATTCCATGGATTATACGCACTCTCACCCTTGCACCATTGCTAGCCTCTCTAGTATCACGCAACTTTTGCCGGTACCATAAACCCAACATTACCTTCCTCAAAACAGCCACCATACCTACCTATTATGGCATTTCCATAGCCATTCCAAGATATATTGCCACACAACTTTCCACCGTTCCATTTATTATGACACGCTCCATCATTGTCATATTACTAGCATGATCATGTAGTTGACATCGTATTTGTGGCAAAGCCACCATTCATAATTTTTCATACATGTCACTCTTGAATCATTGCATATCCCGGTACACTGCCGGAGGCATTTACATAGTCATATTTTATTCTAAGTATCGAGTTGTATTTCTTGAGTTGTAAGTAAATAAAAGTGTGATGATCTTCATTATTAGAGCATTGTCCCATGTGAGGAAAGGATGTTCGAGACTATGATTCCCCCACAAGTCGGGATGAGACTCCGGACTAAATAAAAAAAGAGGCCATAAAAAGAGAGAGAGAAAGGCCCCAAAAAATGAGAGAAAAAGAGAGAAGGGAAAATGCTACTATCATTTTACCACACTTGTGCTTCAAAGTAGCACTGAGGGAGTCCTGGATTAGGGGGTGTCCGGATAGCCGGACTACCATCATCAGCCGAACTATCATCGGCCGGACTATCATCATCGACCGGACTCCAAGACTATGAAGATACAAGATTGAAGACTTTGTCCCGTGTCCGGATGGGACTTTCCTTGGCGTGGAAGGCAAGCTTAGCGATACGGATACGTAGATCTCCTACCATTGTAACCGACTCTATGTAACCCTAGCCCTCTCCGGTGTCTATATAAACTGGATGGCTCTAGTCCGTAGGACACAACAACAACAACCATTACAATCATACCATAGGCTAGCTTCTAGGGTTTAAACTCCTTGATCTCGTGGTAGATCCACTCTTGTAAACATCCACAATATCAATATCAATCAAGCAGGACGTAGGGTTCTACCTCCAACAAGAGGGCCCGAACCTGGGTAAAGCATCGTGTCCCTTGTCTCATGTTACCATCCGCCTAGACGCACAGTTCGGGACCCCTACCCGATATCTGCCGGTTTTGACACCGACATTGGTTCTTTCATTGAGACTTCCTCTGTGTCGTCACCGATAGGCTTGATGGCCTCTTCAATCGACAATGACGCACTCCTGGGTGAGACTTTTCTCCCCGGACAGATCTTCGTATTCGGCGGCTTCGCACTGCGGGCCAACTCGCTTGGCCATCTGGAGCAGATCGAAAGCTACGCCCCTGGCCGTCAGGTCAGGTTTGGAAGCCTAAACTTCACGGCCGATATCCGTGGGGACTTCATCTTTGATGGATCTGAGCCACAGCCGAGCGTGCCGTGTTGTCATGATGGGCACGACCTAACTCTGCCGCCGGACAACACCTTTGAGGCCGCACATGAATCCACTCCGACCCATAGTCCGAAGCCGATCGCTCAGATCGAGGACGGATGGCTGGACACCGCCTCGGGAGCTGCAACATCTACGGCAATGGAGCCGAACACTTACCTTGTCCCGCATAAAGATCATGACTCCGAGGTGCCGGACTCTCTGCCGGACTCCGAACCTCCTGCGCCCCTGCCAGTCGAATCCGACTGGGCGCCGATCATGGAATTCACCGCTGCGGACATCTTTCAGCACTCACCCTTCGGTGATATCTTAAATTCACTGAAGCATCTCTCGCTATCCGGAGAGCCCTGGCCGAACTACGGCTAGGATGGTTGGGATGTGGACGATGAAGAAATTCAGGGCCCACCCACCACCCACTTCGTAGCCACCGTCGACAATCTAACCGACATACTCGACTACCACTCTGAAGACATCGACGGTATGGACGACGATGCCGGAGACTATCAAGAACCAGTGCCTACAGGACACTGGAAGACCACCTCGTCATACGACATATATATGGTGGACACCCCAAAAGATGGGGACGGCGAAGAAGCAACGGAGGCCGAATCCTTAAAGAAACAGCCCAAGCGCCGGCATCAACGGCGCCGCTCTAAATCCCGCCACAGCAAGAATAGAGATTCTGGCACAGGAGATAATAACACCGCAGAAAGTGCCGAAGACAACCCCCTCCAGCACGATCTAGCGCAGGAGGAGGCAGAAGCAAGCCCTCACGAGAGGGCGGCAGACGAAGAGGTCGAGGATGATAATTACTTACCTCCCTCCGGAGACGAGGCAAGCCTCGACGACGACGAACTCGTCGTGCCTAAGGATCCCGTCGAACAAGAGCGTTTCAGACGCAGGCTAATGGCCACGGCAAACAGCCTAAAGAAAAAGCAGCAACAGCTTCAAGCTGATCAAGACCTACTGGCCGACAGATGGACCGAGGTCCTCGCGGCCGAAGAGTATGAACTCGAACGCCCCTCCAAAAGTTACCCAAGACGCAAGTTGCTCCCCCGACTAGAGGAGGAAGCATACAAACCTGCATCACCAGCGCACAATACGGCAGACCGACCACCTCGTGGCCGCGACAGAGAGGCGTGCAAGCCCTCCACCAAAACCGTACCCCGACATCGCTCAAAAAGCATGAAGCCACGGGGGAACGCGCCGGACTTGCGGGATATATGGGAGGACAAGGCAAGACAATCCAGATCTATCTATGGATCACCTGGGCGCCCCAAGACCCACGACGAATACCGTCGTGCCGGATACAACTACTCCGGTCGGGCCGAACACAGCAAACAACGCTCTCTCGAGCTACGTCGCGATATTGCTCAATACAGAGGTGCCGCACACCCACTATGCTTCACTGACGAAGTAATGGATCATCAAATCCCTGAAGGGTTTAAACCCGTTAATATCGAATCCTACGATGGCACAACAGACCCCGCGGTTTGGATTGAGGATTATCTCCTCCATATACATATGGCCCGCGGCGACGATCTTCACGCCATCAAATATCTCCCGCTCAAGCTTAAAGGACCAGCTCGGCATTGGCTTCACAGCCTGCCCGCAGAGTCAATTGGATGCTGGGAAGACCTGGAAGCTGCATTCCTCGACAACTCCCCGGGCACGTAGATGACCTAAGCCACATAATCCAGCAGCCAGACGAATCGGCCAGGCAATTCTGGACACGGTTCTTAACAAAGAAAAATCAAATCGTCGACTGTCCAGATGCAGAGGCCCTCGCTGCCTTCAAACATAACATCCGCAACGAGTGGCTGGCCCGGCACCTAGGACAGGAAAAGCCGAAATCCATGGCAGCCCTCACATCACTCATGACCCGCTTCTGTGCGGGAGAGGATAGCTGGCTAGCTCGCAGCAACAACCTCAGCAAAAACGCTGGCAGTCCGGATACCAAGGACCGCAACGGTAGGTTGCGTCGAAACAAAAGCAAACGCCGCATTAACAGCGACAGCAATGAGGATACGGCAGTCAACGCCGGATTCCGAGGCTCCAAGCCCTTTCAACGGAAGAAGCCATTCAAAAGAACCACTCCGGGCCCGTCCAATTTGGACCGAATACTCGACCGCTCCTGTCAAATACATGGAACCCTAGAAAAGCCAGCTAACCACACCAACAGAGATTGTTGGGTATTCAAGCAGGCAGGCAAATTAGTCGCCGAATACAATGACAATTGGCTACACAGCGATGACGAGGAAGAGACCCGGCCGCCGAACAACAGAGGACAAAAGGGATTCCCCCCTCAAGTTCAGACGGTAAACATGATATATGCAACGCATATACCCAAGAGGGAGCGGAAGCGTGCACTAAGGGACGTATACGCAATGGAGCCAGTCGCCCCAAAATTCAACCCATGGTCCTCTTGCCCGATCACTTTCGATCGAAGAGACCATCCGACCAGTATCCGCCATGGCGGATTCGCCGCATTGGTTTTAGACCCAATCGTCGATGGATTTCACCTCACAAGAGTCCTGATAGACGGCGGCAGTAGCCTGAACCTGCTTTATCAGGATAGAGTGCGCAAGATGGGCATAGACCCTTCAAGGATTAAACCTACAAAGACAACCTTCAAAGGCGTCATACCAGGTGTCGAGGCCAGTTGTACAGGCTCAGTTACACTGGAAGTGGTCTTCGGATCCCCGGATAATTTCTGAAGCGAGGAGTTAATCTTCGACATAGTCCCATTCCGCAGTGGCTATCACGCTCTGCTCGGACGAACCGCGTTCGCAAAATTCAACGCGGTGCCACATTATGCATACCTTAAGCTCAAGATGCCAGGCCCTCGTGGAGTCATCACGGTCAATGGAAACACGGAACGCTCCCTCCGAACGGAGGAACATACAGCGGCTCTCGCGACAGAAGTACAGAGCAGCCTTTTAAGGCAATTTTCGAGTCCGGCCGTTAAACGACCGGACACGGCCAAACGCGCCCGGAGCAACATCAACCAAGACCACCTGGCACGTTCCGAGAACGCGTAGCAATGCGGCCTCAACCCCACCCCTCGCACAATTGTAAGACAAACTCTCCGCGTACATAATTACACCCTGGAGATACCATGGGCATAGGGGGAGAGGCACAACCACAACAGACCCAGAGTGCGGTTCGACCACACCAGGGGCTCCCAAGTGTGTGGCTCTTTTTATCTTTTATTTCTTTTTTACACAGGACTCTGTCCGGCGGCGAACCTGCCGAACTCATGATGCAACAGCCAGGGAGGGACAAAGGCCGCGACGAACACTCAGGTGGTCTCCATCACGAGCATTAAATTTGTTCAATACACCATTCCGCGGCCTACCACTGGAGGGAGACGCCTTTAATTCGTCCAATCCCTTGCTTTCCGCACTATTTGTATCATTCCGCACTCATAGCAGATCTTCTCGAATAAAATGCAGCACTTTTTGCTCATAATTGCATTACCTTATATATATATGTTCATTTACGACATGTTGCATCCGTACATTTTGGTACGGCCAAATACACCAGCGGCTTATGTTGCCCGCATTATGGTGTGATAAAGTCCGCACACTTTCACAAGTGCGGCACCCCGAACTTATAGCATTATATGAATCGGCTCCGAATCATGTCTTGGGTCAATAGTTGGGTTTGCCCGGCTCCCATGTTTGGCACCTTACGTTCCGTTCTATCGCCTAAGGTAGCACTGGGAGAACCACTGCGATTGCGCCCCGGTTGAGCCGGGTTAACGCCTCAGTGGAGAAAGCTAAAACTGACTGTCATGATAAGGCGAGAGACTGGTCGTTGTTCGAGAGGTCCTTTCGGGTCCTTATAGACCTACGCCGCTTCGAGCGAAGTTCTAGATAATGTCCGACGAAGGCGTGGATAGCGCCCCTAATTCGGTCTTCCGAATACTAGGGGCTTCGCCGAAATTTAAAATTATAGAATTCTATGGCTAAGTGAGAGTGTTCAAGCACTATAAGTCCGGTTGCCTTGTTCGTTGTGTTGAGCGCCTCCCTAGATGGACCCAAAAATGGGAACAAGAGTGCTCAAGTTTATCCCGAACACCCCAGCACTCGTGGCATGGGGGCTGAAGCCGACGACTTGCCATCTCTCAGATTTAATAAACGGCCGCACAGAAGGTAATATTTTAAATTAATAAGCGTTGCTTAGCGCATATGAACAAAGTTTTCAGCGCACAGGATAACACATTGCAAATTTACTCAATAATTACATCCCTGGGGCACTCATCCGCAATCTTGCGGGCACCCTTCAGAACAGTCTTATAGTACATCTCGGGCGTACGATATTCCTTGCCCATTGGTGGCGCGTCAGTGATTAGCTTCTCCGCACCTTTGCACGGGCAAGGGCCCGGCGAGCACCTTCAATACAGGCGGAGCGCTTAATAACCTCCACCCAGGGGCACGCATCCACCAACCGTCGCACGAGGCCGAAGTAGCTCCCAGGCATGGCCTCTCCAGGCCACAGCCGGACTATGAGGCCCTTCATGGCCTGCTCGGCCACCTTGTGGAGCTCGACCAGCTGCTTCAGCTGGTCGCTAGGGGGCACCGGATGGCCGGCCTCAGCATACTGAGACCAGAAGACCTTCTCCGTTGAGCTCCCCTCCTCGGCTCGATAGAATGCAGCGGCATCAGACACGCTGGAGGCAGATCTGCAAACGCCCCTGGAGAGCTCCGAATTCGGGTAAGTAACACGTAATTTACATTCACATGCTTGCTTTGCATGAAAAATGCCTTACCCGCCGCTATCTTCCTCACCAACTCAATCTCCTGAAGGGACTTATGGGCATCGGCCTTGGCAGTCTTGGCACTTTCGAGAGCCGAGGCAAGCTCGGACTCTCGAGTCTTTGAGTCATGCTCCAAACTCTCATGCTTTTCCATGAGAGCCTGGAGCTCTTGTTGAACCACCGCCACCCGCGCCTCCTGCTTTTCTCGCTCTGCCCGTTCCGCGGCCGCATTGCGTTCGGCCGCAGACACGGCCTCCTTCAGGGTCGCCACCTCGTTCGTGGCCCCTGCAGTACCCATGTTATCCTTGTTATTTTTTGTTGCAATCTAAATCCTTTTCTGTAAGGTACAAGTTCAAAGTGGTGTTACTCACATTCTTTGTCCTGGAGCTGCTTCTTGGCGCGGCCGAGCTCTTGCTCGGACCGCTCGAGCTCCTGCTTCAAAGCAGCGACCTCCGCAGTCAGTGCGGCAGAGGTTAGCAGCGCAGCCTGCAACCCATATTGACATAATTTTTTAGCAACCCTGCGTATATCTTCTTTTTTTCAGATCCTCAATCCGGCTTTTCTTTCCGAACACCGAACCGAGCATCAGGGGCTACTGTCTATGCGGTATTACATTGCATATTTTTAACTTCTTACCTCAAAGCCTAATAGAAGGCTACTGCAGGCTTCGGTCAGCCCGCTCTTGGCGAGCTGTACCTTCTGAATCACCGCACTCATAATAGTGCGGTGTTCTTCCTCGATGGAAGTGCTCTGGAGCGCCTCCAACAAATTGTCCGGCGCCTCCCATTGGACGGAAGCCGCCGGCGTCACGGTCTTGCCCTTTGTGCGAAGGGGCCGCCGGCCGGACTCCGGAACCACTGCGGGTTCTGATGTGGAGTCCGGCGCAAAGTCCGGGAGGCTGCCTTGTGGCGCCTCCGGAGCCTCCCCTTGATGGGTCCCTTCTTGGGATCCCACCTCGGCGTCCTCGGTGTTGCAAGGGGTGGAGGCGGTCGGGATGGAATCTACATCCGACGGAGCCAACGACCCGCTCGATGTAGCGGGGAGATCATCCTTGGCCGGACTACAGGCAGCATGCGGCATCAGAATGACACTATGTGACACAGAAAAAGAAATTATAAATAACTCAGGAATCTGGATACTTACGATCTCGCTGGAGGCCTGGCCCTTGAAGGCCATTCTTCCTCGCCAACGTTGATGTTGGCGGAGCTGTCCGGGGGAATAGTTCTTCCCCTCTTGGACCCTTCGGCCTCCCCTGTTGGGGAAGCCTTCCTCTTCCTCTCTCCCTCCTCTAGGAGAGAGTCCTCTTTCTCCTCCTCGTTTTCGGGGGAGGAGTCCGCCCTGGAATCGTCGGATACCTGAAAACAGGAACTCTTTCGAGCACCCGTGGCCTCCTTCTTGGCCTTCTTCTCCGGCACCACGTGCGGTGCCGGAACCAGCAGCCTCGCTAGACGGGCGTCTACTGGGTTTTCTGCATGGGAGCCGGGCAGATAATCTGCTCCGCCTTCCTCATCCAGTCCTGTCAAAGGAAAAGGGGAAATTAAAACCCGCATAGAGTCAAACTATGAAAAGCAAGTGTCCCGTAAAGGGGTAGAATCACTTACCTCATCGGCTTGGCGCTGCGAGCGAAATCCGCGATATTCAGTCGCGGATGCGGGGGCTTCGGCGCCCTTAAACATTACCCTCCAGGCGCCTTCGTACGTCGTGTCGAAGAGCCCGCTCAGCGCCTGGTGCTGTTCCGGATTGAACTCCCACAGATTGAATGCCCGCTCTTGGCGTGGGAGAATCCGGCGGACGAGCATGACTTGGACCACGTTAACCAGCCTGAGCTTCTTCACCAGCTTCTGGATACAGGCTTGGAGTCCCGTCACCTCCTCCGAACTAACCCACAGCAAGCCCTTCTCTTTCCAGGAGGTGAGCTGCGTGGGGATACCAGATCTGAACTCGGGGGCCGCCGCCCACTTAGGGTCGCGCGGCTCGGTGATATAGAACCACCCCGATTGCCACCCCTTGACGGATTCCACGAAGGCCCCTTCGAACCAAAGGACATTGGGCATCATGCCCAACATGGCGCCTCCGCACTCCGCTTGAGTGCCCTTCACTACCTTCGGCTTGACATTGAAGGTCTTGAGCCACAAGCCGAAGTGGGGCTGGATGCAGAGGAAGGCCTCGCACACGACGATAAACGCCGAGATATTGAGGATGAAGTTCGGCGCCAGATCATGGAAATCCAGGCCGTAGTAGAACATGAGCCCGCGGACAAAGGGGTGAAGTGGAAAACCCAGTCTGCGGAGGAAGTGGGGAAGAAAAACGACCCTCTCATGGGGCCTGGGGGTGGGGATGAGCTGCCCCTCATTGGGCAGCCGGTGCGCGATGTCGCCGGACAGGTCGCCGGCGCTGCGCAGTCTTTCGATGTGCTCCTCCGTAACGGAGCAGGTCATCCACTTGCCTCCCGCTCCGGACATAACTAGGGAAGGTTGAGACGAGATGTGCGGGCTTGGGCGCTGGAGCTCGAGTGCGCGGAGATGGATAAGCAAAGGAGGAAGAAGGCGTAGGTGAAAAGGTGAATCCTTATCCCTTATATGGGCGGGCGAAGTCTACGCGTCCCCCACCGGCCTGGTAAAACTCGCTTATCCCCCAAGTGTCACCATCAATGGCGCGGTTGGGTTACCCACGTCCGTGTTGATGAGAATCCCGGATTAAGGGGGAACACGATCTCTGCTTCGACAAGACGTACCAAGGAAACCGCTTCGCTAAATGCGCTGAGGTGGTAGAGTAAAAACGATTCAAGTGATGGCTTGGTAGTGGCGTGACGTCATGCCGCAAAAAACGTCAGCAGATTGAACTTGTGTATATATTATTCTCTCTACGGTGGAATGTGGAATTTATTTTGCAGAGCCGGACACTATCCTGGTGTTCACAATCTTCTATTATTCGGAGGAGGAACCCGCCTTGCAATTCCAAGCAATATACACGCCGGACTTATCGTCATTGAAGCCTGCTTCAGGGGCTACTGAGGGAGTCCTGGATTAGGGGGTGTCCGGATAGCCGGACTACCATCATCAGCCGAACTATCATCGGCCGGACTATCATCATCGACCGGACTCCAAGACTATGAAGATACAAGATTGAAGACTTCGTCCCGTGTCCGGATGGGACTTTCCTTGGCGTGGAAGGCAAGCTTGGCGATACGGATACGTAGATCTCCTACCATTGTAACCGACTCTATGTAACCCTAGCCCTCTCCGATGTCTATATAAACCGGATGGCTCTAGTCCGTAGGACACAACAACAACAACCATTACAATCATACCATAGGCTAGCTTCTAGGGTTTAGTGTCCTTGATCTCATGGTAGATCCACTCTTGTAAACATCCACAATATCAATATCAATCAAGCAGGATGTGGGGTTTTACCTCCATCAAGAGGGCCCGAACCTGGGTAAAACATCGTGTCCCTTGTCTCCTGTTACCATCCGCCTAGACGCGCAGTTCGGGACCCCCTACCCGAGATCCGCCGGTTTTGACACCGACAAGCACCATGATCTTCATGATAGAGAGTCTCCTATGTTGTCACTTTCATATACTAGTGGGAATTTTTCATTATAGAACTTGGCTTGTATATTACAATGATGGGCTTCCTCAAAAGTGCCTTAGGTCTTCGTGAGCAAGCAATATGGATGCACACCCACTTAGTTTCTTTTGTTGAGCTTTCATAAACTTATAGCTCTAGTGCATCCATTGCATGTCAATCCCTACCCACTCACATTGATATCTATTGATGGGCATCTCCATAGCTAGTTGATATGCCTAGTTGATGTGAGATGATATTCTCCTTTTTGTCTTCTCCACAACCACAATTCTATTCCACATATAGTTCTATGTCCATGGCTCACGCTCATCTATTGCGTGAAGATTGAAAAAGTTTGAGAACATCAAAAGTATGAAACAATTGCTTGGCTTGTCATCGGGGTTGTGCATGATTAAATACTTTGTGTGATTAAGATAGAGCATAACCAGACTATAGGATTTTGTAGGGATAACTTTCTTTGGCCATGGTATTTTGAGAAGACATGATTGCTTTGTTAGTATGCTTGAAGTATTATTATTTTTATGTCAATATTAAACTTTTGTCTTGAATCTTTCGGATCTGAACATTCATGCCACAATAAAAAAAATTACATTGAGAAATATGCTAGATAGCATTCCACATCAAAAATTCTATTTTTATCATTTACCTACTCGAGGACGAGTAGGAACTAGGCTTGGGGATGCTTGATATCTCTCCAACATATCTATAATTTTTGATTGTTCCATGTTATTATATTATCTGTTTTGGATGTTTAATGGGCTTTAATATGCTCTTTTATATTATTTTTGGGACTAACCTATTAACCGGAGGAACAGTGCCAGTTTCTATTTTTTGTGTGTCTATTTTTGCGTTTTACAGAAAAGGAATGTCAAACGGAGTCCAAACGGAAGGAAACCTTCATGAGGATCTTTCTTGGACCAAAAGAAATCCAGAAGACTTGGAGTTGAAGTCTGGGACTCTACAAGGAAGCCACAAGGAAGGAGGGCACACCCCGGGGGTAGGCGCGCCCCCCACCCTCGTGGGCCCCTTGTAGCTCCACTGACGTACTTCTTTCGCCTATATATACTCTTATACCCTAGAAACATCAGGGGGATCCACGAAACCACTTTTCCACCACCGCAACTTTCTCTTCCCGTGAGATCCCATCTTGGGACCAGTTCCGGCGATCCGCCGGAGGGGGAATCGATCATGGAGGGCTTCTACATCAACACCATTGCCTCTCTGATGAAGCGTGAGTAGTTTACCATAGACCTTCGGGTCCATAGTTATTAGCTAGATGGTTTCTTCTCTCTCTTTGATTCTCAATACCAAGTTCTCCTCGATGTTCTTGGAGATCTATTTGATGTAATATTCTTTTTCGGTGTGTTTGCCGAGATCCGATGAAATGTGCATTTATGAACTTGATTATCTATGAATATTGTTTGGTTCTTCTATGAATTCTTATATGCATGATTTGATATCTTTGCAAGTCTCTTCGAATTATCGGTTTAGTTTGGCCTACTAGATTGATCTTTTTTGCAATGGGAGAAGTGCTTAGCTTTGGGTTCAATCTTGGGGTGTCCTTTCCCAGTGATAGTAGGGGCAGCAAGGCACGTATTGTATTGTTGCCATCGAGGATTAAAAGATTGGATTTATATTATATTGCTTGAGTTTATCCCTCTACATCATGTCATCTTGGTTAATGTGTTACTCTATTCTTATGAACTTAATACTCTAGATGCATGCTAGATAGCGGTCGATGTGTGGAGTAATAGTAGTAGATGCAGAATCGTTTTGGTCTACTTGATACGGACGTGATTCCTATGTTCATGATCATTGCCTTAGATGTCTTGATAATTATTCACTTTTCTATCAATTGCTCGGCAGTAATTTGTTCACCCAACGTAATACTTGCTATCTTGAGAGAAGCCACTAGTGAAACCTATGGCCCCGGGTCTCGTTTCCATTATATTGAATCTATTAGTTTCCCATCAACTTGCCAATTTCTGTCACCATTCCTTTTTAATTGCAATCTTTACTTTCCAATCTATATAACAAAAATACCAAAAATATTTACCTTATTATCTCTATCAGATCTCACTTTTGCAATTGGCCGTGAACGGATTGACAACCCCTTTATTGCATTGGTTGCAAGGTTCTTGATTGTTTGTGCAGGTACTAGGTGACTTGTGTGTCATCTCCTACTGAATTGATACTTTGGTTCTCAAAACCGAGGGAAATACTTATGCTACTTTGCTGCATCACCCTTTCCTCTTGAAGGGAAAACCAACGTATGCTCAAGAGGTAGCAACATGTCGTGTGGGCACTTGGGAGATTACAATCTTCTGCAAAACAAGGTCTGTCCAACTGACGTGGTAATCTAGATGAGTTGGACTATGATGGTAAAACCCTATATAATCCAACGGAGTAAGGATAATCTCATGGGAGGTCTGGAAGTTCACAAGAACCAACTTTCTCTTGTCTTCTCTGACGGCAGCCATCTAGTGGGAGTTCATGCTGACCCAGTACATACCTGCCAAGAAGTCTCAAGTGATGGTGATCAGATCGAAGTCGACGGAAATGATGTACGGCGACCCATTACATTCCTGCAAAGAAGTTTCAGCTAATGGTGGTCGGATTGAAGTTGAGGGGCATCATGTATTCCTCCGTATCATGGTGAGCCAATCTCGCAAGACCAGATAGCAGCAAGCAGGGTGTCTTGAAAATCTTAGGCCTCTCTTCGATGATGGCTGTGTGCAAGTCCCTTGAGCATGTAGCGAGCGGCATGACGCTCAACATATCCATACACGGACAACGGAGGTCGAGGATGTCACTGGGGAGATTGCTCCAATCGTGACTCATATGGATGATGCGCGGTTCGCGTTCGGCCATGGTGGAGTTTGGAAGGTGGGGTTTTTGGGGGCTTGATTTACGGGGGAGAAGGTTGTCGGTCCTGGAGCAGCTAGCGAGGGAATAGTGGTACTGGGGGAGGCGAGCGAGGCAATAGTACGCGGGGGCATAGTGAGATGGAGATGGAGATGGAGTGGTGCTAGGGGAGAGGGAGACGAGGCGAGTCATGCTAATGTGCTATACAGCGGCGGTGACAGACTGCATGGTGCACAAGGTGAGGCTGACTTTGGTAACCCGAACACGCCGCCTGGACTAGTGTCAGGTGCAGGGTGTTGTCACTTCACTGTGAGGACTGGATGAATAGTATTTTGTCCATCAAGTGTACCACAGTTGTACTAATGCTACTAGTCGGAACATGAGTACTCGAGTACTGTATAGTGGAAATAGGTCTCCTGTGCTAGCATGCCTCTGCGTTCACCTCATCCTCCAGGTATCATCCATATTGCGAGCAGAACCAAATTCTCGTGCATGCAGAAGCGCAAAGGCGGGCCTTTTCTTTTTTGAAGATAACCGTGTATTCCTTAACGAGAATGTTGTGTCTCCCACGCACGCGCCAATATCCATCTGAACCAGCTACAACACATTTTTTTTATCTATTTGCATATGTCCCACCTATCCGGAAAGGTGCAGAAATACAAAGGAATCATAAAATGTCTCGCCAGGGTGATTCGAAAGAGTGACCTCAACTAGCTAGTGGCACATGTAGCGCTAAAAGGATGGGCACGTACACGAACAGGTATAACTCCTCAGTCTACCCGCATAGCCTTTTAGTTTAGTCTACCTAGCCGTCTAATCAACTGCCTGCACGCAACTTCTCCCATTTACTTCTCCATCGGGAGCTGATTTTCCTTGGCTTCTTCACCTCTCCTTCGTCTTTGTTTGCATCCAAACCCCACTGCATTCACATTGTTTTAATCTCTTCACATACTCCTGGAGTAATTCTGAAGCCCCTTTAAGTAATCATCTTCTTCAGTTAGACTAGCCATCTAGTCCTAATTCTCCAAACCATAGCCCTCCGGTCCAGCGGTTCCAAATGGCAAAAGATATACAGATGCAGGTTTTGAGCATCCAACATGTCCTCGTCGAAGGCTCATTGAGCATAGTTGCCACCGTCACCGACCACCCAAGGGTTGTTCGGAAGTGGATCAACAATGTATCCAACTCCTCGAAAAGGTAGAGATGAAGGTCATCGATCTCGATGCAGAGTACACGGAGCGTGCCACTGGGAAGATCCAATGCGCCGCCGTCCTTCAGCTGTGCCGCGAAGATGATGTGTTGGTGTACCACATCATACACGCACCCTCCATACTAGGTGAGCTCCACGATTTCTTGTCTCGGGAGGATATATACTTCTGTGGGGCAGCCATCAAAGGGGACGAACAGAAGCTGGCGCCGGACAACCTTGATTTGAAAAGCAGCGCTGACCTACAATCCAGAATCAAAATGCTTGTACAAGAATGTGATAAACAGACACCATCCCTATTCGACGTAGTAAATTTTTTGCTCGGTACAAATCTTCAGAATGGTTACGAGACACTGGCATTAAGGTCTTCTAGATGGGAGAATTATCCCTTGATGTACGAGCGGATAAAATATGCTGCCCTCGATGCCTATGTGAGTTTCAAAAGAGCTACAAGGTCCAAAGAGCATGTTACGAAGCCGTTGTCGGTGTCAAAACCGGCAGATCTCGGGAAGGGGGTCCCAAGATGTGCGTCTAAGGATAAAGGTAACAGGAGGCAGGGGACACGATGTTTACCTAGGTTCGGGCCCTCTTAATGGAGGTAATACCCTACTTCCTGCTTGATTGACTTTGACGAGTAAAGGGGTTACACGAGTTGATCTACCTCGAGATCGTGATGGCTAAACCCTAGATGTCTAGCCTGTATGATTATGATTACTTCTATGGAATAACCCTCCGGTTTATATGGATACCGAAGGGGACTAGGGTTGTACAAAGTCGGTTTACTGAGGAAGGAAATTACACATCCGGACGCCAAGCTTGTCATCCACGCAAAGGAGAGTCCCATCCGGGCACGGGAGAAGGCCTTCTTTCTTGTATCTTCACGGCCCATCAGCCCGGCCCCTAGCATATAGGCCGGCTACCCGAGGACCCCATAATCCAGGATTCCCTCAGTAGCCCCCAAACTTACCTTCAATGACGATGTTATATCTGGCTTTATGTCTTTGACTTTGCAAGGCAGGTTCTCCATTGTACTTCGTATAGCTCGGCTTTTACATTAAATGACATACCCTTCAGCTTCTATGCCGCCGTCGCCTCGGCCTCCATGTGTCGAACGAATATGAAGGGTCCAGGCATTTTTGCAAGTAACCCCTTGTCCATATGGCGAATGCATCTATTTAAAGAGATTGAATCTCAGATACCATTCCTCACCAGGCGAAAATCCTTAGAGCTTGTCATAGGAATTTATCCAAACATGGATGGCGCTCCTAGTTCTTCCTCGCGCCCCCATGGTTCTCAAAAAGGAGAGCTGCTCAATAACCCACGCCCAGTTGACCAAGCTTCAGACGCAGGGATATCTTCCTCCTTAGGATCTAGTCCCCGTTCGGGTGGGATTAACTTCTATCAACAGCAAAATCCTGAGGAAGAACTTCCCCAATCCTACTAAAGGGGAATGGTGTGCTTTGTTTCCTTCCTGCTGAGAGGCGTGGGATTTCTGATTCATCCTTTCCTCAGAGGTCTTCTGGAGTATTATGGCCTCCAACTGCACAATCTCATGACGGCCCCATCCTGCACATTGCAGGCTTCGTTGCTCTTTGCAAGCTGTTCGAAGGCTGTGAGGCCCATTTCGAGTTATGGAGGAAATATTTCTGCCTCATCCCCCGCTCCCAAGGGGATACATATTCAAGGTGGGCGGCACTGAAGTATGGCGCATAGCCTGAACAGGATACCTGTCCGGCACTCCGAAGAAGGCATCCAAAGAGTGGCCCTCGGAGTGGTTCTATATCGAAGACGTTGTTCTCCCAGACCCAATCCGACAAGGTCTTCCCAAATTTTCCACTGTTCCTTTGAAGAAGCGCGCCAGTTGGCATCCCCGAAGCTATGAAGAAGATGACAATGCATAGATTAAGAGGCTAGTGAGCAAGATCAGAAGGCTTTCAATAACGCGATGTGTCCATCCACTTCAATTCAGAAGGCTTTCCATGTGGCATTACAACGGGGAGGACGATGCATCATGCTGTGGCCGCAAGGGTCCGGACAATTTCGTCGCTTCGGCCGCCATGTTGGCTGATCTTTACAAAGGGGAGAAGGAAGACTTCACTCACCTTAAATGCTTAAAAGGTTTCTCTATGTATAACCCCATTGATTGGGTAAGTTTTCAATCATAGGCCCCACTCAATCTTTTTCTTTAATTAAGCTTAGTCGAATTTACTTCGGCTACCTTTAACAGGAATGGAGAAAGGTCGCCACAGGGATCTACAACCCTACTCTACAGCCAGAGAACCATAATCGAGACCTAGATCCCGGATTTGAAGAGGATCCAGATATATTTATAGAATTGAAGGAAGGAGTCTTTTATCAGGCGAGCTACGATGGCACGGAAGTGGCCATTATAGCCGATTACCCCGGCCTTCTCCCCTCCTCCCATGTAAGTACCCAGGAGACACCCCCTCAAAAAGACTTTTCCCCTTGCGACTCACCCACCGTATTGTACCATGCTCCCAAGGGGCGACGCTCATCCCATCGTACCGCGGCAAAGGCATCTTCTAGGAAGATGACACTTGCACAGGGCGTGTCTTTGAAAAGAAAGGCAAACGATGAGACTGTCGGGCCCTGTCCTTCGTCAGAGAGGTTTAATTCTTTAACACGCACTCAGTGGATGGTGAAATTTCCTGATGTGCCATATCACAGGAGGAGTGTACGCCGGACTGTATCTGGAGACCTAGCCGGCCATGTGCAGGCTAATCCAGTCCTGGACCCTGCAACAAGTATTGGAGGGGATGCAGGAGAGTCATCTCCCAGAGGATTTGGATAAAGTATCCGTCACCAGCTCTGAAGTGGAGAGTGAGATGAATCATCGGCGGCGGAGAGCGGCTATGCATGACCGAAATTTCACCGAAGAGGCATTCAACGCTTTCAACTTAGCGGATGCTTACATCCGAGCTGCTTGGGATGGACTTGCTTGAGCCACTCACCAGCTTTCAAAGGATATGCGGGTAAGGACTTTTTGTGCAGATTCAATAAGCATATGCTAGTAGCCCCCGAGTCTTGAAGCAGTTGGCCCAACCGATTTAAGGGTCGTTACATCCTCAGGTACTCACGGAGAAAAATAACACATTATCCAAGGAGCTAGAAGAATGCCGAACTAAGCTAACTGTTGCCACTGTCGAACTGGAAAATTTAAAGAATTCCAAGAAGGCACCTGATGGTAAGTACAATAGTAGCCCGAAAATAATATTTCGTGCCTACAATGATGTTGCTTAACTATGCATCGTTTCGTTGGTAGGGTCGACAGATCAGCTGAAGGAGAAGCTAAGGGCTGCTCAAGTGGACAAACAACATGCCGAAGGGCAAGAAGCCGCTGGTCAACGTGTATTGACACGGACCATTAATGATAAGAACAAACTACATGATGCAAATATCAAACAAGTCGAAGAAATGAAGGATTTAAGAGCCCAACTATCGGATGCTTTGAAGGAGAACATGAAGCTGAAAGGCGGCATATTCAGTATGCTCTTTAACCCGACTTTCACACGGTCTCCTGATTGAAAATTTTACAAGTTTGTTTCTGTAGGTGTGCTGACCCAACATCCCGAGGGAGAAGTGTCTAGATTTCAAGGTGATCTACTACAAGAGCTATCCAAAGTGCACGAGCAAGCTCGAAAAGCAATGCAGAACATGGCTAAGGCTTTATGGCCATCTGATCCACCTCCAGGAAGTATGGAGGAGCTCTTGAATTTATTTAAGGGAGCTCGTCGCTTTTTTGAGCTATGGAAGATATCAGCATGTCGGGAAGGCGCACGAGAGGCCTGGGCCATGGTGAAAACATGGTACACCAGACTTGATCCGAATCATATGGCCCGGGTCGGACCTCGGGGACTAGATGGACAGCAAATTCCTGTTAGCTTAGTGTACGACCAAGTAAAGATAGCCGCTAAGTTTTCTCAATGGGATTGTAAACTAGACAATCTGTTAGATGGTCTAGAGGAGGAAGAAGTTTTCGAGTCGAAGTAGCAATGTACTTTCTCAACAAACTTATTTCCAGCCAAACTGTAAAACGATTGTCATGGCAGACTTTCTACTTCGACCTCTGAAACTCGAGGTTTGGAGTGTTTCCGGATATTGTACCGTCGGTAAACACCAAAGTATGTTCGGAAACTAGGCAGTCCGGTCATAGTTGCTTGAACAGACAAGTTGTATTCGGGGAGTTATGTTATATTACATTTGATCGTAAGAAACGTCTTCTAGAGAGAATAGTTCCATTAAGGGTTCCTTTCCCTCGGACAACATGCATTTGTGTGCATGCTGGAGCTGTAATGCGAAGAATCACATTATACGCTATAATTTGGGGGCTTATATTGCTGCGAGGGTAGTTCGTCTTTTGTCCACCGACCAATTATTCCCTTAAGAATGCTAGCTTTCGGCTTCACCCATCTGAGGTACACGTCCGGATAACCCGGCTGTAACAATCTCAGAGGTGCTCCCTTTATGCCCTAGCCGAACAAGCAAGAACATAGGGCATAAGCACAGGAGCCAGGCAACCCAGTTTGCCAAAAACTTAAGTCATAAGGTGCATATAATGGCGAAGACAAGACACATGTGAGTAGACAACACACATATATGGTGAGCTTGATGCTTGAAAAATAATAATGATAGTATGCTTCTGTGAAAAGGAGCTCCCAGGTATTATGGGGATGTACATTTAATGATGTATGCTCCTCAAGTGTGCGGTTTATCCGAACACTGGCTAGAAGTTGTATAAAAACGAAAAGGAAAAATGTGAGAGGGAGAAAAGAAAGGACGAAGAAAAAAGGTATAAGTGCGAACTTAGGCGTAGAATCTTCGGAGCTGGGCAACATTCCATGGGTTTGGTTCCGAATGATTATCCGAAGCGTTGCGAAGGCGATAGGCTCCTCCAGTGAGAACTTCAACTATAATGAAGGGACCCTCCCATTTGGGCTTGAGATTGTCTTTTTTCTTCTCTGGCAGGCGTAGAACGAGTTCACCAACATTATAAGTCTTTGCCCGTACTTCCCTGCTTTGATATCGCCGAGCTTGCAGTTGATAGAATGCTGAACGGGACTTCGCGACATCGCGCTCCTCCTCCAAGCCATCCAGATCGTCCTGCCGATCGAGGTCGGCCTCTCTCTCTTCGTACATGCGCACTCGAGGTGAGTCATGAATAAAGTCGCAAGGCAAAAATGCCTCCACGCCGTACACCATGAAAAAAGGTGAATATCTGGTTGTGTGATTGGGCGTGGTCCACAACCCCCAAACTACAAAATCGAGTTCTTCGACCCAGTGCTTGTCTGATTCTTGTAGAGATCGCACTAGTCTGGTTTTGATGCCGCTCATTATCAGGCCGTTAGCCCGTTTGACCTGACCGTTTGTCTGAGCATGATATATGGAGGCTTAATCAAGCTTGATGCCCAAATTAGCGCACCAGGTTTTCACCTCATTGGCCGTAAAGTTAGAACCGTTATTAGTAATGATAGTGTGCAGGACACCATAACGGTGTACGGCACCGGATATGAAGTGTATAACCGGTCCGGCTTCGGCCGTTTTGACTGGTTTGGCTTCTATCCACTTAGTGAACTTGTTGACCATAACCAGCAAATATTTCTTCTTATAGCTTCCCTCTTTAAGGGGTCCGACCATGTCTAGCCCCCAGACGGCAAAAGGCCAAGCAATGGGAATTGTTCTTAGGGCAGTGGGCGGCATATGGCTTTGATTGGCAAAAGGCTGGCATCCAATGCAATGCTGTACGAGGTCCTGTGCGTCTTCTGGAGCCGTGGGCCAAAAGAAACCCGTATGGAAGGCCTTACTTACAAGGGCCCGAGCTGCGGCGTGATGGCCACCGAGACCGGCGTGTATTTCAGCCAAGAGCTGCCACCCCCCTTCTTCGGAGATGCATCTTTGGAGTACTCCGGTGGTACTTTTCTTGTATAGTTCCCCTTCGTGAACTTTGTAGACCTTTGAGCGTCGAACAATACGACGTGCCTTGGTCTGATCATCAGGGAGCTCATTCCTAGTAAGGTAGGCGAGGAAAGGTTCAGTCCACGGGGCAATTACAACCATGATTTCCTGGGCTGATGGTGTTATTTCGGCGCCCGAACCCCCGATTATATCGGAACTATGTTCGGAGTCTGGGGGTATGGTCGGCTCCAGACCAGTGTTGCCACTCTCGTCCTGCCACATCACGGATGGCTTGAAGAGCCTCTCCACAAAGGTGTTGGGTGGGATGGGGTCGCGTTTAGCACCCATGCAAGCAAGGATGTCCGCGTCTTGATTACTCTCTCGAGCCACGTGGTGAAACTCGAGCCCGTCAAACCAAGCTGATATTTTGAGTATGGCATTGCAGTAAGCTGCCATCTTTGGATATTTTGCATCAAATTCTCCATTTATTTGGGATATTGCAAGGTTTGAATCCCCACGTACTTCAAGGCATTGTATGCCCATGGAGATGTCCATCTGGAGACCGTGCAATAGGGCCTCGTATTCGGCTGCATTGTTGGAGTCTGTATACAATATTTGGAGCACACAGCGGACTATGTCTCTTGTGGGGGATGTCAAGACGGCACCAACCCCAAGTCCGGCTAGCACTTTGGATCCATCGAAGTGCATCACCAGTTTGAATATGTGCCATACTCTTTAGGGAGTTCGGCCTCTGTCCATTCGGCGACGAAGTCAGACAACACTTGAGATTTAATAGCTCAGCGTGGCTTGTAGGTTATTTCGAATGGTAAGAGCTCAATGGACCATATGGCAATCCGGCTGGTGGTGTCCCGGTTGTTTATGATATCATTGAGTGGTACTTCAGAGGCCACCGTGATCGAGCACTCTTGGAAGTAGTGCCGTAACTTGCGGGATGCCATAAAGACTGCATATGCTATCTTTTGATAATGAGGGTATCAGGACTTGCATGGTGTAAGGACCGTCGATACGTAATATACTGGTTTTTGGAGTGGGAATTTATGTCCCTCTTCATCTTATTCGACGACGAGCACCGCACTCACCACCTGGTGAGTTGCAAATATGTAGATCAACATCGGTTCGCAGACGTTTGGTGCGGCCAGGATTGGGTTACTTGCCAACAAAGTTTTTATTTCTTCCAGTCCGGCTATGGCAGTGTCCGTCCACACGAAGTGGTCAGTGCGGTGGAGCACGCGATATAATGGAAATGCCTTTTTCCCTAGTCTGGAGATGAGGCGGCTCAAAGCGCCATGCACCCAACTAGTTTTTGGACCTACTTGAGGTTTGTTGGTGTTGCCAACTGTGACAGGGCTCGGATTTTGGCTGGGTTTGCTTCGATTCCTTTATTGGAGACAATGAACCCAAGCAGTTTTCTGGCTGGAACGCTGAAAATGCATTTTTCCGGATTGAGCCATATGTCATATGCTCGGAGGTTGTCGACTGTAAGGCGTAAGTCATCCACCAATGATTCGACATGCTTGGTTTTGATGACTACGTCATCTACATATGCCTCCACAGTTTTGCCGATTTGCTTTTCCAGGCATGTTTGAATCATCCGTTGGTAGGTTGTGCTAGCGTTCTTGAGCCCAAAGGCACAGTGTTGAAGCAAAATGGCCCCATACGGGGTGATGAATGCCGTTGCGGCTTGGTCAGATTCTTTCCTCTTATTTTGATGGTATCTAGAGTATGCGTCAGGGAAACACAGAGAATCATGTCCCGCGGTCGCGTCAATAATATGGTTAATGTGAGGTAGTGGGAAGTGGTCCTTAGGGCAAGCCTTATTAAGGTCCTTGAAATCGACACACAGGCGCCAGGATTTAACCCTCTTTGGTACGATGACCAAGTTTGCTAGCGAGTCCGGATGTTTGATCTCTCTGATAAACCTGGCTTCGAGCAGATTTGCTAGCTCCTCCCCCATAGCCCATCATTTGGGTTCAGAAAATCGGCGCAACGTTTTCTTGACTGGTTTGTATCCTTTCAGTATATTGAGACTATGCTCGACCAGTCTTCGTGGGATACCTGGCATATCCGAGGGGTGCCAGGCAAAGATGTCCCAATTCTCATGCACGAATGCACGTAATGCAACGTCGATCGTCGGATCAAGCTATGCCCCAATGGAAGCTGTCTTCTTGGGGTCCGTCGGGTGGACTTGATATTTGACTATTTCGTCTGCTAGCTTGAAGGAAGTGGATTTGGGTCTCTTATCAAGGATTACGTCGTCCCTATCCACTATGGAACGGAGGGTGGTTAATTCTTCAACAGCGAGGGCCTCGGATAAAGACATGAGGGCCAGAGAGGAGATTTTGTTTTTGACGCAGAGTGCTATGTCCGGATCACTGGTGATAGTGATAACTCCATTGGGCCCGAGCATTTTAAGCTTCATATACCTGTAATGGGGAATGACTTGGAAGCGTGTGAATGCGTCTTGCCCCAGCAGGGCGTGATACCCGCTGTTGAAAGGTGCCACATGGAAGAGTAACTCTTTGGACCTATAGTTCTTCAGGGTGCCGAATACCACATCGAGTTTGATTTTCCCCGAGCATCTTGCTTCCTGACTAGGGATAATACCTTGAAAGGATGTCTTATTTTGCTCAATGTGACTCCTGTCCATTTGCATTTTATTGAGTGTGTCTTCGTAGATGACGTCCAGTCCGCTGCCGCCGTCCATTAGCACTTTAGTGAGCCGAAAGCCGTCCACGATTGGGTTTAGGACCAAAGCGGCTGCTGCCCGGACTGAGCGGGATCTTGGTTCGTCATCGGCGTTGAAAGTGATAGTCGTATCGTTCCAAGGATTTACTGTTGCCACTTGGCAGACTTCGGCAAGGTCGCCGATGATGATATAGACCTAGTGTAGGGTCATAGGCCTGACCTATACGCCATACCCAAGGTCACTGCCCTAGAAGCAAAGAAGCCCAAGAGACAACAAGGAGTGCCTAGTGCAGGCGTCGAGTGCAATCCACTTGACCAATCAGTCACTCGGGTACCCCTCCTTACTGATGACACTCGACCAATCAATCACTCGAACTACTGTAGACCAAGAGTCACTCAGAACGGTAACGGTCGGACATTCACTCCGTAGTCTTTAAGATCATTAATAGCACTTATGGCTGGCATTATCAGTAACGCCCCATGTTTATCTACATTGAACTCCTTGTAATGGGGGATGGCTGGGTCCTGGTGCACTCTATATAAGCCACCCCCTCCTCTGGGACAAGGGTTCGCACCCCCTATAACACACACTCTCATAATCCAGTCGACCAGCTCAGGGCACCGAGACATAGGGCTTTTACCTCCTCTGAGAGGGGCCTGAACTCGTAAACACTTGCGTACAATCTCATCATAGCTAGGACCTTGCCTCCTCATTCGTACCCCCTATACTTACTGTCATACTTAGAACCACGACAGTTGGCGCCCATCATGGGGCAAAGCATCTTAGCGACTTCCGATGAGGTTGCAGTTTCTTTGATCTTCATCAGCATGGTTTCCAACGGAGGTTTCGTCATGGGCTGCGAGTTCCGACTCGATGCGCTCACTTTCGTCACCGACAACTCCGCCTGGCTCCAGGAGCCCCCCTTGATGTCGAGGCTCTCCCGGCTCGTGGCTCGTTGCACTTCCGTACGAGTTCCTATGGCGTCCTCCTTTGGCAGACGTCTTCCCCGTACCAGTCGGTCATCGCGTCGACACCTCACTCCGCTAGATGCCGCCGCAACCGGTCTGGGCATTCACGGCTCCAGCGGTGGGTGAGACATGTGATGGCTCGTCAGGCGTTCACCCCCCAAGTCGAGGTGATCGAGCCCGACGTATTTCCCTGTGGATCGGTCGACCTGTCAGCTGATTTTGTAGATACCTTTTCCGAGAGCGGGAGTTGTGACCCTGTGGCGGAGGTCCTCATGGCCGACTCCCATCACGGTCCACCTGGTTTTTGTCGCAGCGGCGACAGTCGTAGAAGCGATGGCCCCATCATTCGACCATGAAGAGTATCAGCCCCAACCTCTCAGCTCGCAGCAGAGGGAGGAGCTGCATTACCGCAACGTGGAGGCTCTCCAGACCCCCATCATAGGGGAAACCTCGAGGCCCGGGCCTTGGAGGCAGTGCGCCTGGCCACTCTGGCTGAGCGCACTCGTCTGGAGAATCTCCAACATTCTCTCGACGAGCATGCTCGTCGACTGATCCCCGAGTCTAGTCGACGTCCACGGCAATTGTTTCCACCAGAAACTCAGGTATTCTGCACACCAATTCAGAATCTTGCAGCCGTTGCGCATATTGCGGATTCCATTCAGCCGTCCCATTCGGAGGCTAGAAGAGGCTTATAACAGATCAGAATGCTGCTGCGAGCAGTAGGAGACCAGAACTCCGCTGTGTCCCAGTCGCGGAACAGAATCCACAGCAGATCAGTAAGAGTAGACAGTGTTTAGTTAGCACACAGTCCTAGGTCACCTTTGCGGCATGGAGGTCGTGATCACCGCCAGGATTGGCACCTGGGAAGAGCTCATGGAGAATATGATCGTGAGTACACCCGCGAGAACCACCGTCGAGCGCCTTCGCCCCTTTCGAGGGATGGCTCATATGTGCCCCGGCGATATGATGGCAGGCGTCTGTATGGGAATGACCGCAGAGTTCTAGTCGACCCTAGAGAGCCTGGCTTCGATGCAAGGTCTGTCCTTGTGCAGGGTTTGGTCGACCAGAACAGAGCATACAGAGAAGGGCTGGATCAAGACAGACCTAGTGGAAGCCGAGTCCACGTTTCCGGCCCAGAGTGTTTCGGAAGAGCCATCAGAACTGCTGAGATTCCTCATAACTTCAGACTGGTGACTGGTGTCAGTAAGTTCACAGGATAGTCAAAGCCCGATACTTGGCTTGAAGACTACCAAGTGGTTGTGCACATTGGTGGCGGCAGTGATGAGGTGGCGATGAAGCACCTTCCTCTAATGCTTGAAGGTTCTATCAGGGCTTGGCTGAATCAGTTGGCCTCTGGGAGCATTTTGAGTTGGGATGAGTTAGCCCGCGTGTTCACCAGAATGTTTGAGGGCACCTGCAACAGACCTGATGGTCTATCGGAGTTGCAGCATTGCATTGCAGAAACCGAATGAAACCTTGAAAGACTATATCCAGAGATGGATCACTCTGCACCACATAGTGGAGAATGTGTCAGATCACCAAACAGTCTATGCCTTCAAGGAAGGCGTTCTCTACAGAGAGCTCAATCTGAAGTTCGGTCGGACTGGAGATATGTCTTTGACTCGGATGATGGAGATTGCCACCAAGTACGCTAACAGCGAATAAGAGGACCGACTCCGGAGCGGTAAACACAAAGCAGTCGCCCAGGACACTTGAGGAGGAAATTCCAGTCGGAAGCAGAAGCGAAAGGCTGAGGTAGCAGGTCTTGTCGAGGCAGCAGTGTTGAATCAAGGAAAGTTCAAAGGGAAACCCAAAGGACCTTGGATCCCTAAGAAAGTGAAGGACCAGGAAGGAAACAATGTGATGGATTTGTCGTGTCATATTCACACCAAGAAGGATGAGGGGAGGAGGGGACCTGATTCTCCCCAAGCATACCACTCGACAATGTCGACTCTTAATCCAAAACTTCTGAGAGAGTAAACCCAGTGATAAGGACAAACAGTCTGAGTAGGAAGAAGAAGATAAGGATGATGATGGTAGTTACCCCAATGTCAATGCCACCTTGGTGATTTTTGCCAGTATCGAGAGCAAAAGTTGACTGAATATCGAGAGTAAACCCATTCTTGGCAATGATGAAGTATTTGAAGTGGTCAAAAAAACCCATTACATTCGACCAGTCTGACCACACGGCACGACCCCTGGGCGGCAAGCGCTGGTGGTCGACCCAGTCGTGGGAGGCACCCGACTGACCAAGGTTCTGATGGATGGTGGCAGTGGTCTGAATATTCTGTATGCTGAGGCCCTCAAAGGGATGGGCATTCCGATGTCCAAACTCAGCGAGAGCAACATGCGGTTCCATGGAATCTTCCCAGGAAAGAAAGTCAAATCACTTGGCCAGATCACTCTTGACGTGGTTTTTGGCGATGAGAAGAATTTCCGCAAGGAGAAGTTGACGTTTGAGGTTGTGGATTTCCAGAGTGCATGTCATGCCATTCTGGGCAGACCTGCTTATGCTAGCTTTTTGGCTCGACCATGCTATGTATATCTCAAGATGAAGATGTCTGGCCCTAGAGGCGTAATAATGGTTTTGGTAACCGTCAGAGAGCAGAAGATTTTCTTCAAGACGGAGCAAAGATAGCAGATGAGCAGATGGTAGCAGTAGAGTTTCAAGAGTACCAGAAAACTGCAGATCCAAGTGATTTGCTGCGTGCTAAGAGGCCTGCCTCGGAGTCTGTATTTTAGTCGGCCGGCGAGACCAAGCCAGTCCACATTCACCCGACCGACCCCAATGCTGCTCCGACCCATATCTCGACGACACTCGACAACAAATAGGAAGAAGCGCTCATCCAGTTCCTCTGTGAGAACTGGGACATCTTTGCATGGAAGCCTTTTGACATGTCGGGTGTACCTAGGGGACTGGCTGAGCACCGTTTGCGAGTCGACCCAAAAGTAAAACCAGTTAAGGAGCATCTCTATCGGTCCGCCACGGAGAAGAGAAAAGCCATTGGCGAGGAGGTGGCTCGCCAATGTTGTTATGGTTCCCAAGAAAGACAAATCACTCCGAATGTGTATTGACTTCAAGGACATCAATCGGGCCTGCCCGAAAGATCATTTTCCTCTGCCCCGCATCAACTAGATAGTCGACTCAACTGCGGGATGTGAGCGACTGTCCTTCCTGGATGCTTATTCCGGGTACCATCAGATGCGACTGTATGGACCTGATGAGATAAAGACGGCTTTCGTCACCCCGTTCGGGTGCTTTAGCTATGTTACTATGCCATTTGGCCTCAAGAATGCCGGCGACACATTCATGCACATGATTCAAAAGTGTCTGCTCACTCAAATCAGTCAGAATGTGGAAGCATACATGGATGACATAGTGGTTAAGTCGCGCAAAGGTTCCGACCTGCTGACTGACCTTGCTGAAACCTTTGCCAACCCGAGAAGGTACGATATCAAGCTCAATCCATCAAAATACACATTCGGAGTCCCAGGCGGAAAGTTACTCGGTTTCTCATTTCTGAATGAGGGATCGATGCAAATCAGAGAAGATTGGCACAATCCTCCGAATGAAACACCTAGTGCGTGTGCATGATGTTCAGAAGCTTACTGGTTGTTTGCCTGCATTGAGCCGATTCATCTCACGCCTTGGTGAAAAGGCACTGCCTCTTTACCGACTGATGAAGAATTCTGACCAATTCGAGTGGAATGACGAAGCTGAAGCAGCGTTTGAGGAGCTCAAAGCCCTGCTTTCCACCCATCCGGTGCTTGCTGCTCCGGTTGGCAAGGAGCCTCTACTGCTTTACATCGCAACCACTGGACAAGTTGTTAGCACAGTGCTCACAATCGAGCAGGAAGAAGAAGGCAAGGCCTTCAAAGTTTGACGCCCCGTGTATTACATTTCAGAAGTCTTAACCCCATCCAAGTAGAGATATCCTCACTATCAGAAGCTTGTTTATGGGATTTACCTGACCACGAAGAAGGTTGCACACTATTTCTCTGATCACTCAATTTTATTCATCAGCGATGCTTCATTGTCGGAGATTCTGAATAACAGAGATGTAACTGGTTGAGTGGCAAAGTGGGCGATTGAACTTCTTCCTTTAGATATCAAATTTGAGGCAAAGAAGGCCATTAAGTCTCAAGCAATTGCAGATTTCCTCGCAGAGTGGACAGAAAAACAACAGTCGATTCAAATTCAGTCGGAACATTGGACCATGTTCTTTGATGGATCCAAGATGTTAAATGGCTCTGGTGCAGGAGTGGTCTTAGTATCCCCACGAGGAGACAAGCTCAGTTACGTCCTCCAAATTCACTTTGATTCTTCAAACAATAAGGCTGAGTATGAGGCACTATTGTATGGGTTGCGCATGGCCATTTCACTTGGCGTCCGGCGCTTGATGGTGTATGGCGACTCAGACTTAGTGGTTAACCAAGTAATGAAGGAATGGGACGTCAGGAGTCCTGCAATCAGGTTATTGCAATGCAGTGAGAAAACTAGAGAAGAAGGTTGAGGGGTTGGAGCTCCACCACATACCATGAATCAAGAATCAAGCTGCTGATGATCTGGCGAAGATAGGTTCCACTCGGAAGCCTATCCCCAGCAATGTGTTCTTGGAGCATCTCCATGCACCGTCGGTACAAGAAGATCCCTTCAAGGAAGAGCCCCCGCAACCGATAAGTTCAACTAACCCGACTGAGATTGAGGTTCCAGCCGTGGTCGACCTGATCATGGAAGTCTTGGTGGTCACGCTCGATTGGACAGTACCATACATCGCGTACATTCTAAGAAAGGAGCTCCCAGAGGATGAAGATGAGGCTCGCCAGATAGTCCGTTGATCGAAAGCTTTCACCGTGATGAAAGGGCAGCTTTATAGAGAAAGTGCCACAGGAGTGGCTCAACGCTGCATCACCCCGGAAGAAGGCCGAATGATCCTAAACAATATCCACTCGGGGACCTATGGTTTCACCATCCATCCTCTCGGACCATCGTGGCCAAAGCATACCGAGCAGGTTTCTATTGGCCTCGAACAAATGAGATGGTGAAAGATATAGTTGATAAGTGCGCAGGTTGCCAGTTCTATTTCAACATGTCCCACAAGCCTGCATCTGCCCTGAAGACTATTCCACTCGTCTGTCCGTTTGCAGTGTGGGGACTCGATATGGTTGGGCCCTTCAAGACCGGTGCGAGTGGTTTCACCCATTTGCTTGTAGCAGTCGACAAGTTCACCAAGTGGATCGAAGCCAAGCCCATCAAAAACCTTGGAGCAGGCACTGCCTTTAGTTTCATCAAGGAGTTGATATTCAGATATGGAGTTCCTCACAGCATTACCACAGATAATGGCACCAACTTTGATTCTGATAATGCTGTGAGGAGTTTCATCAAGGCGTTCTGTGCATCCCAAGGCACTCAGGTCAACTATGCATCTGCTGCACACGCGCAGTCGAGTGGACAGGCAGAAAGGGCGAATGGTTTGATCCTCCAAGGGTTTAAGCCTCGACTAATGCGTGACCTTAAGCATGTTGCTGGATCTTGGGTGACTGAATTGTCGTCGGTCCTATGGGGGCTGAGAACAACGCCCAACCGGTCGACTGATCGAACCCCTTTCTTTCTGGTGTATGGCCCTAAGGTTGTGCTCCCGACTGACTTGCTACACAATGCTCCCCGAGTGGAACTGTTCTCATAAGCTGAAGTTGAGCAAGCACGCAAAGACACGTTTGATCTCCTAGAGGAAGAGCGCGATATGGATTTGGTTCGGTCAACCATCTATCAGCAAGATCTGCGTCGATTCCACGCCCGCAATGTCAGAGGTCGAGCATTTCAGGAAGGAGACCTTGTGCTCTGAGTGGATCAGAAACGACCTCACAAGCTTGCTCCACCCTGGGAAGGTCCCTTCATCATCACCAAGGTGCTTCACAATGGAGCGTACCACATCTACAACGTAGCCAAGAATATGGACGAGCCACGCGCATGGAATGCGGAGCTGCTTCGTCCTTTCTATACCTAAAATCACTCGACCCAACGAGTTGTAATAAAAACACATCAGTTTGTTTTCCAAAGACAAGATTTTTACAATATCTTAATGATTGATTCCTCGTAATCATTTGTGTCCAAATCCCCTAGTGGGTGGCTTAGCCGCGAACCTGATTCGCCTAAGTTAAAAACATTCCGAGTGGAGAGCGATCCTCCCACTCGGGGGCTTAGTTGTGACCCCTGAAATCGCCTAAGTTAAAAACATTCCGAGTGGAGAGCAATCCTCCCACGCGGGGGCTTAGCTGCAACCCCGAAATCACCTAAGTTAAAAACATTCTGAGTGGAGAGCAGTCCTCCCACTCAGGGGCTTAGTTGCGAACCCGAAATCGCCTAAGTTAAAAACATTCCGAGTGGAGAGGAATCCTCCCACTCGGGGGCTTAGCTACGACCCCGAAATCTCCTATGTTAAAAACATTCCGAGTGGAGAGAAATCCTCCCACTCGGGGGCTTAGCTGCATCCCCGAAATCGCCTAAGTTAAAAACATTCCGAGTGGAGAGCAGTCCTCCCACTCAGGGGCTTAGTTGCGATCCCGAAATCGCCTAAGTTCAAAACATTCCGAGTGGTGAGCAGTCCTCCCACTCGGGGACTTAGCTGCGACACCAAAATCGCTTAAGTTAAAAACATTCCGAGTGGAGAGCAATCCTCCAACTCAGAGGCTTAGCTGCGACCCCGAAATCGCCTAAGTTAAATAACATTCCGAGTGGAGAGCAATCCTCCCACTCGAGGGCTTAGCTGCGACCCCGTACTCGCCTAAGTCACTAATGTCCTTTGAGCTACACCACAAATACAACGTACGCTCCATCCCTATCCGCAAGGACGACAAGGTGTCAATTGAACACCACGTCTGAGCTACGCCACAAATACAATGTACGCTCCATCCCTATCCGCAAGGACGACGAGGTGTCGACTGAACACCACGTCTGAGCTGTGTCACAAGTACAATGTACCTTCCTGATCCGCAATGACGACGAGGTGTCGACTGAACACCACGTCTGAGCTACGTAACAAGTACAATGTACCTTCCCGATCTGCAAGGACGATGAGGTATCGACTGAACACCATGTCTGAGCTAGGTCACAAGTACAATGTACCTTCATGATCCGCAAGGACGATGAGGTGTCGGTTGGACACCGCGTCTGAGCTGTGTCACAAGTACAATGTACCATCCCGACCCACAAGGACGACGAGGTGTCGATTGAACACAACGCCTGAGCTGCGTCACAAGTGCAATGTACACTTCACTCGACAAAAGGCAAAAAAGTCAAGTTCGCTCGGAATCGAAAGACAGTCAGGAATAGTTCAAAACCGAAACAAAAGCCATGATATCCAAGGGAATTCAAGTTCAGATAAATCACGCAAAAGTTCAGGGCCACAATGGGAAGAAGTGCTCAGGCTTCAAGTTTGAAAGAGTTTAACGGTTACTTGATCACTCGGCATTCCGAGGCAAATAAAAGTGGGGCACATTGTTTTGTTCACTCATCGGGAGAAGGACTTGCTGGATCGCAGAAACTGTCAAGGTCGATGTTGTCTGCAATGCGAGTGGCGACATCAAGGAAAGTGCCATGAAGGACTGGAAACTATGCTTTTTGGTGTTCACAACCTTGAGGGCCGCCAGCTTGTCTTCTCTGACATCCTTGTAGTGCACTCGAACAAATGACATGGCGACATCAGTGCCACAGCGGGCAGAGGATTTCATCAGAGACTCGAGATCATGTGAGAGTTCTGCCTGAGGCTAGAGTTCGGCGTCAACCCGCGACATCGCAGCCTTCAGTCGGGAAAGATAACTAACAGCACTGTCCCCGCGTGACTCCAACCGCAGCACATTCATTGCAACATCATCTTTGACAGGACAATTTATGGGGTCGAGACCCGTCTTGATCCGCCCGGTTTCTTCTTCAAAGTCTTGACAAAGTTCTACACAATCGAAAAAACAGTGAGTCGACAGTTTAACAAGACATGTGAGTCGATGTTAGTAAATTAGTCGAACAAGAATACCTTCAAGCTTCAAGACCAATTTTGCAGCAAGCTGCTCCAGATAAGACTCTAATTCACCCTTCTTGGCCTTGAGGTTTCCGACTTCGTCGGTCAAGCTGTCCTTGTCTTTCTTCAGTTGCTCGACCTCCCGATTGGCTTCAGAGACGGTGGTCTTCAACTTGGAGTTCTCCTCTTCCAACTTGTTGACTGAAGCTAGCTTCTTGTCCGCAAACGTTGTTTTCTCTCGCGCCTCCTTCTGGGCCACAGCAAGATCCTGATCCTTCTTCTCTAGAGCCTGCTTCATTTTCTCTAAAGAAATAACATTCTTCAGACGAGCTTGAAGTTGGCGGTTTTCACTACGCACATCTGCTCGAGTGAAATCACTCGATTCAAAGAGACTAAAAAAACATGGGGAAGAGCGAGTCACATGGTGGACAGTTGACGATTGGTTACCTCCCATGATTGCTACTTCGTCCTGAGCAGTCTTGAGGTTCTTTGGCCAGTTCCAGATCAAGGTTGAGGCTGATTTGCTTCTCATTCAGTTCAGAAAGTTGAGCCCCAAGATTACATGACCTCTGTAGTCAACAAATAAGATATGTCAGTCGACAGAAACAAAAGTCAATCATAGTGAAAGTTGCTCTAAGACTACCGCTGAATCCAACATTCAACAGTAGTCTCGGGGACTACACCCAGTGGGTGCACTTAGCGTGCCCCCACTGGTTCGGTTCTACACCCGGCATGGTCTGCCCATCATGAGTAAAAAAAATCTCAGACCCTAGTCGACTACTAACAGTCGACCGCGGTCTCGGGGACTACACCCAGTGGGTGCACTCTGTGTGCCCCCACTGGTTCGGAAAAACAGTTGACTCAACCTGGTCAACTCAAGTGGAAGAAATATACAGCTCTAAGGCAGAAACACCCCAGTGGATGATTGGATGTGAAGCACAGACCCATGATAGATGCACATAATAGGTTCCAAAACTCTCATACAAGAGCACCATATGGGTAGCGAAGCAACGGAGGCAATTATCATTATTCAAGAGACAAGTTAGGAATCAACTGACCTTGACGTTGGTTTGCAGAGCGGTGCTGGCATTGTAAGCTACTCGACTGGCCTCATTGTAACGCCCCGGATCCGATGCGCCAGGTGTCTGCCAGTTATTCGCCGTCGTTGCCATGTCATTTGCTTGTGTGTTGCATTTTGCCATGTCATCATCTGCATTTCATCTGCATGTTTTTCAAAACTTGCATCCGTTCGGGTTCCACCGATTCTCTCCGTTGTCCATTCCGAGTCCGGACACACTCGCACGCGCCCCCGGCACCTCCGAAATATTATTTTATAAGTGGCATAATAATGTTCTCGGAATGGGTTGCAACTTGTTGTGCGGTCTTATTATAGTGTAGACAGGCCGTCTACCAAGTTTCGTCGCATTCGGAGTCCATCTGATAGCCCAACCGTTAAATGTATAGCGGTACCGTTGCCGGTACCTTCGTCGGACGTTTCGGTCTCCGAAACTGCCGCCGGGCTACAACTTCTCTTCTCTCCTCTCAGCCCAACTCCTCTTCACAGCCCACCTAGGCCTGCCATCCCCCCTCGCGATCAGATCCATCGGATTACGATCGGAGGGCTCCGAAAACCATCTAAATCCCCCAACCCTAGCTAAAACTGCTATATATAGCCCCTCCCCTTTCTAATTTTGGCCTAAACTCTTCCCTAACCCCTAACCGCAGCCAACCCAACCTCCTCCTTGAAATCCGCGCCGCCGCCTCCCCCCTTCCAGATCCACCGCCAGCCACCTCACATGAGCCACTTGGCGCGCCCCTATTGGCTCCTCACCACCCAGCGCCGCCCGCGGCCAATCCCCACGAGCCATGTGGCCTGGCCACGTCGCCTCAATCGCCCCACTTCGCCGCGGCCCAGATCCGGTCCGCCCCAGGGCGCACCGGGCCTGCCCGGCTCGAACCGCGCCGCCGCGCTCTCCCGCTCGCTCCGCCCGAGCTGCCCGCTCGCCTCCGCCCTCCATCGCGCGCCGCCGCCTCCGCGCCAGGTTCCGCGCCGGCGCCCGTCGCATCGCCTCGGCCTCCTCTCCCTCTACCTCGCCGTGCCTCCCCCATAGGTCGATGCCCTAACGCCCCTCTTCCTCTCCTTCCTCTCTCCCTGACCCGACTCTCTCTCTCTCGCAGGGGATGCGCGAACCGTCGCCGGAGTTGACCTTGCCGCCGTCGTCAGCTCGTCGTCGGCCCCCCTCTCCCTCAGCCGACGCCAGATCTGGGGTTTCCCGCACCGGCTCTGCCCATTCCCCTCGTTCCCTCGGCGCTCCGGCCACCGGAGCCGCGCCGGCGCCCTCGACGGACCTCCACCGCCGCCACCTTGTCCCTGCTCGGGACGAGCAGAGGAGCTGCTCGTCCTGCACGCACCGCACGGCCACCGTGAGTGGGCTGCACGTGGGCCCCGCAGCCCCCCCTAGGCCCAGCTCCCACCGGCCCAGTCAGCCTCTTCGATAACCGGGCCAAGCCCAGGGTGAGCAGCCCTATCCCTCGCCCCGTGCACAATTTTGCTATACGGTGCTCGATCCGTTTTTTCCCTGAAAACGACTAAGTCCTCGATATTTTGTAATTTTCATGCCATGTTTGACCTGCTATATCTCTGCATCCGTAGCTCCATTTTGTGCATGTAATATGTCAAATTGTTCGCCTCGACGGGTACATATTTAATTCCATAGCATCGTATTCATCTGAGGCCATCTAGATGCCTTAATCATTGTTGTAAGAGTGCTTCATGATGTTATCTGCTGTCTATTATCAGAACGAGCTCTTTTGTCATTTTTGCCATGATTGATGTGTGCATCCTATGAGGTTGATGTCTACATGTGTTTTGAACTATGCTATGTCTTCTTTACAGAGCTTCTTACCATGTATTTTTGTGATCAATGTGGTGACTAGCACAAGCATGCAAACTAGGCATCGTGATGTTGCTGATTTTAGTTCCTGTTCTGCTGTTATTTTGATGCCATGGAAACTTGCTGCTGCAGAGAGATCCATGCATATTCAGAGATACTTCAGTAAGGGTGTTTTGAACAATAGGTTATTGTCTATCTATTCAGGCCCTTTGTTGCAATTATGGAGTAGTCTAGCATGTCATTTTCGTGCTCTACTTTTGCTTCAAAATGTTTCCTGGCAGATTGTTTACATGTTATTCAATTTGGCCAAGGTTGCTATAGTTGACCCTTGCATGCTATGGACTTGTTCTTGACTTGGTTTGTTTCACAAACATGTCTTCTTGACGATAATATGCTTATCTTGTCATGTAATGACTTGTGGTGAGTGTATCGAGCTTGTTAAGTAGTGTTCATGATGTTGCTGTTTTGCTATGCTGAATCTGTTATTTCATGATGCTATATAAACATGTTGCTACTAATCATTCTATGCATAATCTGGAGATGTTCTATAAACATGTTTTGATCTACATGTCATCCTCTATCCATCCATGCCCCTGGTTGTATTTATAGCTTGCTGTAGATTGTTCATATCTTGCTCCAAAGTTGCTTCATAATGTTGCTACCAGCCTGTTAACATTAAGTTCACTTGTTCCCATGTGTTTTTCTAGTGTTCCATGCACCCTATGACCTTGCTCTTGCCATTCTTAGCTTCAAAAATATGTCTTCTTACCATTGGTTGCCTTGCCATGCCATGTATTGCTCTGTAGTGAGTTGCACAAGCTCATCTACATGCCTTCATAATTATGTTCCTGCCATGTATGAATCTGTATTATAACTTGCTATGTTTACATGCGTTCCATCATATTTTCTGATCCTTTTTAGCTCATGGTCAGTAAGGGACTCTTGATCTATGCTTTGAGTAGAATCATGCCATGCCTTTGTTTGCCGTAATAAGTTCCTGTAACATGTTGTTTGATAGCTCTGAACATTGCAACCTGATGTTTTTTTGTGCAAAGTCTGAAATTGTAATAACTTGCAATCTTACCATGTGTGTTTGAGCATGTTCTAGTGATTTCTGGAGATAGCTCAGTGTTCATGTTTTGTAATGCTTTACATGTACATTATGCCCATGCCTTTTGTTTTCATGTTGAGGTCCTGTAGCATGTTGGTTTGGTGCTTGCAATATGCCTAGTTGCTGTTTTGGATAGCTTGTCCTTATAACTTGTATTGTGTGTGTGTGTTGAACCGTTGCTCCGTTTCGAGTGTGCTCTATATGAAACTTGCTTAGAATTGCATGTAGTTTCATATTATCATGTTGCATCCATGTTTTGAGGTGTTTGCTTGATGTTTGGGTGCATTTTGCATCAATACCATGTTTGACTTGTGTTGCTCATATCTTCTAGGCTGTAGCTCCGAATTAAATGAACTTTATATGTAACTTGACTAGAATTTCCTGTAGATCATCTTTGTGCATCTTAACTTGATGTGTAACTACTTGAACATAAGGTTTATTCAGATCTGGACCAATTTCGAAATATGCATATGAGGACTTACCGGAATTGTTATATGTTGTTCCCGGCCTCATTTAAACTTGCCTTGATGTGTTGCTCTTGTTTGCATCATCTCGTGCCATGAGTAGCTTCATGTAGTCTTGTCATGCATCATGCTTGTTTGTGAATCATGCCTTGTTCATGTGTGGTGTGTTTACTATGTCGTGTGCTTCTTCTTGTTAGTTCCTGTTTCGTTGCGATCGTGAGGATTCGTTCGTCTACGGTTGGTTCGGCTTCATCCGTTCGTCTACTCGTTCTTCTTCCTTGCGGGATTTCAGGCAAGATGACCGCTACCCTGGATCTCACTACTATCATTGCTATGCTAGTTGTTTCGTTCTATCGCTATGCTGCGTTACCTATCACCTGTTTATCAAGCCTCCCATATTGCCATGAACCTCTAACCTTTGACACCTTTCCTATGCAAACCGTTGTTTGGGCTATGTTACTGCTTTTGCTCAGCCCCTCTTATAGCGTTGCTAGTTGCAGGTGAAGTTGAAGATTGCTCCATGGTGGACAGGATTTATGTTGGGATATCACAATATCTCTTATATTATTAATGCATCTATATACTTGGTAAAGGGTGGAAGACTTGGCCTTTTGCCTGGTGTTTTGTTCCACTCTTGCCGTCCTAGTTTCTGTCATACCGGTGTTATGTTCCCGGATTTTGCGTTCCTTACGCGGTCGGGTGATTTATGGGACCCCCTTGACAGTTCGCTTTGAATAAAGCTCCTCCAGCAAGGCCCAACCTTGGTTTTACCATTTGCCTCACCACCACCTATCCTTTCCCTTGGGTCGGCAAACCCGAGGGTCATCTTTATTTTAGCCCCCCCGGGCCAGTGCTTGTCTAAGTGTTGGTCCAAACTAGAGCACCGTGCGGGGCCATCCCTTGGCAACTTGGGTTACGTCGGTTCCTGTACGCTTCGCTCATCTGGTGTGCCCTGAGAACGAGATATATGCAGCTCCTATCGGGATTTGTCGGCGCATCGGGTGGCTTTGCTGGTCTTGTTTTACCATTGTCGAAATGTCTTGTAAACCGGGATTCCAAGTCTGATCGGGTCTTCCTGGGAGAAGGTCTATTCCTTCGTTGATCGCAAGAGCTTGTCATGGGCTAAGTTGGGACACCCCTGCAGGGTATAATCTTTCGAAAGTCGTGCCTGCGGTTATAGGCAGATGGGAATTTGTTAATGTCCGTTTGTAGATAACTTGACACCAGATCCGAATTAAAATGCATCAACCATGTGTGTAGCCATGATGGTCTCTTTTCGGCGGAGTCCGGGAAGTGAACACGGTTTCTGGGTTATGTTTGACGTAAGTAGGAGTTCAGGATCACTTCTTGATCATTACTAGTTGACGACCGTTCTGCTTGCTCTCTTCTCGCTCTTATTTGCGTATGTTAGCCACCATATATGCTTAGTCGCTGCTGCAGCCTCACCACTTTACCCCTTCCTTTCCCTTTAAGCTTTGCTAGTCTTGATACCCATGGTAAGGGGATTGTTGAGTCCTTGTGGCTCACAGATTACTACAACCTCGGTTGCAGGTACAGGTTATGCGATGATCATGACGCGAGAGCGGTGCTTGCTTGCGTTGAGTTCTTCTTCTGCTTCGATGAGGGGATAGGTTCCAGGTCGGCAGCCTGGGCTAGCAGGGTGGATGTCGTTTGAGTTTCTGTTTGTGTTTCATCTGTAGTCGGATGATGCTCTGATGTATTGTGATGTTGTATTCATGTGGCATTGTATGCCTATTGTATGTATCCCCATCTACTATGTAATGTTGATGTAATGATATCCACCTTGCAAAAGCGTTTCAATATGCGGGTCTATCCTTCGTGGGACCTTCGAGTTCCTTTTGGATAGGGTCGCATATTGGGCGTGACAAGTTGGTATTAGAGCCTCGACTGACCCTAGGAGCCCCCTTGATTGATCGTGTAGTTTGGCCGTTGTTGAGTCTAGAAGAAAACAATTTTTCGGAGTCTAGTTATATCGGAGAGTAGGAATTCTTTTTACTCCTCATCCCCTTCGTCGCTCTGGTAAGGAATCTTGATGTAGGTGTTTTGAAATACTCCTCTTCCCCTTCAAATTTTTCTTTAGGATCACGCAGTTGGTTTTTCCGATCGTTGGTTCTCAGCTCTTTTCATCCGGTGCATTTCTCGTTAGTTGACTCGAGCCTCTTCATCTTTGAGTTCAATCCTCAGTTGTTTTCTTTCCCACCCGCCCACCCCTTTTCTTCTCGGAACTGGAGTCCGTAATCGAGTATCCATCCTACTCGTGCGAAGTCTTTGCTTTCTTTCCTCAATGATTTCAACCGGTGTTTTCTCTTCAAGATATTCGTCGGTTTCCCTTCCAAGTTGTCTTTGTTTTCCCGCCCTCCCAC